>NW_022436946.1:15694339-15780914 GCF_009761245.1 Sapajus apella | reverse complement strand
CAACCTCCGCCTCCTGGGTTCAGGCAATTCTCCTGCCTCAGCCTCCTGAGTAGCTGGGATTACAGGCACGCGCCACCATGCCCAGCTAATTTTTTGTATTTTTAGTAGAGACGGGGTTTCACCATGTTGACCAGGATGGTCTCGATCTCTTGACCTCGTGATCCACCCGCCTCGGCCTCCCAAAGTGCTGGGATTACAGGCTTGAGCCACTGTGCCCGGCCGAATTTTTTTCTTTTTAGAGGTAGGAGGGTTTCCACTATGTTGCCCAGGCTGGCCTTGGCATTAAAAGATCCTCCTGGATCAGCCTGGCCAACATGGTGAAACCTCATCTCTACTAAAAATACAAGAATTAACCAGTCATGGTGTTGCCTGCCTAGAATCTCAGCTGCTTGGGAGAATCCCTTGAACCCTGGGAAGCAGAGGTTACAGTGAGCTGAGATCACCCCACTGCACTCCAGCCTGAGCAGCAGAGCAAGTCTGTCTCAAAAAACAAAACAAAACAGAAAACAAACAAAAATAATTATCCTGGCCAGGTGAGGTGGTTTGTGTCTATGATCCCAGCACTTTGGGAGGCTGAGGCAGGAGGATTGTTTTAGCCCAGGAGTTTGAGACCAGCCTGGGCAATATAGTGAGACTTTGTCTCTATGCAAAAAATAACTTTTTTTTGTTTTTTAAAGAAAAGGATCTGACTGGGTGCGGTGGCTTATACCTGTAATCCCAGCACTTTGGGAGGCTAAGGCAGGTGGATCACCTAAGGTCAAAAGTTCAAGACCAGCCTGGCCAACATGGTGAAACCCCATCTCTGCTAAAAATACAAAAATTAGCTGGATGTGGTGGTGGGCGCTTGTAATCCCAGCTATTCAGGAAGCTGAGGCAGGAGAATCACTTGAACCTGGGAAGCAGAGTTTGCAGTGAGCTGAGATCGTACCACTGCACTCCAGCTTGGGTCACAGAACCAGACTCCATCTCGGAAGGAAGGAAGGAAGGAAGGAAGGAAGGAAGGAAGGAAGGAAGGAAGGAAGGAGGGAAGGAGGGAGGGAGGGAGGGAGGGAGGGAGGGAGGGAGGAAGGAAGGAAGGAAGGAAGGAAGGAAGGAAGGAAGGGAAGAAAGGAGATCCTCTTGCCTCTTAAAGTGTTGGGATCACAAGTGTATGTCACTGTGCCCGACCTGTCTCCTCATTTGTAAGATTCAGGTAATAGTATTTCCTCCCAAGCTGTGAAAATGTTACCATGTTTTACAATGTTCAAGTATTTTGCCTGGAACATGCTTCGTGCCCAATAGATAGTGATTATTTTACTTTGACCTTTATGATTATGGTGACAGAAATTCAATTCACACATTTCTAAGGTGAATTGCTAGTTATTCTTACAAGGGAAAATACTAATCCCATAGTTTACAATCATATTCACTATTATTATTATTGAGACAGGATCTTGCTCTGTCACCCAGGCTGGAATGCAGTGGTCTAATCATGTAATCATGGCTCACTGCAGCCTAGACCTGCTGGGCTCAAGCAATCCTCTCACCTTAGCCTCTAGAGTAGCTGAGACCACAGGATCGAGCCATTACACTAGCTATTTTTTTTTTTGTAGACATGAGGTCTCACTAAGTTGACTGGGCTGGTGTCAAATTCCTGGGCTCAAGTGATCCTCCCGACTCCCAAAGTGTTGGGATTACAGGCATGAACCACTGAGTCTGGCCCATATATACTTCTTTAAAACCTTGATTATAAAAGAAATTGCTTCTGGCTAAAAAATTATCTCAAGTTTGTTTTCAAAGTTCTAAAACTCACCACTTATCTTGCTTGCTTGTAAAATTCCCATAAAATACAGAAAAAAAAAATCATTCTAATGTTAACAGGCATAATATTTATATAGCATTTCAAAAATGCAAAGCACTTTTTAAAGTGTTTAATGGGACCAGGCACGGTAGCTCATGCCTGTAATCCCAGCACTTTGGGAAGCCAAGGTGGGTGGATCATCTGAGGTCAGGAGCTTGAGACCAGCCTAATCAACATGGAGAGACTCCGTCTCTACTAAAAATACAAAAAAATAGCTGGCTGTGGTGACAGGCACCTATAATCTCAGCTTCTCAGGAGGCTGAGGCAGGAGAATCCCTTGAACCCGGGAGGCGGAGGTTGCCATTAGCCAAGATTGCGCCATTGCATTCCGGCCTACGCAACAAGAGTGAAACTCCATCTCAAAAAAAAAAGTGTTTGATGTGTACAGTTTTTAATCCTCAGAACAGCTATGGCGGGGTGTTTCCCACCTGTAATCCTAGCACTTTAAACTTTGGGAGGCCAAGGCGGACAGACCACTTGAGGCCAGGAGTTTGGGACCAGCCTGGCCAACACAGCGAAACCCCATCTCTACAAAAGAAAATAAATACATAAATAAAGAATAAAAATAGACTTTTTAAAAAATATTTTTTTCATGCTATTTTTATTTCTTTTTTATTCTATTTTTTCTTTTTTTTTTAAATATGTTACAGTCGGAATATGTTCATAGTGACTTTTTTGTTTCTGTTTTTAGAGACACAGTCTCACTCTATTGCCCAGGAAGGAGGGCAGTGGCACGATCATAGCTCACTGCCACCTAGAACTCCTGGGCTCAGATGATCCTCTCACCTCACCTCCCAAATGACTGGGACTACAGATGTGTGCCACCACGTTCGGCTAACTTTTTCTTTTTTTTTTTGGAGATACAGTGTCTCATTATGTTGCCAAGGCTGGTCTTCAACTCCTGGCCTCAAGTGATCCTCCTGCCTTGGCCTCCCAAAGTGCTGGGATTACAGACATGAGCCACTACACCTGGCAAGAATAAAATTATTAAAAGGTCATATTATTTATTTAATAAATAAGTAAACTAATAAGTAAGAGGGAAAATAAAGCGGATGGTCAGGATCGTTGGTGGGTTCAATTCTAAACAGTCTGAACCAGAATACTATCGGTACTCCCTCTCTGTCCACAGAGAATGTAGCAAGGGCTATGGAGAAGTATTCCCTTTCCCCAGAAGCGCCAAGGAAGAGGTGTTACTCACAAAAACCAATCCTGCAACACAAGTCTAACAGGGCTGTTGCTGAATTTCATTGCATGCTTTGTTTTGCAATGTTTTATCTCCGTTGGCCAAGTCCTCATACTGGCTTCAGTGAGTCCCTTCTTTGTGACTCCTTGACACTTTTCACCAGCTTTGTAGCCTCACAAGTGGTTTTTACAGGCCCAATTAAGGACAGAGTTTACGATGTTTACTTGCTTTGAGAGAGTGGCTGGACCGGGTGCGCAGGGGTTAAGCAAGGGGCCCGCCAAAACTGCTGAGTAAAGAAACCCTCCCACGGCCCCTCCGGGAATTCAAGCTACAACTGGCCTATTATGTTTCCTCAGGCTGCGAATTGCTTTGCTGGAGGGAATCCCGACTGTCAAAGGCTTTGGGAGCCCCTCAGAGGCCAGTAACAATGGCTGGAGGGGAGCTGCAGCAGCTGTGTGCGCGACAGACAAGAATGCCCGGATGTCAGCCGCGGCCGGGGCTCCCGGGCCACCTGGGCCACCTGGGCCCCGTTTTATTCAGAGCTCCACAACTGTTTGTGAAGAGCATTGTAAACAAACACAGACCGGGTGAGGCGTCCTCCTTGTCCTGAAGAAATCAAAAATTCCCTCACCTGGGGTTTATAGGAGCCTGCTCTCCAAACCACACCAGCCTTTTAGAAGCAACGACCTCTGCAGACCTCGGGGTGAACCAGGCCCTTCCTTTAACTAGACAGAAACTCTGAGTGAACAGTGAGTAAACAAAATGCTCAACCAAATTCTCTGCTAAATCCATTCCACCTTGGTTTTATTCATGTCTTTATTTGAAAAAAAAAAAAAAAAAAAAAAAAGCTTGTCCAAAAGCAGTAATCCCTCAGCCTACAAAACTGCCAGATGTGATTAAAGAGATTGGCTGGCTTCTAGGGGTTTTCCACTTGCGGTTTTTTCCTGCTATGTAAAAGCAAACAGCTATTACTATTCATTTAAAGTAGTTGAGCTGATAATGATATCAACCGATTCAGGAAAATTGTAGAGCGTTTAGGTGTGAACTCAGATGGCAACACCTACTCTTATCCGTCCCTTCTTTTCAGCGGGAAGAGCTGACTCTCTTAAAAAGTCAAGAGAAGGCCGGGCGCGGTGGCTCACGCCTGTAATCCCAGCACTTTGGGAGGCCGAGGCGGGTGGATCACGAGGTCAAGAGATCGAGACCATCCTGGTCAACATGGTGAAACCCCGTCTCTACTAAAAATACAAAAAATTAGCTGGGCATGGTGGCGCGTGCCTGTAGTCCCAGCTACTCAGGAGGTTGAGGCAGGAGAGTTGCCTGAACCCAGGAGGCGGAGGTTGCAGTGAGCCGAGATCGCGCCATTGCATTCCAGCCTGAGTAACAAGAGTGAAACTCCGTCTCAAAAAAAAAAAAAAAAAAAAAAATCAAGAGAATTTGAAGTTGGACACAATTTCTGTAATTTCCAAAGAGGCATTTATTATTATTATTATTATTATTATAGGAACTGACTTTGCTTATGTGACGCCTCAATAACTTTCAATTCCAGTATAGTCAGCCTAGTTTTCTAGTGAAATTACTTGGATAATTCAATAGATTATAAAAAGGGAGGCCAGGCGTGGTGGTTCACCGCTTTAATCCCGACACTTTGGGAGGCTGAGGCAGGTGAATTATTTGAGGTCAGGTGTTTGAGACCAGCCTGGCCAACATGGTAAAATCCCCTTTCTACTAAAACACAAAAATTAGCCACCGTGGTGGCATATGCCTGCAATCCCAGCTACTAGGGAGGCTGAGACAGGAGAATTGCTTGAACCCCAGAGCTGAAGGTGGCAGTGAGCCATGATCATGCAATTGCACTCCAGCCTGGGTGAAAGAGTGAGACTTTGTCTCAAAGAAACAACAACAAAAAAAACAGAGTGAGAGACCCTGAATCCCTATGCCTCTTCCAGAGGGTACCTGCTAGCAGGTTAGTTATGACGTGGTGTCATTTAGAAGGCTCCTGGAAGCGAATTCATCTCACACTGGTGCCTGAAGCTGCTTCATAGTTTGTCTCCTACAATACAACAGTGCTGTAATATTCAGTGATATAAATCTGGTATCTTCACCTCAGCTATATGTGATCATCATGTAACCATCTTTTCTCTAAGTGTGTGTAGTGTTTATTGCTTATATAAAACAACAGGACTTTTATGCTAACTGGTCTTGTTATTAAGCCTATGCCATCTTTCCAATGGATTGTAAGTGTGAGAATAGCTTCTTAGGCTTTAAAAAAAAAAAATTCCCAGAGGCGAATGTATGGTCTTACAGATAAACTAGGTAATAAAAATAGAAATGTCTTGATTATTTTTCGTATTTACTTATAGATCTCAACATGCTTTGCTAGCATCCTCTATCAAAGTGATATACTTGCTGTATTTAAATATTTCTTTTAAACACTGCAATACCTATCCTGGAGCAGGCCCCCTGAGAAGATGGAGTGGCTTTTGGAATTCTCTGACCTTCTATGCTGTTGCCCTTGGGATCTCCCAGTCCTTTCCTCTCACCTTGACCTAGTTGCAGCCTCTTCTAGATTCTCAGGGTCCAACCTGTTTCTCCAGGCCTACTCCGGAGGATGTAGTGGTGGGGAGGACCGAAGAGGGAGAAAGGAGAGGGGACGTGTCTGTGTACCCTATTTAATGTTGCTGCTCCCAGCAGGTAGCACCCCAGCTTCATCTCTTCAGAGGACAGTGTTTGCCTGTTCTTCTAGCTCAGTAATTATAAAGTCTCTCTCCTCATCCTCCCCATTGAGGAATCCACCCCACCCCATCCGACCCTGCCAATTGTCAAAGAGATAAAGCACAGGGATTCATCAACATAAGTTTTTCTTTGGAAATAGAGGTGAAGTTTCTCTCATTTCTTTTAATTGTGGGACATGGCCAGGTGCGGTGACTCATGCCTGTAGTCCCCACACTTTGGGAGGCCAAGGATACAGTGAAACTCTATCTCTACTAAAAATACAAAAATTATCCAGTGTGGTGGTGCATGCCTGGAATTCCAGCTACTTGGGAGGCTGAGGCAGGAGAATCACTTGAACCCAGGAGATGGAGAGTCTTGCTCTGTTGCCCTGGCTGGAGTGAAGTAGCATGATCTCAGTTCACCACAACCTCCCCCTCCTGGGTTCAAGGAATTCTCCTACCTTGGCCTCCCAAGTAGTTGGGATCACAGATGTGCACCACCGCACCCAGCTAATTTGTTTTGTATTTTTACTGGTCTTTTAGTAGAGATAAGGTTTCACCATGCTGGCCAGGCTGATCTTGAACTCCTGACTTCAGGTTACCTGCCCACCTCAGCCTTCTGGAGTGCCGGGATTACAGGCATGAGCCACTGTGACTGGCCTCATTACAGCTTTTTTTTTTTTAAATCTCTCTCTCTCTGTGTCTCTCTCTCTCTCTCGGGTACTGTCTCTCAGCATATTAAACACCTTGTTCTTGGAATAGCTCTAAAAGCTAGTGAACAGACTGCAAGCGCAAGATCCTCTTTACACCCACAAACTCTTCCTTTTTCCCGCAGCCACCTTTCACCACCACCCAACTCTTCTCTCTTAGCCGCGCTTCATGAAAAAATAATCTCCATTTCCTCATCTTACATTTTCTCCTCAACCCATTGCAGTTTATTCATTAAACAGTATTTATGGATTGCTTAATATTTTCGAGGTCTAAAGCGAAGAACATAATAACGAAAGTCTCATTTCATAAAATGAGTTTTTGCAAAGATGCCAATAAACCTCATTGCCAAATCCAATAGACATTTCTCTGTGCTTACTTCATTTGCATATACTCTGCTTCATTTAAAAGCTTTCACAAGGGTTCAACAACTGTCTGCATGGCGTTATGTGGTAGGGACATAAAGAAATTTAATGTTGACCGTTGAGTGAAGACGCTTGCATTTCAGAGTGGGCTGACACAGGAGCCTGTGGTTTATCACAGCATTTCATACCCAGTGTGCAGTTTCTGCCCTTGTAAGATGGAGATAATAATTATGCCTCTTCACTAGGGTTTTGTGAGGACTAAATTAGGTAATGCAAGTAAGCCCAGTGCTTGACACCAGGTGAATCCTTGGTAAATATTTGCTATTATAGTTATGGCTTCATTCCATGAAAGAGTTTTATACAAAGGGCCATTGGAGAAAAGATGGAGGGTACTTGGTCCAGTCAGGAAAAATCAGAGAAGGCTTTCTGGTGGAAATGATGGTTAAATTGAATCTTAAAAGCTGAGTTAAAGGAAACCAGATGAAGAAAAATGGGAAAAATTTTTCCAGTAGAGGGGATGGCAGAAGCCAAAATACAGAGGCAAGAATCTGCTGAGATGGGTAGAAAAGAAGCTCCAAAAAGGAGAAGCAAAAATTAAAGCTGGATAGAAAGTTTAGGCCATGGGGCAATGAGAGGCCACTGCAGTATTTATTTTTATTTATTTACTTATTTACTTTTTAGAGGTGGGGTCTTGCTATGTTGCCCAGACTGATCTTGACCCCCTGGGCTCCAGTGATTCTCCTGCCTTAGCCTTCCAAAGTGCTGGGATTAAATGCATGAGCCCTGCACCCAGCTCACTGAAGCATTTTAAGCAGGAGAGGAGGATGGTCAAATGTGGTTTCAATGCAGTATGAAGGATGGATTTAAGATGGTCAAGACCAAAGGAGCTAGACGAGTCAGGGATGGATTAGAAATGATAAGGGCCAAATAAGAATAGTAGCTTTGGGAATGGAAAGGAGGAACCAATCATCAAATCTACATTTAGCTCTCAAGACTACATCCTTTTCTCCATCTAAGTACAGGCTGAGCAACCCAAATCTGAAAGTCCAAAATCTGAAATGCTTCAACATCTGAAGCTCTTTGAGTGTGGACAAGATGTTCAAAGGAAATATTCACTGGAGCATTTTGTATTTGCAGATTAAGCACGCTCAACCAGTAATTATAATGCAAGTATTCCAAAATCCGAAAACAACAACAAAAGAAACCCCACATCTGAAATATTTCTGGTTCCAAGCATTTTTTTTTTTTTTTTTTTGCGACGGAATTTCGGTCTTGTTACCCAGGCTGCAGTGCAATGGCGCGATCTCGGCTCACTGCAACCTCCGCCTCCTGGGTTCAGGCAATTCTCCTGCTTCAGCCTCCTTAGTAGCTCAGATTACAGGCATGTGCCACCATGCCCAGCTAATCTTTTGTATTTTTAGTAGAGATGGGGTTTCACCGTGTTGACCAGGATGGTCTAAATCTCTTGACCTGGTGATCCACCCGCCTCGGCCTCCCAAAGTGCTGGGATTACAGGCGTGAGCCACCGCGCCCGGCACGGTTCCAAGCATTTTTGATAAGTGATACTCAACTTGTATATTTTCAGTTCCTAAAGCCATTCCTTAAATGATTCTGCCCCTTTTAATCTTTTTTTTTTCTTTTTTTGAGATAGAGTCTCGCTCTGTCACCCAGGCCAGAGTGCAGTGGCACAATCTCATCTCGCTGCAGCCTCTGCCTCCCAGGTTCAAGTGAATCTTTCACCTCAGTCTCCTAAATAGCTAGGATTACAGGTGTGCACCACCACACCCAGCTAATTTTTCTATTTGTAGTAGAGACAGGGTTTAACCATGTTGGCCAAGTTAATCTTGAAATCCTGACCTAAGGTGATCCGCCCACCTTGGCCTCCCAAAGTGCTGGGATTACAGATGTGAGCCACTGCGTCTGGCCATCTTTTTTTTAAAAAAGTAAAATAATCTGTGGCTGGGTGCATTGGCTCACCCCATCTCTAAAAATAAAATAAAATAAAATAAGTAATTTGTTAATTAAATTGATCAGTTGATTGTAGAGCTGGAGTCTCAAAATGTTGCCCAGGCTGGTCTTAAACTCCTGGCCTCAACTCATCTGCCCACCTTGGCCTCCCAAAGTGTTGGGTTTACAGATGTGAGCCACCATGTCCAGCCTACCTTTTTAATCATTTTTGTTTTTGTTTTTTAAGACAGAGTCTTTCTCTGTTGCCCAGGCTGGAGTGCAATGGCATGGTCTCAGCTAGCTCACTGCAACCTCCACCTCCTGGGTTCAAGTGATTCTTCTGAGTAGCTGGGATTACAGGCACCCACCACCACAACCGGCTAAATTTTGTGTTTTTAGTAGAGATGGGATTTCACTATGTTGGCCAGGCTGGTCTCAAACTCCTGATCTCATGATCTTCCCGCCTCAGCCTCCCAAAGTGCTGTGATTACAGGCGTGAGCCACCACACACGGCTGCCTTTTTAATCTCAATCTCATTGAAATGACAGCATCTTTCCAAATGCAAAAGCTGTCCTGTTGCTATCCAGCTTTATACTCTTCAGTTCGTTCCCCATCTCTAGCAGCAGTGGCTTTCAAACTTGTTTCATTGGGGTTAATGTACTATAAGAAAGCTCATGTGACCGAAACAATTGGTTTCTCATTAAAACCTGTCCTTTTTACATGAAATGCACTGACATCTCCTATTCTATTCTTTCAAAATGCTGATTGCAATCTATTGAACTGGTATAATGACCCACTAATGGGTGCCACACAAATTGAAAAACACTGATCTAAGTGGTAAAACCTAAGTATCTTGGCCTGGGAGACCAAGTCTCCGAGGGTCTAGCTGCTTATCTTCTGTTGTGCCTCAAATGCATCCAGACCTCCATTATATCATTTAGTTTGCAGTTCTCTTAAAGATTCATCTCCTGAGTCTTTGATTCTGTACAGACTATTCCCTTGACCATCCTTGTCCACCTGGAAACTCCTGCCCTGAGTCACAAACTTGGGAAAGCCATTGTCTGGCTTCTTACCCATCCTTTGATCCATTTGGGTGTTCATTTGTTTAAATGGGAGCACACATTCATTGCTTTGCTTGTCTATTTCCCTTATTAGAATGTGAGTTTCACAAGGACTGAGATATTATTTTCTCTAATATATTCAGTAGTGGGGCATTTACAGTTTCTCCTGTGTGTTCCCTCTTCCTAGCTTATTCCTTACTTTTTAGAGATGGGGTCTCGCTATGTTGCCCAGGCTGGTCTGTCGTATTCACTTTGAGTTGAAGCTCACAAGGAAACAGACTCACTATTACATTCCCAGAGCTTAGCACAACTTCCAGCATATAGGCAGTGCTGAAGAAATGTTTGCTGATTGGCTCCATGACAAATAAGAGGCAATTCTGTCTTTACGAACTCGGAGCCTTACAGGAAAGACCAACAAGGAAATCACCTGTTGGGAGACAGTGTTAAAGCGAGCATGAGTTCATCTCTGGGGATAAGTAGGACAGGGCTGTGATGGGGATAGGTGAGGTGCAGCGTTTTGGCGAGAGAGGAAAGTGTTTTTCAAAGCATGCTCGTAGAAAGGGCCAACCTTGGGGTGAGTATGTGTGGTGAGCCAGAAAGTCAAAAAGCTAAGTGGGTCAGACATCAAATGACTCGAATGTTTGGATACTGAAATGTCATCCTTAATTTACAGGGTAAGCTGAAGGATTCTAAATGTTAGCATGATTTGATCAGATTTGCTATCTTCTAAATGACTTGGGCCCAGGGGAGAAGCAACCTAGTCTAGAGGAATAAGCACTGCCCACAGATGAGGTGGGTTAGATGGGCCTTCTTGAGGCTCCTCTGTAGACAGTGCTTATTCCAGAGGTCTCCAAACCCAGGTAACACAGGACAGCTTTAAAAATGCAGGCTCAGCTGTGTGCAGTGGCTCACTCCTGTAATCCCAGCACTTTGGAAGGCTGAGGTGAGTGGATAGTTTGAGCTCCGGTGTTTGAGACTCCGGCAAAACCCCATCTCTACAAAAAATACAAATTAGCCGAGCATGATGATGTGTGCCTGTAATCCCAGCTACTCAGGAGGCTAAAGTGGGAGGAGTGCTTGGGCCCAGGAAGTTGAGGCTGCAGTGAGCTGTGATTGTGCCACTGCAGTCTAGCCTGGTGATAGAGTGAGCCCCTGTCTCAAAAAACAAAACAAAACAAAACACAAAAAAAAACAAAAAAACACCAAGGCCTGGGCCCAAGCCCAGTGGCTCACGCCTGTAACCCTAGCACTTAGGGAAGCCGAGGTGGGCAGATCACTTGAGGTCGGGAGTTCGAGACCAGCCTGGCCAACAGGGTGAGGCCCGTCTCTACTAAAACTACAAAAAACTAGCTGGATATGGTGGTGCGCGCCTGTAATTTCAGTTACTTGGGAGGCTGAGGCAGAAGAATTGCTTGAACCTGGGAGGTGGAAGTTGTGGTGAGCCAAGATCTCACCACTGCACTCCAGCCTGGGTGACAGAGCGAGACTCCATCTCAAAAAACAACCAACTAAACAAACAAACAAAAGCCAAATGAACAAAAAAAGGAAATAAAAATAAAAGTGTGGTCTTACCAGTGGCTTTTAACATCTTAAAATTTTATTTTCAAGCTCTATGTGACCTGGATAAAGGACAGGGAAGGCTAAATGGAGCATGAAATGACCAGGGCCCTGGAGGTGTGAGAGTTGGGCAGACCCAGGCATGGGCAGCGGGAGGAGGTATCCCTGTAAATAAGGCAGAGTGGAAATGCCATTCACCAGCCCACTTGGAGCTCTCTACAGTACCGTTCCTCAAAGACATCCACCTTTCTTCCTTTCTCCACTCCCCCAAATCCCCCCAATCTAAAATAACACCATGTGGCTGTTAAATTCCATAATAACCTAGGTATATTATGAATTAAATAAGTTTCTATGGGTAAGAATAAGGTTAAGTGTGGAGCAGAAAGGGTTACTAAGCAGCAAGTATAATACTGTTTTTCTCTTACTCTGAGGTTAAGTAGTCAGTTTACAAGTAATTTGGATTTCCCGACAATTTGTTGAACAAAGAAGGAAATCTAAGATATAAAAAGGATTTTCTACAGAAATGGATAATAAACTGAATTAAGAGAATTGGATTCTAGTTCTAGCTTTGTAACTACCCTGAGCAAGACACTTAATTCATTTGAACTTGAAGGTGCTTATCTGTAAAATGATGATCTTGGAGCATCCAAGAAGTCCTCTCTGGCCATGTCAAAGTGTCACAGATTCAACACTCTTTGTTCACTGAAGTCCTGCTACTGTGATTTGGGACTCCTTATTTCTTTTCTTTCTTTCTTTTTTAATTTTTTTGAATTTTTTATCTTTTGAGACTGAGTTTCACTCTTGTTGCCTAGTCTGGAGTGCAATGGCACGATCTCGGCTCACCGGAACCTCCGTCTCCCGGGTTCAAGCAATTCTGCTGCCTCAGCCTCCCGAGTAGCTGGGATTACAGGCATGTGCCAACATGCCTGGTTAATTTTGTATTTTTAGTAGAGATGGGGGTTTCTCCATGTTGGTCAGGCTGGTTCTGAACTCCTCACCTCAGGCGATCCTCCCACCTCGGCCTCCCAAAGTGCTGGGATTACAGGCGTGAGCCACCATGCCCGGCTAGAACTCTCTGTTTCTGTGGTGTGCAGCACTCAGCACAAGTTTGTTGAATGACCAAATGATCAAATGACATTTGCCCTTCCCTGCTTGGCATTCCAATCACATTCTTCCATAACTTTGCATTTCCTCCATTAGATAAACAAACACAAAAACCCCACAAGCCTTTTAACATAATTTTATGCTCTTAAGGGCAGTTGTTTAAAAATCTATTTAAAACACAAAGATAAAGACTGAATGAAAGCCTCATTATTAGAGCTCTGTACATTGCTTAATTAAATTGAAAGTGGTAAATGAAAGGGAAGATGATTAACATCCAAACTAGGGTCTTATTACCACTCTCTGATGTTTCTGCTTGTTCGTTGAGTCCTCTTATAAAACAAATTGCACAGCACACTCAATTTCAGTTTTATACAAAAACAGCTTTCCTCCAAATTATGCTTCTGCTGTATTGGTAATGATTTCTATTTCTGTATTCTATTTTTTTCTCACTTCATGTTTTATAAATGAAGAAAATGGTAAGATTTAATTGTTCCCTGAAAACAGGAAGAGAGTCAAAGCTAATAAAAAGATATTTATGTAGTCCTTATTATGTCCAAGGATTGTGTGAAGTTCTGAAATTATGAGATAAAAGAATGGATTGAGAATAAATTGCGAATGTTCAAAGATCTTATGGAAATTGCTGGAATCAGAAAACTCACTGTTATCAACCATAGAATCAGAAGCACATGCCAAAAAAAAAAAAAAAAAAGACCAAGAGGAAAAGAAAATTCACCGTGACCTCCATACAATTGAGACAGAGGAAAATGGCTGTTACCATGAATCTGTGTAAATGGAGAAAGATAAAAGATGTTTCAGGACAGCTACATTTAAATAATCTAAATAAATTTAAAAGCCTGGGCAATGTAGTGAGACTTTGTTTCTACAAAAAAATTAACTGGGTGTGGTGGCATGCACCTGCAGTCCTAGCTACGAAGGAGGTTGAGGCGGGAAGATCACTTAAACTCAGAAGTTCAAGGTTACTATCTGGGAGCAGTGGCTCAAGCCTGTAGTCTCAGTACTTTGAGAGGCCTGCGTGGGCGGATCATTTGAGGTCAGGGGTTCAAGACTAACCTGGCCAACATGGTGAAAACCCATCTTTACTAAAAATACAAAAATTAGCTGAGTGTGGTGACGCATGCATGTAGTTCCAGCTACTAGGGAGGCTGAGGCACAAGAATCACTTGAACCCAGGAGGTGGAGATTGCAGTGAGCTGAGATGGTGTCACTGCACTCCAGCCTGGGCAATAGAGTGAGATCCTGTCTAAAAATAAATTAATAGATAAAATAAAGCCTAGGGTCAAAATTAAAGAAATATTCTTGCAACATTATCCTTGGTAATACCACACCCTACAGATATGCTATATTCTTCTAATAGATATCAATGAACAGACTTGTTAAAGAAAGATAGTGGAAATGGAGTATATAATCCAAAAATATGCATTTAATGCATTACATTAATATGGCCCTCATTAAGCCCATCCCCCCAAAATTGCAAGTCCTTCTGCTATATGGGAGAACTTCATATATGAAATTTTACCTGGATAGGTGATTATAGAAACTTCTGATCATTATGCTTTTTGTCATTCTTTTAATATAAAACCAACACTCAAAATGAATGAGGTATTGGTTCTACATACAAATTTGAAATGAGCAGATGTTCACTAAGCACTATACTACAGTCTGGTAAATAAAACATAAACACTCAGCTTTGCTTAGAAAGCCTAGTGTTGGGAAAAGCTGGGTGTGGTGGCTTATGCCTGCAATCCAATCCCAGCACTTTGGGAGGTTGAGGTGGAGGGATTTCTTGAGGCCAAGAGTTCAAGACCAGTCAAGGGCAACATGGTGAGATCTCATCTCTACAATAAGATTAAAAAAAAAAAAATAGCTGGGAATAGTGATGCACACCTGTAGTCCCAGATACTCAGAAGGCTGAAGTAGAAGGACGCGGGAGCCCAGAAGGGTGAGGTTGCAGTGAGCTGTGATCACACTACTGCACTCCAGCCTGGGAAACAGAATGAGACCTTGTCTCAAAAAAAAAAGAAAAAAAAAAGTTGTTTCTTCCTGGCTCATTCCATCTTCAAAGTGCCTTTTCTCTGTAGAAAAACTATCTTCCACATAGTGTATATTTCATGAAGGCAAATAGAAATTCCTAAGTATTTGTTGAATAAATAGATGAGTAAAGGGGCGGATAGATGCTTTGTGGTGGTAATTTAGCTTATTTTAAAAAAATGTATTATTTTATTTTATGTGTATTCTTTTAAATTTTTTGTAGAGATGAGGTCTCACTATATTGTCTGGGCTAGTCTCAAACTACCAGGCTCAAGCGATTCTCCCACCTCGGCTTCCCAATGTACTGAGATTACATGCATAAGCCATCTTGCCTGGCCAATTTAGCTTCTTCATTTGTGTTCCTCACTAGATTGTAAATTCTTTATGGATTCTTAATGGATAAAGATTTCACTGGACATCTTTATGTTGCTTGTAATGCCAAGCACAGTGTCTTGCATGGATGATACTATTCAACACATATTTGTTGTATTAATTGGAAGTGCGTACCTGTCACCCTGTGAGGTCTGAATGAAATAGCAGATCCAGGACAGGTGCAATGGCTCATGCCTATAATCCCAGCACTTTGGGAGGCCGAGACAGGCAGATCACCTTAGGTCAGGAGTTCAAGACCAGCCTGGCCAACATAGTGAAACCCAGTCTCTACTAAAAATACAAAAATTAGCTGGGCATGGTGGTGTGCACTTGTAATCCCAGCTACTCCAAAGGCTGAGGCAGGAGAATCACTTGAACCTGAGAGGCAGAGGTTTCAGTGAGCTGAGATTGGCCATTGCACTCCAGCCTGGGTGACAAGAGCAAAACTCCATGTCCAAAAAACCAAAAATGAAATAGCAGATGCAATCTTTGGAAATTTCACAGGCTCATCTGTTCTAGCTTCCTGGAATCTGGATTATAACCATATTTTAAAGCCCCTATTCCAACTTTCTCATCCACCTACCCATTCATAGCTTAGTTTTTGGTCATTTTGGTGTTTATCTCAGTGTTTTAGTACTGTTAGAAGATCTGATTTCAAGTGTTATTTCTACCACCTATTAGATATGTGGTCTTGAGCAACTAACTTGACCTCTAAATCTATGTTCTCAACCATTAAGAGTAATGAGTATATCTATGTAACAAGTGGTAAGAATGAGCAGGTGGTAGTAACAGGGAGGCATCTGAATCCTCTGCAAGCATTTAAAAGAAAAATACACATATAAGGGTTACTTAATGTTGTAATTATTCACAGTTAGCTTTCCAAAGATGAAACTGGCTACGAATTTGGTTTTTTTGTTTTTAGAGAAAGAGTCTCACTCTGTCGCCCAAGCAGGAGTTCAGTGATGTGATCATAGCTCACTGTAGCCTTAAACTCCTGGGTTCAAATGACCCTCCCATCTTAGCCTCCTGAGTAGCTGGGACTACAGGCATTTTTTTTTTTTTTTCCTGATTTGATTTCCTTGTAACACCTCTATTCTCTAAGGATTAAGATGTCTGTAAAATAAGAGACAATTAACTTGTACTAAAGGACAGAATTTTTGTAAAGGGATAAAAAGATAAAATTTGCTGGGAAACAAATATTAGGAACAACTGGTTAGCATCGGCTGAGAGGAAGGGTTTGTTAATTTGGCTTCCAAGGTGAACTGCCCGACTTCACCAGTAATTGTCTTGTGACAAGTGTTGACCAAAACCAAACTAAACAAAAATAAGTGTTTAAAGAATTAAAGTCAGTTTTCTTTAGGAGTCTTATTGAAGACTATGGACTGATGATTATAGACCTCCAGTGAGTTACAGATTGGAAAATGTGATAATGACTTAATCAAATTAGAATACAAATGTGTATATTTTAAGATTAATTGTATTTTTTTGTATTGACATTTATTAATTTTTTTTTTTATGGAAAGTAGTTTTGCACTATGCAAGAGACATAGGGGACCCAGGGCTCTATTTTGTTTTGCTGTTAAAGTATCTTTCTGGAGAGCTGCATGATGTCACAGTCAGGAGCTTTGTGAAATTCATTGGCAAGCAGAAATGAGTAAACATAGCTTTTCAAGTTTGTTATTTTATCTTACACAAAGATGCCATCTCATTACCTAACCTAAAGATGTGACTCTAACAGATAAAAAGATAAGGAACATAAACTAAGACAGGAGATCTCTTGGGATGCCTTCAGATCATGTGGGCTAAACATGACTCAGACAGGAAGGCTAGTGTTTTAACAAGACCCAAAAGATCATTTAGACCCTTCTTATAGCTGAGGAAAATGAAGGTAAATTAAATTTAGCCTAAGCTAAAACAGGAGCGCCTTGGTTATAGTAAAAAGAGCTATTGCCCTATGGGGAGGGCTACTATGAGAATTCTTTCCGTACTTAATCTTCAGTAGCAATCTGACAAGTTTTTAAGTGGAGTCTGTAAAACATTCAGAGAGAACCCTTGGTCAGTAACAGGATAGAGGTTGCGATAAACACAGATAAGCAGCAGGCATTTCCAGGAACAGTGAGGAGACAGCTCTGGTTGAAGCAAAAGTTCTTTGGTGAAATCAGTAGAAACTACACCTGGTGAAAAGCCTGTTTAAAACTAAACATCTTTCCCAAGGGTAAAGCACAAATTCCTTGAAATTAGGGTTCCTAATTGGTAAAGAGATGTCCCCATCCATTTTATGATGAGAAATACGTTTGTTCATCCTCAGAGGTCTCAACGAAAAGGAGAACGCATGAGAAGGTGGTCATGAGGGAGACTCTGTGAATCATAAGGAGAACTGATTGCAAAACCAGAAGCCAGCAGAAACAAAACAATTCATAAAATTACAGAGGCGGTATGGGGAAGTTCTAAATACTTTTTTTTTCCATCACAGAAATGCTTGGTATCCTAGTAATATTTTCTTTGTGATACATTTTCTATACTCTTAGTCAATTTCCCCAGTCCTGATCTCACCATGAAAGAGGATGAAACCAACACCAGGAAATGTCTATAAGCAGGAAACCACATTTTATTCCATCACTCATAAACCATCATTCATAATAATCAGTGTCAGTTTAGCTATAGCAACAGATGCTAACACGCACATAGTAAGAGCCTACAAAGGCTCTTTTAAATGTCAGCTTAATTTAAACCTTAACCTCAGATTTTTTTCCACAGATACAGTGAGAAACCACAAAGATCCTCTTGTCCTAATGCTCCCTCCATACCCTGCAATAAAAGTTCTTGTTTTGGAAATAGAGAAACCTGTCTGAATCAGCAGCCTTGGCTTGCGGTGTCCTCCATAGCCACACCACATGTTCCATATCTTTAGCCTTCATAGGGGCTGGAAGAAACTCTGGCCCCTCATCCACCCGTTTTCACTGTGGAGTTCGGCCGCACATTTCAGGTGGGAAGGAGGTAGTGTGCTAAAAGTGCAAAATATTTTTTTTTAATTGGAAATGAATGTGAACAAAAAATTGGCAATGAATTTAAACAATATTCACTCATTCTTCCACTATGAACAAGCTAGTGTTCCCTGGGGATAAACAGATGAATAATTGGGTAAACCATCACTACTCAGAGAGTGTATAGTCTAGAGGAGTTCAGTCCAATAGGAACAGAGTATGAACCACACACATGATTTTAAATGTTCTAATGGCCACATTAAATGAAGTAAAAAGAAACATGAAATTAACTTCAATCATATAATTTATCTTTCTAAAGTATACTTAACATAAAATTATTAATTAAATATTTTGTATTCTCTTTTTTTCCATACT
This sequence comes from Sapajus apella, assembly GCF_009761245.1. Lineage (NCBI taxonomy): Eukaryota > Metazoa > Chordata > Mammalia > Primates > Cebidae > Sapajus > Sapajus apella. The sequence continues at coordinate 15,762,655 of NW_022436946.1, read as the reverse complement.
GAGTGTCTAAAATCTGGTGTATATTTTACATCTAAAGTACATCTCGATTCAGACTAGCCACAATTCAGATGTTCAATAGTCAGGTGTAGCTGGTGGCTACCACATCAGACCCTATAGGTTTCATACATAGCAGAGAAGAAGATATAAGAGGTTGAGGCGAGTGGATCACTTGAGCACAGGAGTTCAAGACCAGCCCGGGCAACATAGTGAGACCCCTGTCTCTACAAAAAACGAAAAACCAGCTACGTGGCCGGGTGCAGTGGTTCACGCTTGTAATCCCAGCACTTTGGGAGTCTGAAGCAGGTGGATTACCTGAGGTCAGGAGTTTGAGATCAGCCTTACCAACATAGTAAAACCCCGTCTCTACTAAAAAAATACAAAAATTAGCTAGGCATGGTGGCAGGTACTTGTAATCCCAGCTACTTGGGAGGCTGAGGCAAGAGAATTGCTTGATCCCATGAGTGGGAGGCTATAGTGAGCTGAGACTGTGCCATTGCACTCCAGCCTGGGCAACAAGAGCAAAGCTCCATCTCAAAAAAAAAGTATATATATATAGCTACGCATGTTGGTGTACACCTGTAGTTCTAGCTACTGGAGAGGCTGAGGTGGGAGGACTGTTTGAGCCCAGGAGTTCAAGGTTGCACTGAGCTATGATCTTGCCACTACACTCCAGCTTGAGTAACAGAGAAAGACCCTGCCTCTAAAAAAAAAAAAAAAAAAACCAATAATGTAAGAAAAAGACTTGTTGGAGCCCATTCCCACTCCATGGAGTGTACTTTCATTTCAATAAATCTGTGCTTTTCTGTCAAAGAAAAAAAAAAAGACACGTGACAGCAATACAAGCTCCATTTGGTTTGGGAAGAGGAGAACATTTTTCATGCAAGAGATGGTATTAGAAATTAATGTTCCAAATAATGGTTATGAGTTAAGCAAGCAGAGACAGAAAACATGAGGAGTATAGTTCACACTGAAGGACCTGTAGAAGCGCTAACTTAGGGGAGGAAAATGGCAGGGCACTGCAGCTCGGTTCAATACATGGAGCTTCTCATTGTGCCTCAGATTGTGACAGAACTCCTTAAGGAGGCCTGTGAAGTCCTAGCTAGTTTATTTTCCACTTTGCTGTTGAACGTATCCCCTATTTTCAGGCTCTCTGCTTGAGCCGCAGAGGTCTCTGTGCGACCTCCAATACACTACTCATGTCTTCCAACCCAGGGCCCTGCCTGGAACTTACCTGGTTTGGCCCATCATTGTTTCTAGCACGTAGCAGAGGGCTCAGCACATGGTCAGTCGTCAAAAAATATGTTCGAGTAAATGAATGAGTGATTGGAGAGTCAGGTAGGGAAGAAGATAAGAGGGCAAGACAGGTTGCTTGAGGGCTTGTCGCTGACGGCCGAAGGTGCCACATTAAGGGTTTGCAATGAATTCAGTGAGCAAACCAGGTCCATGCCTCTGATCTACGTCTTAACAGGACTTGCATATTAGGTACTGAGCTGCAGCTCAGCCATGTGTGGGATGATTTGGAGTGAAAGGTAAGCAGTGAAGCCTCCTATTACGAGCCCTCTGAAGGAGTCCAGAGGAGAATCAATCACGTCCCCTTACTCTAGGAGAGTGCTGGGTGTAGGCATTAGTTACACATGTAAAATAAAAATTATAGGAGGCTGTTGAACTAAGCTCCTGCACTAGGCCTCAACAGACCAGACCAAAAATCAAAATGGAGTCACCCATGCTAAAGTTCTAACAGTTACTTAAACAACCCAAAGTAAGTTGTTATCTGACCTTAGGAGAAATCCAAAGAGAGATAACAGCCAATTTCCCACACAGGCCAGTTTCAGTCTTCAGTTGGCATGATAATAAAGTCTCCTCTGCTTTGATCCTCATGCAAGAAAGGTGGCCTGAAGATACCTGATGTTAATCAGTTGTTTTTCTATTGTTCTATTTCCCTGTCCTGCCTCACAAGGAAAGTGGCTTTAAAATGACTAATAACTCTTTGTTCTTTTTTTTTTTAAGCCGGAGTTTCACTCCTGTTGCTAAGGCTGGAGTGCAACGGTGCGATCTCGGCTCACAGCAACCTCCACCTCCCAGGTTCAAGCGATTCTCCTGCCTCAGCCTCCTGAGTAGCTGGGATTACAGGCATGCGCCACCACACCTGGGTAATTTTGCATTTTTAGTAGAGAAGGGTTTTCTCCAGGTTGGTCAGGCTAGTCTTGAACTCCCAACCTCAGGTGATCCTCCCACCTCTGGTTCCTGAAGTGCTGGGATTACAGGCGTGAGCCACTGCACCCAGCCAACTCTGTTCTTTGCTTCTTTCTTCAGGCCTTCTTCTTTCTACATAAAGCCAACCCTTTTGCTCAGCTCATTGGAACACTTATTCTTTTTATGGGATGAACTGTTGCCTGATTCTAAAATTGCAATAAAGCCAGTTGAAATCTTTAGACTAAATTTGTGGCCAGGTGCAGTGGCTCATGCCTATAATCCAAACACTTTGGGAGGCCCAGGCAGGTGGATCACTTGAGGTCAGGAGTTCGAGACCAGCCTGACCAACATGGTGAAACCCCATCTCTATTAAAAATACAAAAAAAAAAAAAAAAGCCAAGTGTGGTGGCACATGCCTTTAATCCCAGCTACTCAGGAGGCTGAGGAACAAGAATCACTTAACCAGGAGGCGGAGGTTGCAGGGAGCCCAGATAGCACCTCTGCACTCCAGCCTGGGTGACAAAGCAAGACTCTGTCTCAGAAAACAAACAAAAAACTACTTTGTTAAAATTTTGTGTTTTTTTTGACATACATTATGGCAAGACAGAAAATCATTTTGCAGAATTTGTACACTTTTAGAGGTGAAGCAAACTTTTGCCCTTTCATAGACAAAGAAAGTGAGACTCGTTTTACAGATGAGGAAAATGACACCCAGAGAAGTTCCTTTAGTGAAACTTTGAAGACTTCATTACCCTGCACAAATGGAATTTGTTTTGAAAATAAAGCCCAGGGCCAGGTGTGGTGGCTCACACCTATAATCCCAGCACTCAGGGGCAGATCACCTGAGGTCAGGAGTTCAAGACCAGTGTGGCCAACATGGTGAAACCCCGTCTCTACCCAAAATACAAAAATTAGTTGGATGTGGTGGCAGGTGTCCCTAATCCCAGCTACTGAGAGCCTGAGGCATGAGAATCACTTGAACCTGGGAGGTGGAGGCTGCAGTGAACGTAGATTGTGCCATCGCACTCCAGCCTGAGCAACAAAGTGAGATTCTGTCTCAAAAAAAAAAAAAAAAAAGAAAAGAAAAAAGAAAAAGAAAATGAAGCCCGGAAATAGGTTACATGTTTTAGGAGAAGGAATCATTTTACAAAAATTAGATTAAGTAGATGTAGAAAGGTGAGAGAAAAAGACAAAAGGAATCCAAAATGCATGTGAATAGGAAAGAAATGACCGTAAAAGTTTTTGTCAGTAGACATGACTGACCTCCCTTAAAACACTTAAGCTGGTCACTTACTCTATCAAGGGTTCTGACTGAACAGTCACTTAAATGTTCCCGTCTTTTAAAGAAGGTTGGAAGTACTACCAATACATCTTCACAATGATCAAAATGTCAGAGTTCTCATCTGACAGAATAAAAAAAGATGAAAGAGGGAAATTAAGTGACAGCACCATGGGCACGGAAGGTGATTCTCTAAGTCGTGTGTCATCTTCATAATTGGATAACTCTCTTGTTTCCAGACTGTGATTTCAGATAAATTCCGTTTTTTGTCTGAGTGTCATGAAAGACATGAAAAGGGAGAGAATATTTTTAAGTCCTTAAGAATTAAGCTCTTGCAATCTATACTTTAGGATCTAGATAATGTAAAATGGTTCATAATTTGCCAGTTTCTAATCAGCTGCACAAATCTCACTATTACATTGAAAACAATTTGTACACTTAAAAAAAAAAAAAGTCTTAAATAGTTACAACTTACTCAAATAACATTTCAAAGGAGTGTTAGACTTAATATTTCAAGAGCCTTTACTGGTGTCCCCAAATGGTAAAAATTTTACGTTAGGGGCAAACAAGAGAATTAGATCTGTGTTTCTTAATTGGCCAAACTGCTATTAAAAAGAAAAACAAAGCAAAAAACATCTAGCCTGTATGACTGACATTTATACAGCCTTGATTAGATAGTAGTTTCACTTTACAAACAGGTTTTGATATTGTGTAGATCAAACTTTCATATCAAACCTTTAAACCTTAAGATTTGATAATATTCACTTTAATAAGAATTTCTACCTAAATGTCAGAAAGAACAGAAGTCAGACCACTTACTAAAAGATTACAAGCAGACCTGGAGTCCACATTGGTTATTTTTTGTGTTAGGAGAAAGTTAATAGTATAAAGCCAAACTCAAGGAAGCCTGAATATTTAAATGATTTATGGAGACACTGAAGACATAAATCAGATATAATTATCTGATTTTCAAAAACTAGTCATGTTCACCTCCTCAAATGGCCACATAATTCCTCGATGATGCATGGCAGAAAAGTGCTCATGTCAAACTAAAATGCAGACAAATGGAAAGATAAACGGTCCCATCCAAGTAACGATTTGACATCCCATTATTCCTCTGGAGGATTTCACCGGTGTACATCCAAAAGGTGCTAGGGGAATGAAAGGCATTCAGTTTTCAGGATTTTAGCAACACACAAAACAAAAGCTCCACTTTTGCACCCACCGGCAATCAGATGAAAGATTCACGTCATGTTGAAAGTTTTTCTGAACATGTGGCTGTGCAGATAGCTCAGATCCTGAGCAAAAACAGCAGCAAAGAACCCTCTGGCAGTGAAGCCTATCTTGGCCTCTGACCCCTTGGTCCTTCTGTCTTCATTTTTCTCCAGCACATTTCCCATCCAATATACTGTGCTGTATTCTTTTTTTCATGTGATGAAATATACATCATATAAAATGCACCACTTTAACCATTTTTGAAGTGTGCAGTTTGTCGCATTTAGTCCAATCACATTGTTGGGCAGCCATCACCACTACCCAATCTCCAGAACTGTTTCATCTTCCCAAGCTGAAGCTCCATACCTATTAAATAGTAACTCTTCATCCCCCTTCCTCCTTAGTCCCAGGCAAGGACCATTCTATTTTCTGTCTATAAATGGCTAAGTACCTCATGCAAATTAAATTATACAGCATTTGTCCTTTTGTGATCAAGTGTTTTACTTATAAATTTGTGTTTATTTTATTTTTTGAGATGAAGGCTCACTCTGTCACCCCGGCCGGAGTGCAATGGTGCTGTCTCAGCTCACTGCAGCCCTCGCCTCCTGGGTTCAAGCGATTCTCCTGCCTCAGTCTCCCCAGTAGCTCGGATTACAGGCGTGCACCACCACCCCTGGCTAATTTTTGTATTTTTAGTACAGATGGGATTTCATCATGTTGACCAAACTGGTCTCAAACTCCTGACCTCAGATGATCTACCCACCTCGGCCTCCCAAAGTGCTGGCATTACCGGTGTAATCCAGCTGAGCTACTGTGCCCAGCCAGTGTGTTAGATAACAAGGTCTAGAGAAAGCTAATAATTACTGTCAATTTCTCAGTAATGATGAGCATAAACAATGTGCCGGATTATGGTGCTTTGAATAATGGTCATGTGACATGAAAATATCTATGATTTTTATTAGTGACAAAAATGCAGGTCCCGGTAAAACTACTGTGGTTTTTGGCTACCTTTATAATTGGAGAGACACTAGATTTTAACTAGAGATTAGTGAAAATTGATATGTAATGATTTTTTCCATCCAAGTTCTGAATTTCCGCCATTGAGATCCTCCTGCCCCCAAGAGATTTGTGGATGCTGGGTGAAGAGCCCTTGGCCAAGTAGCTGGATGGTACAGTTGGGGAAGATTAAGCTCTTCAGCATAGCTGGAGAATGGAGTCCAGTGGATGAGGAAGGAGAAAGAGGAGAGGGAGAAGAGATGAGGGGCCAGAGAGCTGAGCCAGGGCCCCATGTCAGCTATATAAATATAAGGCTAAAGAATTAGGGCTCTGTTTTGAGAGTCATGATAAACCACTGACATGTTTTAAGCAGAGGGATATCAAGCTCCCACTTGTGTTTTAGAAAGCCCTTCTAGATAGCAGCCTAGAAGATTCTATGGGGAAGAGTAGCAGGAGGGCAGTAAGGAGATGGTGGCAGTTCTCCAGGTAAGGCTCAAGGTGGCCTGAGCTTGGGAAATGGCAGTTCAGACAGTCAGTAAGGACATGGGAGTGGGAACCTACAGCAATTTAGAAGGTAGAATTAAGAGTGGATTCCCTTCTACTCCTACACTGAAGAATCTGAAATGTAAACATGAGAACAAAGAAGTTCATTTCAATTTTCTTGATTTCCTACTGTAATAGATGGTCAGCATAGAATGCTCAGCGAAAAACCACCGTAGTTGCCAGAGAAGTCATGTGATATAATGGGAAGAGACTCTCAAATGTCATCAGTCGACGTGAGTCTTCTTATCTGTGTGACCATGGGGAAGTTACTTATGCTTTCCCATGACTGGTATCCTCATTGGTGAAGCAAGGCTAAGGACACCAGCATTTCTGAGCTGTGAGTCACAAGGGAGAGACGATCACTGGACATTTTGTAAATTTTTTATTTTATTTATGATCTCATTGTTTTTAGGCGACGTATTGCTCTGCTGCCCAAGGTGGAGTGCAGTGGGGCAATTCTAGCTCACTGCAACTTCCCATTTCTGGGCTCAGACGCCTTCCAAGTAGTTAGGAATACAGGCATATACCACTGTGCTCAGCTAACTTTTTCATTTTTTATAGAGACAGGATCTCACCTTGGAAGCCAGTTATGTTTACCACTATATCGCCAACCCCAGGATCTTACTTTGTTGCCCAAGTTGGTCTCAAACTCCTGGTCTCAAGCAATCCTCTTGCCTCAGCCTTCTAAAGTGCTGAGATTACAGGTGTGAACCACCATGCCTGGCCCATTTTGTCAATTAAATGTTTTGGAAATGCTACTTGTTCATTATACTCAATCAAGAAAGGATGATTATTATAGAAATCAGTATTTACTAGGAGTTGAAGAAGGATTCAACTCTTGATTTAATTACATTTAAGGAAAGAAATCTGTGCAATTCAGAGTAGCTGGCAGCCAGAGTAACACAGGGAAACCTCATCTTTACAAAAAATTAAAGAAAAAATAAAAAGCCAGGCATGGCAGCTCATGCCTATAGTTCCAGGCACTCGGGAGGCTGAGGTGCAAGGGTCATTTGAGCCAGCAAGGTCGAGGCAGCAGTGAACTGTGATTGTGCCACTGCCTTCTAGTCTGGGCAGCAGAGCTAGATCTTATCTCAAACAAAACAAAACAAAACAAAACAAATAGTAGTAGCTGGGTAAGTGTCATAGATCACATGGAACTAAAGCTGGCTCTGGAAAAGTATGTAGAATTTATCTAAGTGTGGAATAAGGGTGAGGTTGTGAGCAAAAGGAGGTCCCTGAGAGATCAGAGGTGGGAAGTTATGCTGAGAGTGAAGGAGGTGAGGCAAGGGATGCTGATGTGTGCAAAACAGGGAGGACTTTGAAAACTATGCAAAGTGGTTAGCTGACATACAGTCAAACCCATAGCAAGTATGGTCATTAGCACAATTATTATACTCTGGTTTAGTAAACCACTTTAAAAAAAGATTTCCAATGTTTGGATATGTCTGCTTATTCTAGTTTAGGCATTTCCTTCTGACAGGGTTTTAGAGCCTCTGGTAGTATTTCCAATCCCTGTGACTTTTTTTTTTTCCCTAGGGTTGGTGGAGTTAGATAATGAAATTTAAGCTAAAGGATGTTAGCATCACCTATACTCAAGAGGGTCCCAATACCTCAATTCTTCACAAAATAAAATGCTTCTTTAATTAAAAAAAAAGAAAGTCGGTCAAGAAGAGCAAGAAAGAAAAAAAAATCACAGCAAATAACTGAGAAAATAAGAGAGTTTATTGCCACTAAAGAAGAATGCTGGCTTCTAACATCACATTTGCCATTTCTCTATGTGACTCAAGGGAAGTACTTTTCTCTCTCAATGCCTTGTTCCCTCAGGAAAACCTTATTAATATGAGAAAGATGTTAATTTCTCTAAAGTGCTGTAATTTTTTCACAGGGATGTTAAGGAAGGAAAGGTGGGGGAAAAAGAAGATAAGAAGAGGTGAGTTAAGAGATTTTACTAAGAAGTCCAGGTGAAATCTGCTGGTGGCTTGCACCAAGGGATGGGCCCTGGAGATAAAGAGAAGGGGATTTAAAAAGTAACGTTTTTTTTTTGTTTGTTTGTTTGTTTTTTGAGACAGAGTCTCATTCTATTGCCCAGGCTGGAATGCAATGACCCAATCTGGGTACACTGCAACCTCCACCTCCTGGGTTCAAGCAATTCTCCTGCTTAGCCTCCCAAGTAGCTGGGATTACAGGCACATGCCACCATGCCCTGCTAATTTTTGTATTTTTAGTAGAGACAGAGTTTCGCCATCTTGGCCAGGCTGGTCTTGAACTCCTGACCTCAGATGATCTGCCTGCCTCGGCCTCCCAAAGGGCTGGGATTCTATAATACCAGGTGTGAGCAACCATGCCCGGTCAAGAAATGTATTTTGGAAGTAAACGCAATAGAATATGCTGATGAATTGCACTGATGTTGAGAGAAAAGAAAGAGAAATAATTTCTGAATTTCTCACTCCTACAAATGCATGAAGTGGCAGTATCATTTACTGAAATAGAGAAAAATAGGAAGAAAAATCAAGAGTTGGGTTTTGAACAGGATTAGCCCAAGATGTGTGTGAGGCATTTCAATGGGAATGTTTAGTAAACAATTGAGAAAAGAGGTCTGGCATTCAGGGAACTAAGTTTCTGAATAATGGATTACATTTAAAGCACAGGAATGAATGAACACCCCCCCACCAATGTGTGGAGGAGAAGAGAGAGTGAATGAGAAAGTGAGAAAGATGGAGAACTACGGTGAGAGGAAAAAGGCAAGGAAGTGGAGAGAGGCTGGTTAGCCACGGACTGAGTTTGAGCCATGCCCACATTTTTGGTAGGACAGAGCAGGAAGGCCTGAAAGGAAACTAAGAAATCATCCATAAGTAGGAGAGGCTGGAGTGCTTGGCCACAGAAGCCACAACTGAGCATTCTAAGGAGGAGTGGATCACAAGAAGGATCACATTTATTTTCTTTCTTTTTGAGACAGGGTCTTACTCTGTTGCCCAGGCTGGAGTGTAGTGGTGTAATCATTTCTCACTGCAACCTCGATCTTCTAGGCTCAAGCGATCCTCCCACCTCAGCCTCCCGAGTAGCTGGGAATACAGGCATGTACCACCATGACTGGCTAATTTTTTTTTTTTTTTTTTTTAATTTCCTGGAGGCCTGGGGGCGTCTTGCCATGTTGCCCAGGTTGGTCCTGAACTGGGCTCAAGCAATCCTCCCGTCTGCGTTGGGATTATTGGCATGAACCACCACCATCCTGGTGAACTAAAAAGAAAGTTAAGATATGGATGGATAAGTGTCAACATGGCAAAAGACATAGAAAACAAAAGATCTTGATATTAAAGAAAACAGAGGGATGGGATGCCCTCCAAGTTTCTGAGGCTTTACTGAGAAATATTTACTGAATGGGGACTAACAAATTCTAAAGATCATTCAGAGTGTTGATGAGTTACATGGATTATGATTGTGAATTTCAAATGGATTTTAAGTCTTGATGTAAGGCAGATTAGAAAACAAAATTTCATATTAAATTTATTAAATTAGGTTTAAACTCATTAATAACTAATTAATTATATGTTGAACATAAATATTCTGATATCTCTTTGTCCCTCAGTGCCTGGTGCATATGTAACTAAAAAAGCAGAGTAATTTGGTATCATTTGATTTAATGAGATCCTGTGCAAATGAAATACCATTTTAACGTTGAAGCTAGACCATTGCAATGCTCCAGGGACAACTATCTATAGAAGATAAATTAATTATGTTCACTCGTTCCTAAGCCTATAGAAACAACTAAATAACTAAATGAGCGTATCAACCTGTTGACCATGTGCAGGTCTTTTGAGGAATGACCTTTAATCAATAAAATCCCAGAGCATAGAGGTTTCATAGCAGCTTGCCTAAAGGCAGACTCATCAGTAAAATCACAACTTATAGCACAATAAAAAGTTCAGCAAAATAAGCTATAGAGGTAGGTCATAATTTTCAGGTCTCTCTTGATAATATCTAACATGTTTTGAGTGCTTAGTGTGTACCAGGCATTGGGGCTAAATACTTTACTTGCATTATGTCATTTAATCCTCACAGCATTTCTTTGAGGTATTATTGTTATTATTATTATTTTGAGACAGAGTCCCCATGTGTCCCCAGGGAGGAGTGCAGTGGGGCGATCTTGGCTCACTGCAACCTCCACCTCCTGGGTTCAAGTGATTCTCCTGCCTCAGCCTCCCCACTAGCTGAGACTATAAATGCATGCCATCATCTCCAGCAATTTTTATATTTTTAGTAGAGATGGGGTTTCACCATGTTGACCAGGCTGTGCTCAAACTCCTAACCTCAAGTGATCTGCCCACTTCACCCTCCCAAAGTGCTAGGATTACAGTCATGAGCCACCGTGCCTGGCCTGAGGTGTTATTATTAAACCCATTTTACAGATAAGCCTTAGATAAAATAAAGCTTGGAATATTAAATGCCTTGTCCAATGTTACCTTGCTGGGAAATAATATAGTTAAGAGGCCAACAGTGTTTGTCTGATCTCATATTAGGAGTCCTTAATATTCTTCTCCTATAAATGTTTTGATTTTAAAAAAGGTCAAAGATGCCGGGCACGGTGGCTCACACCTGTAATCCTAGCACTTTGGGAGGCCAAGGTGGGTGGATCGCCTGAGGTCAGGAGTTCAAGACCAGCCTGGCCAACATGGCGAAACCCCATCTTAAAAAAATAAAATAAAAAAAAAAAAGGTCATAGATAAATTCAGTATAGTTGAATACGATTTGAAAAATTGTTATATTTTAGTGAAATAGAAACTTTCAACCAGGTGTGGTGCTGGGTGCCTGCTGTCCTACCTACTCAAGAGGCTGAGGTGGGACCGTGGCTGAAGCCCAGGAGGTGAGGGCTGCAGTGAGTTATGATCCAGCCACTGCACTCCAGCCTGAGTGACACAGCAAGATCTTGTCTCTAAGTGGGTGGGGGAAAAAAGAAAAGAAACTTTCACATAGTTTCTTTTTGCCACTCTTCATATTGAGAGATGAAGTTTATTTTCCCTTCCCTTGAATCTGGGCTGGCTGGCCCTATGACTTTTTTGTGTGTGTGAGTAAAATGCAGCAGAAGTGACACTATATGACTTCCAGGACTCGGCCTTATGAGATCTCCAGCTTCCACATGCTCTCTTGAACCCTTCCTCTTACAAGCCAGCAGCCATCTAAGTCTATCTTAAGACCATCATACTGTGAGGATGCCCAAGCTAGAGGGAGAGAGAAAGAGGCCAATAGTGATACATTAAGACACCAGACATGGAGCTTTCATGTACTTTCTGGCTCAGCTCAACCATCAGATGAATGCAGCCAAGGAAAGACTCAGCCAATGTCACAGGGAGCAGAACCCTCCAAATGAGTGAAACTGAATTCCTAATCCACAGAATCATGAGCAAATAAATGACAGTGACTTCTGGTCACCAAATTTTGGATAGTTTGCTCTGCAATAATAGTAACATAAATTTAGTCGAATTGGACACAATTTGAAAGAAATATGGGCTGAATGCAGTGGCTTGTTCCTGTAATCCCAGCACTTTGGGAGGCTGAGGCCAACGGATCACTTGAGGTCAGGTGTTTGAGACCAGGCAGGCCAATATAGTAAAACCTCATCTCTACTATACAAATGTTAGCCAGGTGTAGTGGCAGACTGAGGCAGGAGAATCACTTGAATCTGGGAAGTGAAGGCTGCAGTGAGTGGAGATTGTACCACTGCATTCTAGCCTAGGCAATAGGGAGGATCACTTGAGTCCTGGAGTTCAAGGTCAAAGTGAGCTATGATCACACTACTACATTCCAGCCGGGGGGACAGAGCAAGATCCTGTCTCAGAGAGAGAGAGAGTGACATATATATATGTATATATATTCTGAATCTGTTATTCGAAGGATATTAACTTTAGAAATGAAGACACATTAGAAATTTGCATTGTTCTGATTTTTGTAAAAGAATAAAATGTATAAGGCAAGATGTAACTGCCAAGGTACTAGATGGAAAAAAAAAATCACACATTCTGAAATTCCATCTGATAGAGATCAATTCTGAGGGGTTAATCTCAACTGCCTAATTTAACATGTTTGCTTTGCACCAAAAGAATAATCATTAGCAATGGCTTCACCAATTTATTAGTGACAATGCAGAGAAGGTGTGGGCCCTTTTACGTAAAAGCTGACTAATACACAAATAAATTAGATATGACTGTTTTGCCAAAGCTGATAACTAAGGCCCTGTATACAGAGAGTGCCAAGTCCTGGTTGTTTCTACGTAACATTTAATCTTTGAAGGCAGGAGGTTGAAGGAGAAAGCAATTATATTGACGTTCGTTGGAGACATTCATTTACAGATTGTTATTACAATTGTCCCTCAGTCTCTGGGGGGGATTGGTTCCAAGACCCCTGCAGATCCCAAAATCCGCAGATGCTCAAGCCCCTGATAAATGGCACAGCATTTGCATATAGCGGATTCATAACCTCCCTAACACTTAAAATGATTTGTAGATTGCTTATGATATCAAATACAATATAAATGCTATGGAAAAAGCTGTTATATTGTATTGTTTAGGGAATAATGACAAGAAAAAAGGTCTGTCCATCTTCAGTACAGACGAAGCCATCCTTTTTTTTTACCCCAAATATTTGACCTGCAATTGGTTGAATCCACAGATGTGGAACCCATGGATACCTGGAAGCAGTTAAAATCACTCCCAGATTTTCTTTAAATTCTTACTCCTTCACTTCATCAATACTCTTTCTGTTCAACCAAGTAATGATATCCCAGTTATACATGATACCTCTTCCCCAAGCTCCTTGAGTACATTGTGTCTGTTGATTCATCAAGCGTATATTATTGTCTACTATGCACCAGGCACACAGAGCTGTGAACAAGACAGACAAGGTCCTGTGCCCGGCACGAGTATATTCCAGGTTTCAGAGAAGCTATATGAGGCTCTGAAGAGGATTCTATTTTAATGTCTTTATTTTTATACTACCCCTCCACAACCGTACCCCAATCTTTTAAAGCACACTGGAAGCTATAGTTTTTGTTGTTTTTTTTAGTTGTTGTTGTTTTTTCCCCTGTAATTTTTTTCTATAGTATAACCTAAATAAATACTGGCCCAGAAAGATTCAGAGTTCAAAGAAAATTCAGCTGCTTTCAGAAAGATCATTCTATGGAAAAGATATTTCTGAGTAATAAACATTATAAATACATATTCTGATTTATTTTTAATTCTCAAACTATTAACTTTTATTTTTTCCCCTCCCTCCCATATTTTTATTTTGGTCCTACAGGAACTTGAGTCTAAATATGTTTTAAAAATTCGGGGGACTTTTTTTAACCTTGTTATTTCTAGAGACTAAAAATCCTTGAGCTACCAAAGTCTTTCATACTGGCTGATGTCACTCTCACAAACTCAGAGATAGCAAGATGTTCCTTAAGCCACTGGGTTAGAACAAGAATCCTCTGTTTTCTATTGGCACAAGCCTAGGAATATCTTTCTTTCTTTCTTTCTTTTTTTTTTTTTTTTTTTTGAGACGAAGTCTTGCTCTGTCACCCAGGCTGGAGTGAGGTGGTACCCTCTTGGCTCACCGCAACCTCTGCCCCCTGGGTTCAAGTGATTCTCCTGCTTAGCCTCCTGAGTAGCTGGGATTACAAGCATCTGCCACCATGCTCAGCTGATTTTAGCATTTTTTAGTAGAGATGGGGTTTCACCATGTTGGCCAGGCTGGTCTCAAACTCTCGACCTCAGGTGATCCACCTGCTTCAGCCTTCCAAAGTGCTAGGATTATAGGCGTTTGCCACTATGCCTGGCAAGCCTAGGAATATTTCACTTCATGCTTTTCTCTTTTGCCTTGCTGTGAGCTTATCCTCCAGAGACAACAGAGAGAGAGAGAAGTAGAACCACATGACCAGTCATTTCCCAAAGCAAATGGCATTTTGGGTGAATGCCCTGACCTAGGAGGGGAAAAAGAGGCCAAGGTTACTCTAATGTTACAGAAGTAGCTAAGTGAATTCTTCCCAGAAATATGTCACAGTGGGCTCTAGAAAGCAATTAGAGCAGTATTTTGGCACCTTCAACTACCAAATAGAACATTCTCCTACTGCTGTAGTTACATCTTTGATTTTCATTTCCCTTTCTTGTAAATACTTATAATGTCATTTCAGAAAGCTGCAAAGAAATAGGTGTGAGAGTAAATAAACTGTAATCATAATCCTTTCTCCACATGCCATGGCAGCCTCAGGAGGATGCCAACACAGCCCTGAGCTTGCCTTTCGGTCTGCTTTTCCTGCCCTCCTCCTCCTCCACGTCCTTCACCTCCTCCACCTCCTTCTCTTCCACCTCCCACACATCATCTTTTATAAACTTGCCAGCATCCCTGTGCAGTTTGCCAGAGAAACCTGGCCACTTGCTGGGTAAGCCTGCTCTTAGACCAAGGACCAGGGTAGGTCACTGCTGTCCTCATTTCTGGGCCAGGAGGAGGAACTGAGGATGAGGTCCAGAACCGTCTGCTTTCCTGACAGAGAGAATGTGGATCTCTATAGAGACAGTGCATATTCCTTCAGTTAAAGCTCTTTGAAGACTCTGTTTACCCTGTGAGCTGAACTTTCTTGAGCCCCACGGAATGGGTAAAAAAATCTTCATCCCCACATTGGTAAGGAGCCAATGATTTCACGCTCAAAAAAGCTGACAAGCTAGGAAGCCTGGCTTTCCTTAGCAGGCACGAAACAGCATCCCACTCATAAGTCAGGAGTCTTCTCTGCCAATGTTAGGAATGTTGATATTTACCTTTTTTTTTTTTGGACTTATTTCTTTAAAAAAAAATTAACTACTATGTAAAAAAAATCACACTTTAAAAATATACTTCTACAATATTTGCTCTAGCAAACTATCTTTAGCTTGACCTAAATTACTAATTAAACTTTTCTATTGATCCAATTCCTATTACTGTTTCTGCCTTTATGCTTTCATATTTGGAAATCTCCAACATGCATTTTGATGGCTCCACCCCCCGCAACGTTCCTCACTCCCGCCCCCTCATTTTGGTTTTGCTTTACCTTCTTAAGCACTTACAGATCGTAAAATATGGGTGAGCTCAGAATATCTCTTACTCCAGTGTTACATATGGCACCAACATTTCAGCACCAGCACTTTAAAAATGGTGCAGAATTTCAAGGAACTCAGCTACAATTTCCATTCAAAATCCCTCCCAAGCATTGTAGCTAAGAGCCTATCTCAGGATTTTCTTGAGAGCTGCTGGGGAGGTTAAATATCTATTTCATGAAAATGGCTCATCATCCACATTCTGCGGTACCGAGACTAATTCCCCAGCACTGCCAAACCCAGTCTGCTGAACTCCCTCATCCAAACTCTGTAAGACTTAGTGGTCAAAGTGGAAAGGCATCAGTCTTACAGTCTGTGGCTCCTAAGACCACAGAGTGATCTATCCTCACGCTAAAAAGTGAGCATAGATAATAATTAGAAGACATTTTGAGGATTCTAGTTGGGGGGATACATAATGCAGATACTATAAAGTTTTTGTTGTTGCTGTTGTTCTTGTTTTTTGAGATGGAGTCTTACTGTGTCATCCAGCCTGGAGTGTGATGGTGCGATCTTGGCTCACTACAGCCTCCGCCTCCCGGCTTCAAGCAATTTTCCTGCCTGACCCTCCTGAGAAGCTGGGATTACAGGTGCCTGCCACCATGCGGGGCTAATTTTTGTATTTTTAGTACAGATGGGGTTTCACCATGTTGGCCAGTCTAGTCTCGAACTTCTAACCTCAGGTGATCTGCCCACCTTGGCTTCCCAAAGTATGGGATTATAGGGGTGAGCCACCGTGTCCAGCCTACTATATAGTATTGAAATTAGTGATTTATATTAATGTTAGATAAAAGGAGATTAGTGTGAAACACAGCTACACCTGTCTTGTTTGGCCTGACAAGAAAAGTGTCACAGAAGAGAAGGTGTGGGATGGGCATTGGGTCAGCAAACAAGCTGAAGCCAAGATTCCCTAAGTGCCCACCAGCTGTGAAAGGGTAGTGACAGCTTGTCTTTAAGCCAGATTTAGGTTGCTTTTTAGTCTTGATTTATATCTAATCCATATCTAAACATAGAAATAAAATGCATTAGATTTCTAAGCCACTGAAGCCTGTTTAAAGGAAGGAGGAGAAAGAAGAGGGCAATGACTTAAGGGCAAGTCAATTGAAGGATTCATTCATTTATTTTACACATTCTTTTATTCAACAAATATGTTTTGACAAGTAGGGGATAGAGTGAACAAGGTAACTGGTTTTCCATCCTTAAAGACTCTCCGGCCAGGTGCAGTTGCTCATGCCTGTAATCCCAGAACTTTGGGAGGCTGAGGTGGATGGATCACCTGAGGTCAGGAGTTCAAGACCAGCCTGGCCAACATAGTGAAACCCCGTCTTTATTAAAAAAATTCAAAAAAATTAGCTGGTCGCGGGTGGTACACACCTGTAATCCCTGCTACTCCGGAGGCTGAGGCAGGAGAATCGCTTGAATCTGGGAGCCAGAGGTTGCAGTGAGCTGAGATGGCACCACTGCATTCCAGCCTGGGTGACAGAGTGAGACCCCATCTCAAAAAAATAAAAAAGAAAAGAAAAGAAAAGAAAAAAAAAAGACCTTCCTGCCCTGTGGAACCTCCAAAGGAATAAGCAGTAATAATATGACAGTGCAGTGTCACAGGGGCTGGTGCCGTGTTGTGGGCGCAGGCTCAGGAGGGATTCAACAGCTTAGCTTTTAAACCTTCTGCAGAAAGCACAGTAGGAGCCACTGGAGTCTCTGCCATGTTCTGGGAAGTATGATCAAATATATCTTGAAGAAATCTAAGGTAGACTTCAGATGTTAGAAAGCATTCCCACCGCTCTCAATAGTCACTTGGAAAATCTGCCTCTTCGTAGCTAAGGCCATAACAACAGCGACAACAACAAACATCTCTCTGGGTTGTCCTCACAAGTAGTTTCCAATTCGGGAAAGCCAATCCTGCGACAGTGTTGGCATCATCGCAGTGCCCTCCAGTGTCGCAAATGTAAAGATTGGCAATCTTAAACGAACTCCCTGAATTTGAATTCTGTCTGTATCTCTTCCTAACTCTATGATCTTTAACAAGTTAGTTAACCGCTGACCCTCAGTTTCCTTGGCTATATAGTGGGCATAAATGGATTGTGAGGGTGACCTGAGTAGAGTGCTTTGAACGGGTGCAGCTCAACAATGTCCTCCCTCTGAGAAGCCATTTAAAGTTTCCCATAAGAAAGGACTTTTGTTATCCCAATTTGGATACTTTAAGCAGACATAATAGAACGGTGAAAGGAAATCAAATGTAAAGGGATGCGGTTCATGGAAGAGTTGTGAAGAATAAGCACTTCAGAGGAGCTTAATTTAATTTCTCATCTCTGCTAGAGTAAATGTTGTAACCAGGCTAAAATCATTTCCTTTGTTCCCGTAGTTATTAGAGAAAGGAGGAGGCCAGAGAAGTCATATCATTTCAGTTCTTTGACCTTCGTCCTGGATTGTTTGATATTGACAGGCAGGCAGGATATACAGAGGTTAAGGACACAGACCCTGGAGCTTGGTGCTGGGATTCAAACCCTGACCCTGCCACTAACTAGCTCTGTGACTTGGGGCAAGTTCTTCAGCTTCCGTATACTTCAGTTTCTTTGTCTATGAAATCACAATCATAAAACTACCTACTTCAGTTATTTTTATATATGATGATTTTTTTTTTTTCTTTGAGATGGAGTCTGCTCTGTTGCCCAGGCTGGAGTGCAGTGGCAAGACTTCAGCTCTCTGCAACCTCTGCCTCCCTGATTCAAGCAATTCTCCTGCCTCAGCCTCCTGAATAGCTGGGATTATAGGCACCTGCCATCACACCTGGCTAATTTTTATATTTTTAGTAGAGACAGCGTTTCACCATGTTGGCCAATTCGGTCTCAAACTCCTGACTTCAAGTGATCTGCCTACCTCGGCCTCCCAAAGTTCTGGGATTACAGGCATGAGCCACTATGCCCAGGCTGTGTATGATGATTTAAATGTGTAATATACTTAAAGCTCTTAGAACCATGCCTAGCAATATGAATGCCATTTAAGCGACAGTTATTAGAAAAGCTACTGTTATTAAAGAACAATGCAAGGAATTGTTCAAATGCACATAATCATAAAATATAGAGTCAAGGCTGGGCACATTGGGTAGCTCACATCTGAAATCCCAACACTCTGGGAGGTTCCCTTGTGCCCAGGAATTCGAGAGCAGCCTTGGCAACATAGTGATACCTTGTCTCTACAAACAAACAAACAATAATAACAGCAACAAAAATATAGAGTCAAAATGAAAGAGTCTTGTCAAAGTTGGTAATCATGAGGTGGTTAGTTCTTCCACTAGGAAGATAAAAATTGGTTATTTTGTTCCTACTCTATTTGTTGAAAAATGAATGAGTGAGGCATGAAGAACTTGACTAGTGTGATGATGATGGCTTAATGAAGAGGAAAGCATACAAGATCTGGAAGTGAAAACCCAAAACATGAGTCCTGGCTTAGCCTCATTCTAATTTGACAGGCGATTTACCACAGGTACTCAGTTTCCTCATCTTTGAAAGAGGGAAGACAGAGGGAGAATTTCTTTTTTTTTTTTTTGAGACGGAGTTTCACTCATGTTACCCAGGCTGGAGTGCAATGGCGCGATCTCGGCTCACCGCAACCTCCGCCTCCTGGGTTCAGGCAATTCTCCTGCCTCAGCCTCCTGAGTAGCTGGGATTACAGGCACGCACCACCATGCCCAGCTAATTTTTTGTATTTTTAGTAGAGACGGGGTTTCACCATGTTGACCAGGATGGTCTCAATCTCTTGACCTCGTGATCCACCCACCTCGGCCTCCCAAAGTGCTGGGATTACAGGCTTGAGCCACCGCGCCCGGCCCCAGAGGGAGAATTTCTGAGGTTCACTCCACGTCAAAAGTTCTGCAGGGCTAGATATTTTTATAAAATGTAATGTAATCATGGCTATGGAAGCCTTTTTTCACATACCTAGTGTATTTCCAAAAAGGATTATCAAATTGGAGACAATGTCATTTGTTTGTGTTTTCTAAATCATTATGTATGAATCTGAGCCACGAACAGAACAAATCTTTAAATCCATGAAAATGGATTACCTTTAGCTGGACTGATAACTTTTAAAGGTCTTGGATTGGGAGAATAAAACTGATAGGGACATTTTCCCATTCATCTTAAATGAATTTTTGGAGACTCTTAAGAGTAAAATATAATCCATACACATCTAATGCTAATTTATCATGAGCACTTAAAGAATGAAAGAACTGTTATCTAGTTTAGTTTAGCAATTCTCTGCTAAATGAAATTAAGCTGATTTAGTTGAGCTTTTAAAATACGAGGGGGAAAAGCTTAAATCCAAAGGATTTTGTGGAGCTAGCATCCGGACGGTCTTTCTTCAGATTATGTTCCTAGAATCTGGGTTCCCTGGAGCTGCCTCTCATTACTGTCAGTATTGAGGACTAGAAAGGAGCTGGAAGAGGCTTGGCCGCCTTTATAGGTTTTCAGTAGTGGCATGAAGATTTCACTTGGTGGGGGTTAGTGGGGAGAATAGAAGATTCTGTTGTGGAAACAAAAGAAAAAAAAAAAAGGAGAGTGGTCTGAAATAAAAAAGTCTAGATTATATATACAAGCTTTGAGTCAAACAAGGTTTAAATTTTAGCTTTGCTACTTTTTAGTTATGTGGCCTTGGGCGAGTAGGTTAATCTCTAAGTCACACTTTGCACATGTAATAGTGTTTCTTACTTTACAGGGTTACTGTGAAGATTAAATGAGCTGATACATGTAAAGCACTTGGCCTCTTCTACCTAGAACATACTCAGCTCTCATAAATGGTGACTGACAGCTACAAGGCAGATAACCTATATTCCCTTTTAGCTTCTTATGCTCCCTCTGGAATGTCTCAGAAGCATAGGAAGCACTGTTTAAGCCTCCTGCAATCAAAATTCATTCTTTTTAATGAGCCCTAATAGACCCTATGGGTTTTGTTTTTTTTTTTTCCCAAAATCTATTCATAGTTTAATGTGGGCTATGGACAAAGATTCACTTTGTAAGACTGTCTAACTAGGTTAAAAATAAAATATGCAGAAATGTGTGGAACTTCAACAATAGAATATAAGAAAATGAATTCTTCTTAACTGGAAACAAAGGCATTATAGTATATGAATGTGTATGTAGAGTACAAGTCTGGAAAGTATAAACAGCACTATGTTAACAGTTGCTACATCTGGGGAAGGGAGAAGGATTGGAGAGGAGGTGGGATATATCTTATTATTGTTTTAATGTTTTATATATTTATTTACATATTGTTATTTAAAAACAAAGAAACAAAAAAAGCAAACCAAAAGCAAAGTCATGGTACAAACTGAAATAAACATTTAGGATACAGAACTTGTAAAATAAACCAAAGTAGACAAGAATCAAAGAATTTATCCCTGGGACATTCAATGACTTGATACAAGGTCACCTTCTACTTAGCTAACTGTTCTTGAGGGGTAAGGAGAACACAGGGGCAGGAGAGATGTCTAATCCTGTCTCCAGCGACTGAGAGATCCAGGTTAGAAGGTAGATGAAGCTGCCTGCCAGTTATCTTGGTAGAAGCTTCTTTCTGCATGTACTCAGATAAGACATCAGTACGCTGGGTTGTTCTTTGCAAAAGCCAAGGTCTGCAAGTCACCAACTGAAGTCAATTGGTAAATTATGCTTTTAAGCAAAACAAAGCCAAATGGTAAATTAGTATTTCTGTTTGTTTGTTAGCAAAGAAAATAAAAGACAATTAAAAATTTATGTAACTTAAATCTACATTGCTTAAGAACATCTGACTGAGGGGTTTTAGAATATCCCCAATACCATGAAATAAATACGGTAAATAGAAGGGAGTAGGGAGCTTAAATACTGAAAGTACTGAAATGCTATGATTTTTTTTTTTTTAATTGGCAAAACATTTGTTTACTATTCAAAACTGGGGCTGGGCCTGATGGTGGACATCTGTAATCCCAGCAATTTAGGAGACTCAGGCGGGAGGATCACTTAAGCCCTAGAGGTCAAGACCACCCTGGGCAATAGAGAGACGTCATCTCTCTAGAGGGACAGAACTAATAGATATGTAATAAATAAATAAATAATAAAGAAAACTAATTTTCACAAAAGGCCCTTCCCTTGGAAAGAAATATTTTGACTGCGGGGAAAAACTCAGAAGCATTGTGGAGCTCTGTGAACTTACACTGACTTGCTTCATTCAGCTTGCAGCTCCACTAGTGAGAGATTTCACATGGTACTCCCACTCCAAGAGCAGGGCCCCGACCGGACAGGTTGGTTTTGTTTTGGTTTTAATGCATATGCTTTGGCCCACAGACTTTGAGAAAGATTTTGCTTTACTGATGAGAACTCAGTCCAGGGTGCTTGGGAGCCTTCGCTGGCCCGCTAGCTGGGCCTGACATGTTGCCTGCATTTCTAGCCCTTGCCTTCCCAGTTTGCCCGTTTGGTGCAGGGAGGTAGTCCAGCCCACCCTGAAATTCACTGGGTTCTGTGGATGAGTTAACTGAAGAGATGTGTTTCAAGAGTGG
This sequence comes from Sapajus apella, assembly GCF_009761245.1. NCBI lineage: Eukaryota > Metazoa > Chordata > Mammalia > Primates > Cebidae > Sapajus > Sapajus apella. The sequence continues at coordinate 15,740,805 of NW_022436946.1, read as the reverse complement.
CACCGAAAGGACTTGAATGAAGGGAAGGACGAATGAATGGAGGAAACCATTTTGGTGGAATTGCCCTAGGGTATTAAACAGGATGGGGCAGCTGGGGATTGGAGGATGTTCCTTTTCCTAACGTTGTTTAAGAAAACGCTATCCTGAAGAGTGTCAGTCATCATTCCTTTAACAATCATTCATTTCTTACTTCCTACTTGTGTATAAATTTGCAGATTTACACAGACCACCAGTGTGGCCATCCCAGTGAACTGAGTTTATTGTGAAATATACATGCAAAAAATCCTTTTTTCTCACCTACAATCAGTGTAACATTATTAATACTTTAAGTTGAAGAATAAATAGTTTAAGAAATAAATGCATACAGCAACATAACCTTGAATTATCACTCAAATACAGACCTCCCACTGCTCTCTCCTTCTAAAAAAAAAAATGAGGCAGTTACACCAAGCAAAAGCAAAATTGAGGCAACTTAAAATAGACAATTTTAGATGCTGGATTCCATCATTTCTGCAAAAGGTCATTCTAGTCCTTTGCTATTTATACCATAGATAGAGACACAGCAAATTATTGGCTGAATGGATTTGGGAAGCCAGAAGCTGCTGCTTCTGACGAATGAAGATGATAATGCAGCACTTGAGACTGAGCGGATGAAAGGTGTGGAAAAGTTGAACCCTTCAAAGATAAGAGAGAAGAAGCTGCTAAATTAGCCCCTGACTAAATTACTAGCCATAACTGTACTCAGGCCAATTCTCTTTGCAACTGCCTTGTAATCTTTGTTGTGGCTTAAGAGAGAAAAATCCCCATTCCCAGCTCAAACCCTTTCTAAGGCATCTCAGCCCAACCCCCTCCTCCCGATGCAACTCTTCATACCCCCCTCCCGCCCCTCCTCCAACAAATTCGAATCAAGGCAGGTATAGTTCTCAGCTTTACCACTGCTATCAGAAGCACGGCTTACATTGAGGGTTTAGCCACGAAACCTTAGGCTCACTTCATGCAAACATTGAAAAGCATTTAAGAGAAGCACAGAAAACAAAAGAAATAATCAAAACCTGTCCTTACCCGCTTCTTAAAAAATTGGAAGGCTGAGCATTTCTTGACTGGGAATCCATTCATGTCTTTGTTTACCATTTTCCACCTTGGGGAATTCACAGTTATAGATCCAGGGTGGCACCCGCCTGGTTAGTGCATCTGTTTCCCCGGTTTACCTCCTGGAGACAGTTAATGAAGACTCAGCGGGATGGAGAATCTAGCGGGGCTCAGTTCTTCACTCGCGCATTCTGCAGCACCAGCTACTGCAGCAACCTCTCCCCACTTTCAGTGGCCACCGGCCGCGGCATTTCTGCTTCCATCATTGCTCCGAAACATATGCATCACTGCTGCAGGACCCTGGGGGCCGGAAGGCGGGATACAGCCAACCTCGGGGAGCTGATGCTGTGGCTCCGACCCAGCGGGAGAAGGGTACCCCTCCCCGCCCCCAGCTACCTGGCTGCTCCTCGGCGGCCGGCGCGGGGAGCCAGTCGCTCTTCTCCAGGTGATGCGCTCCTGGAGGCTGCTTGAGAGGAGAGTTGTTTTTGATTGAGCAAGTTCCAGTGGGAGCTGTAGTTAAGCAGCTGAGAGAAGGAGTAAGAGCGAGCAGAAGCCAGAGGGAGGGCGGGAGGGAGAGCCGCGCCAGAAAGGCAGAGGGAGAGAGAAAGCGAGGCTGGAAGAAGCAACGATTCATGAATATCTGAGCAGCAGCGGATGGAGAGAAGGCACAGCCAGCTCAGGACGCCCTGAAGAGCAGTTGACTCCCCTTGGGAGGGCTACTTTAAATAGCTTCTTTTTCTTTTTTTCTTTTTTTTCCAGTTAGGACCATCTAAATCAGAGGTGTATATGAATGCACACTGTTTTTATGTTATGCTCATTGACATTCTTTTGAATTCTGTTCCTGAATAAAAGCCTCTCAACGGAAATGTAATCACATTTAATCGCTACCTGTCCAAATGCAGGAAAAAAATGAAATAAAGTGCAAGCCTAGGTATAACAATGGAAGATCTCTCACTATGTAGAAGCTCTCCTAGCCTCCCCTCCCCTGCGTGTCATTATATAGTGGGCAATGGTGAAGGTAATTGTGTATTTTTTTACTAAAAAACTTGTTACAAAAGAACACAATAAACATATACAAAGTATTTTATTACACACACACACACACACACACACACACACACGAGTTATTACCAAAAAGTGTTACTGAATCCATTTAATGATGAGGAAGGTTAGGTAAAAAGAGTAAAGCATTCTTCCTATTAGGTGAAAAATTTCCCAAAAAATCCTTACTCATGTTATCCTTTGCACATTGAACTTCTTTTAAAAAAAGTCATTTAATTGTATGTGCCTCATTTTTAAATTTTTACTGTTTAATGTTGATATTTCTTGGGAATGATTTTAAAGATTACTTTATGGCATATAGCAAAGCAAGAAAGCAAAGAAAATAAACTTGGCATCTGATCTGGCAGAAAGCCACCAACATCGGTGTGTGGCTTCCTGCCATCCCCTGACCTCACTGTGCCTTTCGGAGACTGCCTCATCCATAAAATGGAGGCAGCCACTCATTCATTCATTCACTCATTCATTTACTTAGTCATTCATTATTTGCTGTTTCATTCCATTAATAAGTCTGTGACAAGCGTCCTCAGGATGTGGACGCTTTTCATAGTCATCACAGGGAATATAATTGATAAATAAGCGAAAGGCACACTGCTAATTTGAAACTGATTATGACCTCATTAAATATAACATGCCTAACATGTTAAAGTATTTTCATGGCAGTCTCTGGTAAGAAGAGAAACACCAGTTTAAACTGGGAAAGAAATGTATGGCCTTCATTGAATTGGACTATAAATCTCTACAGTTGGACCAGAGTTTTGGGGAATAACATGAAATCCTGTTTGCTAAATGCCTTGAGGTTTCCGAAAAAAAAAAAAAAAAATCCAATACAACTAAATGTTGGCATGATAACCAAGGGAAAACAAACTATTCATTTTGGAGAGGCATGTTCAATTGTCCAAGATGCAAGTATATGTTATGTAATCTACAACATTGATAAGTTTTTGTGGTTCTTCTAAAGAGTTCATTTAAAATTATGGTAGTTCAAAGAGAATTATTTTGAGATGATGGAAATGTTCTCTATCATGATTATAGTAGTGGTTATATAACTATACATTTGTCAAAACTCATCAAACTTTATATAGGAAAAGGGAAACTTTTCCTGCATGTAAATTATACCTCAATGGACCTCATTTTAAAAAATGATGGTCATTCAAGCCCTTTCTTGTTCCTCCCATTGCCGCTCCCCAAAAAGTGTTTTACTAGACATTTATTGAGTTTGAGTGATATATATGGGAGGGGACCTTCAAGCACTCTGCTAAGAAGGAGACGCTAGGGGCTTTTCCTTAATCCCACATTGGCCTAGCATGCATACTGGTTGACATGGTTTGGCTGTGTCCCCACCCAAAGCTCATCTTGAATTGTAGTTCCCATAATCCCCACATGACGTGGGAGGGGACTGGTGGGAGATAATTGAATCACAGAGGTGGTTACTCTCATGCTGTTCTTGTGATAGTGAGTGAGTTCTCACGAGATCTGATGGTTTTATAAGGGGCTTTTCTCCCTTCTGCTCAGCACTTCTCCTTCCTGCTTCCATGTGAAGAAGGATGTGCTTGTTTTTCCTTCCCCTCTGATTGTAAGTTCCCTGAGGCCTCCCCAGCCATGCTGAACTGTGAGTCAATTAAACTTTCCTTTATAAATTACCCAGTCTCAGGTTTGCCTTTATTAGCAGCTTGAGAACAGACTAATACGCTGGTTTTAGGTAGGATGTATATTTATTTGGGGTGAAGGGGGATGATTAATAGAAATTATGAGGGAGGAGATAACGACAAGCTAAATTCTATCTCTTCCCCTCACTCCATGCAACCTCTTCAAGATGCTGCCACTGTCACCTCATCTATGTTAGATCCCATGGAAGGTCTGGTGCATATAAGCATCAATGGTTTATTTTTTTATTTTTTATTTTTTAAAAAAAGACGGGGTTTCACCGTATTGATCAGGCTGGTCTTGAACTCCCAACCTCAGGTGATCCACCCGCCTTGGCCTCCAAAGTGCTTGGATTACAGGCAGGAGCCACCACGCCTGGCCTAGCATCAATGGTTTTTGTCACCAAGGAACTCACAGCCTAGTAGAGAAATACACAGCGTGTTAAGAATAATATATACAGTAGTCCTCCCTTATCTGAAGTTTTACTTTCCACAGTTTCAGTTACCTAAGGTCAACTATGGTCTGAAAATCAATGAGCACAATAGAATATGATATTTTTAGACAGAGAGAGAGAGAGAGACCACAGTCACATAATTTTTATTATAGTACATTGTTAAAATTATTCTGTTATTGTTGTTGTTAATCTCTTACTGTGCTTGATTTATAAATTAAATTTTATTATAGGTATGTATGGACAGGAAAAGACATAGTGTATATGTAGTTTGGTACTATCTGAAGTTTCAGACATCCACAGGGGGTCTTGGAACGTATCCCCCATGGATAAGAGGGTACTATTCAGTGTGTGTGTGTGTGTGTGTGTGTGTGTGTGTGCGTGTGTATCAAGCCTGTCTTGGATAAGAGGGTACTATGCTATGTGTGTATGTGTGTGTGTGTGTGTGTATGTGTGAGTGTGTGTGTGTGTCTGTGTGTCTGTGAGTGTATCAAGCTTGTCTTGGTTTGAGGGGGCAGCGTGGGACTGCATGGGTAAGAGGTCCAGGAAATTTACCTAAAGGGATGATGTTAGTGTATGACCTTAAGAAATGAGTAGGTCAGCCAGATGAAGGGAGAGCAATATAGGGCAGGGATTCTGACCATATCTGACAGCCAATTATTTTGGACTAACTTTTGGTTGGTGCGATAATAGAGAAATCCATTAACTGTGTTGTGTTGGTTACTCAGGAGAAAGAAGGCATCTTTTATCTCACCCTGACCTCTATTTTCATAAATAAAGCTGCCCTTGGTAAACCCAGAGTGACAACTATTTGCTAAATGTTTCCTTTGACAGGTCCATTGTTCATACTTAGAAAGGAGCATAGGTTCTGGCTTATACTAAAAAAGAAAACCACTCTGGACTCTTGCAACATCCTGTTATAGATCAAACTTATTTTAATTTAATTAACTTACTTCTTATTCCCATAAACATGCCTATTTATTTTTGTAGCAGCAGCACACAGCAGAGTGCCTGGGCCATGCTAGCACTCAACAGATGGTTCTCAAATGAATTAAATAAAAAAGTAGGTAGAGCTGACGTCAGTGACCCTGGCACCAGACCGTTTGCAGGAATCATTAAATACCTTTAAGATTCTTCAGTCATGAAGCTGTCAACCATGATAGTCAATATGCTGAGCTTCAGCAAGAGCAAATGACCTCAGTCCTCACCATTTCTTCTTTAAGTCTCAATGACATTGTAGCCCTTCTTTTTAATGGAAACACTTTAAAATTTAATGGATGACACTTCTTTTTAATGAAAATCCCAATGTTAAGAATCCCGGCAGGGCGCAGTGACTCACACCTGTAATCCCAGCACTTTGGGAGGCGGAGGAGGGTGGATCACCTGAGGTTGGGAGTTTGAGACCAGCCTGATAAACATGGAGAAACTCCATCTCTACTAAAACTACAAAAAATTAGCCAGGCATCTCTACTAAAGCTGCAAAAAATAGGCATATGCCTATAATCCCAGCTACTCAGGAGGCTGAGGCAGGAGAATCGCTTGAACCTGGGAGGCGGTGGTTGCGGTGAGCCGAGTTCACGCCATTGCACTGGCAACAAGAGAGAAATTCCATCTCAAACAAACAGACAAACAAACAAAAGAATCCCCTGGGCCAGGCGCAGTGGCTCATGCCTATAATGCTAACACTTTGGGAGGCCAAAGCAGGAGGATCACTTGAGCCCAGGAGTTTGAGACCAGCCTGGCAACATAGCAAGACCCCATCTGTACAAAAAGAAAAAATAAATTAGGTAATGTGGCGATGCAAGCCTGTGGTCTGGCTGCTCAGGAGGCTGAGGTAGGAGGATTGCTTCACCCTGGGAAGTTGAGGCTGCAGTAAGCCACGGTTGTTCCACGTACTTTAGCCTGTGCAACAGCAAGACTAGCTCAAAATAAACAAACAAACAAATAAAAAGAATCCCTTGAACCTCTATTTGATTTTTTTGTGGTATATTTACTTTTTATCACAACAATATTGTTTAGGCTGTCACACAAAGAACAAAATAAAGCAGCTAGGTAGGACTAACTAGCAATATGTAGCTGGGTGGAGAGACTGCTGCATTGATCTGGAACATCTTGTACTTAACGTTCATTCCCTAATTGTGCAATCTTCAACAAGTTCCCTCAATGCACTAACACTTCAGTTTCTTCATCTGTAAAATAATAATAATAAAATGTTTCTTCACCTACGTCCTAAAGAAATTGTCAGTACCAAATTTTATTTGAAAGTGCTTTGCAGGCTGGATGCGGTGGCCCATGCCTATGGGCCAAAATCCCAGCACTTTGAGAGGCTGAGGCAGGCAGATCACAAGTTCAGGAGTTCAAGACCAGCATGGTCAAGATGATGAAACCCCGTCTTTACTAAAAATACAAAAATTAGCTGGGCGTGGTGGCTCACACCTATAATCCCAGCTGCTCGGGAGGTTGAGACAGGAGAATCACTTGAACCCTGGAGGCAGAGGTTGTAGTGAGTGAGATCGTGCCACTGCACTCCAGCCTGTGCTACAGAGCAGGACTCTGTCTCAAAGGAAAAAAAAGATAGAGCTTTGCAAAATAATAAATAACTACATTTGTTTTTTGATTTGTTTCACTAAAGCAAGAGACATATGGTACTGTAATACTTTTTAACTTTTTAGAAAGCCTATCTTCCCGACCGGGCACATTGGCTCACTCCTATAATCCTAGCATTTTGAGAGGCCCAGGCAGGTGAATCACAAGGTCAGGAGATCAAGACAAGCTTGGCCAAGTTGGTGAAATCCCGTCTCTACTAAAAATACAAAAATTAGCTGGGCATGGTGGCATGTGCCTGTAGTCACAGCTACTCGGAAGGCTGAGGCAGGGAATTGCTTGAACTGGGACTCGGGAAGCAAAGGTTGCAGTGAGCCGAGCTCGTGCCACTGCACTCCAGCCTGGGCTACAGAGTGAGACTCTGCTTCAAAAAAAGAAAGCCTATCTTCCCATAGATTAAAGTGTTTTTGTGTTGTTGAATAGAATGCAATTTTTTTCTATAGCACCCCAAATGCCCCTAAGGAGAAAGGAATAAAAATAAATCACCTCATGAGAAATGTTTTACATTCCTTTTGGCCTGAGTGACTTGATGATGTGCTTAAAACTCCAGTCACAGTCGTGATATATTTAATTAAGAATTAGGAAACCCTGGTAGAGATTATGGCGCGGTGTGTGTGTGTGCGTGTGTGTGCGTGTGTGTGTGTGCATGCAAAAGGCCCTTTTTTATTTTATTTTATTTGTTTTTTTGAGAAAGGGTCTTGCTCTGTCACCCAGGCTGGAGTGCAGTGGTTTGATCATGACTCACTACAGCCTCAAACTCCTGGGCTCAAATGATCCTCCCACCTCTGCCTCTTGAATAGCTGGGACTACAGTTGTACATCACCATGCCCAGCTAATTTTTACAGTTTTTATAGAGATGGGGTTTCACCATGTTGCCCAGGCTGGTCTCAAACTCCTGAACTCAAGCAATCTGCCCACCTTGGCCTCCTAAAGTTCTGGGATCATAGGTGTGAGCCACCAAGGCTGGCCAAAAGACCCTTTTTAAAAAACTTCGAAATGTTTTGGTTTTACCAAATTAGATCTCTTTTCACTGAATTTATGCATATATCAGAGGAAATGTTACATTACAGAGGAAAACCCTAAAACAGTTCATTATATAGTTTTCTTCGACAGAAATAATGATATAAAAACAAAAATAATAAAAAAGCCATTGAAGGATTTTGGTGACGAAAGAATATTTTTATTATTAAAAAAAAAAAAAAAAGCCAGACATGGTGGTTCATCCCTATCATCCTAGCACTTTCGGAGGCTGAGGTGGGAAGATTGCTTGAGGTTAGGAGTTCAAGATCAGCATGGGCAACATAGCAAGATCCTAGCTCTACAAAAATTTAAAAAAATAAGCAAGACATGGTGATGCATACCTGCTATCCCAGCTACTCAGGTGGCCTAAGGAGGAGGATCGATTGAACCCCAGGAGTTCGAGGAAGCAGTGAGCTATGATCGTGCCACTGAACTGAACTCCAGCCTGGCTGACAGGGCAAGACTCCATCTGTTAAAAAAAAAAAAAAAAAAAATCAATACCAGAACTGATTCACGGAATTTTGCAAAAAGATGTAAGAAGCAAAGGATTATGCTCCTTTTGTGTATGAGACTAAATAAGACTTAAAGTGTTCCATACTTGTGGTTTGTTTCAATTTTCACTATATTAGCAAAAACGGTGACATTTGGAGATACACAGTTTTCATACAGAGTCAGCATTTATTAATCATTTTATTATTTTAATTGGCAAAAAGGTCAGGCGATATCGCTAGTGCTAATTGGACACTTTATTGAATATGAAGAATGCTCTAATCATTACACTTACAAGAAAAAGAACAAACCAATGAAACAGATTGCATTTGTCTTGGCAAATTTCATCTAATGATAGTATTTAATCCATGTACAAAGCATTCCATTTTTTTCCAGAAATATGGTTTTAACCAGATCATCTAATAAACTGGATTTTATTTATCTCTCTTGCCTGAAACTTTTTTTTATGTAATTAGAAAATTTAGTTCCTCAGTTCAAGAGAAACTGTAGCAGCTGATTAAGAATGCATGCCGCCTCCCTATATCTCCATTACTCGCTTTTTACCTGGGTCTGCTCACCCACGCAGGCACCCACACACACCTCTCTCTTTTTTCTCTCCTGGCTCTATATGATAAAATGGTGTCAAATAGGTTTATGACATAACCTTCTCTGATACAAGCTATAAAGAAATCCTCTCTTTCTTATGGCAATGCGACAACATGTAGCCCAAGGGGACAAATCAATTTGTTAGTAATTGCTCATTTGAATATTAGTGATAATTCATTCAACATCAACAATGAATTTTACAGCTTTCCCAGATTTCACATCTGCACAGTTATTTCTATTCCCTTGCTTAAATCACACAAAGGATTTAGAACCTGCAAGGATTGTTGATTTTAAAGAAAATTTATTCATTTGAACGCCCTTTTGATCTGACCTTCCTTATGATAGTGATTTCTTGTCTCGTCAGTCAGGGAATTTTCAGTGTTGCAGCAAGACTTTGTCATCGTGTAAATCTCACTGATAGAGACCTGGAAAACATACAGACATGCATTCCAATGCGTAAACACACACATATATGTACACATGCAGTTTGAATAAAGTAGGTGAACAGAACATTCTGCTAAGGTCATTATCATCTATGAATTGGACTGCCTTGTAAATGACCTTGAGAAATAAAGTAGAAACTACAGATGATAGTGGATTTCACAGCCTTTCTGTAAGATGCATTTTTAGGGGTACTATTAGTTACTCCTCTCTTTTTTCTTTCAACATTCAACCCTTGAGATTAGGTTCAAATAATCTCTTAGCTGATAAGACAGAAGGTTATATTTTTAACTTGACTTGTCCAAAATGTGTTCATCAGTTACTTCTTTATGTACAGCACAAACCAACCATGACGTGGGTGGGTTGCTCCTGTCAACTGTCTCACCATGTTGTGTACTGATGGAATAGGCTATTGTGATTGGTATTGATTGAAAGACGCCAGGGAGAAATTAGTAGTTGGAGTCCTGTTTTCTCCACTCTGCAGGCATGATCTTTGGCTCTCTCTCTATGTGCACCACGAAACAAAGAGCTGAGTCAAATTCTCAGATAATTCAAATCAGCTGAGGCTTGCAGAGAAGGGAGCGTGAGCTGGGCAGATATGTCCAGTAGCGACAGCCACCCCAGCAAAGACACAACCCACCCAGGAGCCTCATATCCTGTTATTCTAAAAAATGCTGTGCCTTAAGGTGAATTGGTTCCTGAACATGATTGGCTTCCATTTGAAACTCTCTGGAAGTCTACCTGAGGTTTATCTGTTTTATAAAATAAGCTTATTTGAATTGAGCACAATTTAATCTCATCTGGCCCACTTTGTTTTCAAGGGAAATTAGATACCATAAATATAGTATCAACCGAAAATTATTAGAGTGGCAATAAAGAGCATTAGAACTAATGGGATCTCTCCCCGCAAGTCAATATTGTTCAGTATAAATGGATTTGAATCCTACCTCTCCTGCTTACTAGCTATATGATCCTGAGCAAGCTAAAATAAACAAAATCACAAAATACTTCCTAACAATTAGTTTGTTGTAAGAATTAAAGGGAATTACAGAGGGATTTAATATACACACGTATGTGAATGTGTATGAATGTCTATTCATATATTTATATGTGACAGTTATTTTTTATTTTTATTATTTTTTAATAAATAAAAATTCTCTCATTCTTTTCCTCTTATTTTTTTATTTTAATGCTGGACTGTATGGGATATGTGACAGTTTTAAAACATGTCTGCGAATTCTTTAATTCTGTTCCCGTTGACAGAAGAAGTTTGTGCCTTCTCCCCTTGAATCCATGTGGCCTTATCTGCTTCAACCAATCTCGTAGAATGGAAGTGATACTGGGTGACTTCTGAGGCTAGGTTATAAAAGGCCATGTTTTTTGTGCCTTATTCACTAAAACATTCTCACTTGGAGTCCTGAGCTGCTATGTAAGAAGTTTGGCTATCCAGAAACCACCATGATGTGAGGAAGCCCAAGTCCCATGAAGAAGTCAGGAGTAGGCATTTGGTTGATGGGTTGGTGGTCTGTGCTGAACCCAACTTTTGAGTCATGCCAGCCCAGGCACCAGATATATAAGTAGAAAACCTGATGATTCTAGCCCTGAAACATTTGAGTCATCCCAGCTGTTTGAGATTTTTCACCTGAAGTTCCAGACTTTGTGAGGTAAAACTAGATTCTGTGAGTCTAATAACATGATGTTGTTTATGTTACCAAGTTTGAGGCTGGGCACAGCGGCTCAGGCCTGTAATCCCAGCACTTTGGGAGGCCAAGGCACGTGGATCACCTGAGGTCAGGAGTTCAAGACCCGTCTGGACAACAAAGGGAAACGCTGTCTCTACTAAAAATACAAAAATTAGCTGGGCGTGGTGGTGGGCACCAGTAATCTCAGCTACTCAGGAGACTGAGGCAGGAGAATCACTTGAACCCGGGAGGTGAAGGTTGCAGGGAGCCAAGATCGTGTCACTGCACTCCAGCTTGGGTGACAGAGTGAGATTCTGTCTCAAAATATAAAATTAAAAAAAATTTTGAGGTAGTTCATTACTTAGATTATATCTATCCTATCTGTCTGTCATCTGTCTACCTGTCATCTGTCTGTCTATGTTCCTATCTATCTATCTATCTATCCATCCATCTATATCTTCTCCCATGCCCATTCCTTATTCCTGGGAACATGGTTCATGCTCAACACATAAAAGTACAAGGATGCCAAAAAACATATTTGATTAGTAATGGCTAATAGTTTAGATTGAAAGTGTTCAAATTGAAATCAACAATCGGGGAAGAAGCTGAGAGGTGCTGCTCTCTTGTAGGCAATATAATCTTTGAGTTTTGCATCTTATTATTGTCTTAGTAAGCTTGTGCTATCATAACAAAATACCATAGCCTGGATGGTTTAAACAGCAGAAATTTATTTTCTGACAGTTTTGGAGGCTGAAGTCCAATTTCAAGATGTCAGCATAGTTGGTTTCTGGTAAGGGCTTTCTTCCTGGCTTGTATATAGCTGTGTTCTCACTGTGTCCTTACATGGCAGGGAGAGAGAAAGATTGTTTCTTCTTATAAGGCCACTAATCCTATCTTGAAGACTCCACCTTCAGGACCTCATCTAAGCCTAATTCTCTCTCAAAGTCCTTATTTCTAAATACCATCACATGTAGGGGTTAGGGCTTCAACATATGAATTTTCGGAGGACATAATTCAGTCCGTAGCAGTCATTTTGTCATGCGGAACTGTTTCTGGTACTGAGGCACTCTTAATTTCCACATCAAAAGTGAATATTGTTATATTGCTTTCTCAGTAAGTAACAATTGGGAAAAGTTTTAAAAATCTACGTCAACCCATGTGATATAGGGTTGATATAACTACTATACAAAAAACTCCTACAAATGTATAAGAAAAAGCCAGCTACCTTAATAGTATGCCTAGGATATAAAAAGCAAATCAGTAAGGGCATAACACAGAATATCAAAAAAGTATGCAAATAAATATATGTAGAGAGGCTAACATTTCTGGTGGTTAGGAAAATGCAATCTAAAATGGTGAGATACCATTTTTTCACTTATCAGGCTGGAAAATGTTAAAAAGTTATGCATTCAAAATAGGCAAAACTCTGCAGTATTTCTGCTTATAGCTGGAGGTAGTAGAAATACTTTTGAAAATAATCGAGCAATATTATACAAAATTATAATGTGCCTATCCACTGACCTGGTAATTTTACATTTGAGAATAAATTGAAAATATAAATACCAGTATGCATGACTCTATGTATAGGAATACTGACTATAGGATTGGTTGGAACAGCAAGAATTAGGGAAAAATAGGGTCATGATTCAATACATTGCATAGCTATACTAAGGAATACCTTGCAGCTATTAAAAAGTATGGATTTAAACATTTTCAAAATCCTAATGTTTTCTCAAGAAAAAACATTTTATGGCCAGGCACAGTGGCTCACGCCTATAATCCTAGCACTTTAGGAGGCTGAGATGGGCGGATTACTTGAGCCCTCGGGGTTTCAGACTAGCCTGGGCAACATGGTAAAACCCCATCTTTACACAAAATGCAAAAATTAGTTAGCCATGATAGGGTGCACCTGTGATCCCAACTACTCAGAAGGCTGAGGTGGGAGGTTCACTCGAGCCCAGGAGACCAAAGCTGCAGTGAGCTATAATTGCACCACTGCACTCCAGCCTGGGCAACACAGCCAGACCCTGTCTCAAAAGAACAACAAAAATTAAACCAAAACAAACAAAAAGCACCCCAAAAACCCCTACAACATTTTATTTTTGTATGAGCATAAAGGATTGGAAGGTTATATATAAAAATGATAAAACTGGTTACTTCAGGAGGAGGTAGATGGGGAAGTCTATTTCTTTTTTTCTTTCCTTCCCTCCCTTCCTTCCATCCCTCCCTCCTCCCTCCCTTCCTTCCTTCCTTCCTTTGTTCTTCCCTCCCTTCTCCCTCCTTTCCTTCTTCTTTCTTTCTTTCTTTCTCTCTTTCTCTCTTTCTTTCTTTCTTTTTCTTTCCTTCTTTCTCTCTTTCTTTCTCCCTTCCTTCCTTCCTTCCCTCCCTCCGTCCCTCTCTCTTTCTCTTTCTTTCTTTCTTTCCTTCTTTCTTTCTCTTTCTCTCTCTCTCCCTCTCTCTCTCCTCCTTTCTTTCTTTCTTTCCTTCCTTCCTTCCTTCCTTCCTTCCTTCCTTCTTTCTTTCTTTCTTTCTTTCTTTCTTTCTTTCTTTCTTTCTTTTTCTTTCTTTCTTTCTTTCTTTCTTTCTTTCTTTCTTTCTTTCTTTCTTTCTTTCTTTCTTTCTTTCTTTCTTTTCTTTCTTTTCTTTCTTCCCTCCCCCCCATCTCTCTCTTTCTTTCTTCCTTTTATTAGACAGTGTCTCACTCTGTTTCCCAGGCTGGAGTGCAGTGTTACAATTATGGCTTACTGCAACCTCAACCTCAACCTCCTGGGCTCAAAATATTCTCCCACCTCAACCTCCTAAGTAGCTGGGACTACAAACACCAAGTTGGGCTAATTTAAAAAAACACAAATTTTTATAGAGACTGTCTCCCTATGCTGCCCAGGCTGGTCTTAAAGTCTTGAGTGCAAGTGATCCTCCCACCTCAGCCTCCCAAACTACTGGGGTTACAGACAAGAGCCACCATGCCCAGCCTCATTTTTTTTCTTTGTAAGTTTCTATAATGTATTTATCAAAACAAGCATGTCTTACAGTAAAACTGAAAAACATTTAACATCCTATAGCTTACTTAGGCACCCTACCATCTCATTTTCCCCAGGTATTTTACTTCTTCCTTTGAAAGCTTCTATTCTCTCATCCTTGATTGTGTATCTGATAAATTTTAGGCACCATGCCTTGTACTAGGAAATGCACAAAGAACAGTATTTGACCACAGCCAGTATCTAGAATTGCAGAATGTAGCAGAGCTGGAAGGAACTTGAGGATCTTCTCATCTAAACCCTTCATTCTATAGATGATGGAATTGAGGCCCACAGAGACTGACTTGCTCAAGGTTACATCATAGTGAATGACATTTTCATTCTGAATTTAGCCAATCATGAGATACACGAAATCCAGCCAAAGTCAAACAGAAAACGTGGTGAAATGTACTCATGAATCAATAGAACAACCACTATTTGTTGGGAACCCAATTATTCCTTAGGCACTGAGTTCAGGACTCAGTGTCTATCACACTTCTTTAGATTCTGACTAATTTTTCAGTGTTTATTTTTATAGTAGCTTATATACAAAATTTGCATAAGAGATTGTAGCTACTCTTCTTCGTGACTGTTCTTTTTCTTTTTCTTTTACATTACTGATTGCGACATCAGTCAAGTAGCCTCTCCCTATAAAGTAAACTTTTTAGTTAAGAGATAAATTTATCTAAACAGAATCTGCTATTGATTAGAAAAATTTGAATTTGCGCCACAGGATTTTCATGAAACTTTCCATCAGTGCCTAAAGCAAAGAGATCTATAAAAACTTGAACAGAAAATTTAAACTTTCTCATATGGAAGCAGAAAACTAATTTTTAGTTAAAAATATAATTGTGTATTCTGAATAGAAGCTGGTTGCTTTGGAAAGTTGTGTAAAACCGGAATTGTTCGAATTGTGGAAGGTCAGATATTGAAAATGGTTAAGCCCACTGAAGTGACTGTTCCTATCTGATTTCACTTTACTTTTTACACTCTCTTGTCACTGAAGTACAGACTTCACATTTGAGCAGACGCTATTGAATGGGGTGGGTGAAGACCAAACGTTCTTATAAAATTCTTTACTTATTTATTTATATTTAAACATACTTATTGCTTATCTAGCCAATCAGTCTAGAATTCTTTTAAAATATTGAATATAGGATTTTTCTAGAGAATCCTGCTTAGTCTTCCTTGTCAGCTTTAGCAGAACAGAATGCCAATATTTCAGCCTTTCTGTAAAGGTTTAAAGTGTATTTATGCTAAAATACTCTTATTTTTACCCAGTGTGTACTATTTTTATAATGAAATGGACTACTGAAATATAAATTTATGTTTTGGGCTGAGCATGGTGACTCACCCCTGTAATCTCAGCACTTTGGGAAGCCGAGGCGGGTGGATCTCAAGGTCAGGAGTTTGAGACCAGCCCGGCTAATCTGGCGAAACCCCAGCTCTACTGAAAATACAAAAAGTTAGCCAGGTGTGGTAGTGCATGCTTGTAATCCCAGCTACTTGGGAGGCTGAGGCAGGTGAATTGCTTAAACCCAGGAGGCAGAGCTTGCAGTGAGCCAAGATGGTGTCACTGCACTTTAGCCTGGGCAACAGAGCAAGGCCCTGTCTCAAAAGGTAAATAAATACATAAATTCATTACATAAATTTGTTTTGTTGCAAGGCATCCTAGATAGTGCACAAACATGAAGTCTTCAGGAAAAAGGAAGAATCTAAACTAAACTTTCTTCTGTTTTTAATGGTATATATGCTAAGCCATATTTAGCCTACTAGATATATATCCTCAATGAGTGGGTGAGGAAGGAGAAAGAGTCTAAATTAAGGACATGAGGCTTTTACCTCTTTATCTCAAGGGTTTAACATGCATATTTAAATAAACATAAGAATAATAGTGAAATATCCTTTCCTCATGGCAGAAACAAAAAAAAAAATTTTAATAAAATTAATAATAATGAAACAGTGGGGCTGGGCGGGGTGACTCAAGCTTGTAATCCCAGCACTTTGGGAGGCTGCGGTGGGTGGATCACAAAGTCAAGAGATCGAGACCATCCTGGCCAACATGGTGAAACCCCATCTCTACTAAAAATAAAAAAATTAGCTGGGCATGGTGGTACACGCCTGTAATCCCAGGTACTTGGGAGGCTGAGGCAGAAGAATTGCTTGAACCCGGGAGGCAGAGGTTGCAGTGAGCCGAGATCATGCCACTGCACTCCAGCCTGGGGCCTGGCAACAGAGCAAGACTCTGTCTCAAAAAAAAAAAAAAAATGAAACAGTGGGTTATAGGACTAGAGGCAATGTGGCCTAATGGTGAAAAGTAAACATGCCTGGGGTTTGAATCTCTCTTCACTGGAAGACAGCTATGTTATGTAAACTGGGATGTTATTTGAGTCTTCCAAGCCTGTTTTCTATCTATAAAGAGGAGATAATAGTTGTACCTCTGTCTCTGAGTTCTTAGAAATTAAAGATGTAGCATATACAAGTTGCCTAGTGGGGAGCATGGTACACGGGAGAAGATCAGTAAGGGTTGGCTATTGCTGTTATTATTGTTCCTATTCTTACTCGAAAACATGAATAGAGGAAGTTCTCATTGAAACCAGAGGCTTCAAAGGCGCATGCAGAGCTTGGCAGGTGGGGAGTTTTGGGCATCTGTTGGGTGCTACACAGTACTTACATAGGGCAGTTGACCTAGTTTCCAGAGGAGCCCGAGGGTGTTCACCTGGAGCAGTCATCTACAGTAAGAATTTACTTTAAGTCTTATGTTTTACCTTTTGAAAATTTTGCAGTAGACTCCATAACGTATGCTCATAAGCATTAACACAGAACAATGTTCCCCCTTCGCATTGCATCCCAAGTCCTTGTATAACTTCTGCTCCTGGGGAGCTGAAACCTACTTATTCTGTGGTTTTTGGCACTCTCTCATTTATGCCAGATGGAGGAACACAGGTGAAGATGAGAAAGGAGTCACATGCACAGGACTACAGGCAGGAGTTTAAGTTGGGCCTGGGGGTGACTCTATGAATAAGAAATTGAATGAAATATTTCAATATTACCTACAATAGTAAGCACTATATTGTTAATTACTTTTAAGTGCCAGACACTCACCTGGGTTAGGTACTCTATAAGCATTTTTTCATTAAATTTTTATAACATCTTTGAGAACAAGCTATTATCTGCATTCGCGGAGAATTTGCTTTGGAAAGCTGAAGGTCCAGAGGCAATGAGACCATTCGATATCCTGTTAATTGGTCCAGTGTTGACATGATGACCATTTGGTCCAAGAGGGTAGCAATACAAAAGTGAAAAAGCACACACTTTAATTTTGTCATTCAATAAACACTGGACGTGGGCTGCATACCACATGCTGGTGAATAAGATGTTCTCCCTGCTTAAGAGTTAGACTGGAAGTCTGGCTGGCAATTTCAGGGCTATGTGATGAGTGTTGTGGTGGCAGTAAGTGCAGTGTCTGGGAGCCCCGAGGAGGAAAAACCAGTTCAGCTTTGGGTATCCAGAGTACTTTTCATAGACATGGAGAGAGATTTTGAAGAACTAAATTAAATTTTTTTTTTTGTAGAGACATAGTCTCACTATCTTGCCCAGGCTGGTCTCAAACTCCAGGGCTCAAGCCATCATCCCACATCAGCCTCCCAAAGTACTGGGATTACAGGCATGGGTTACCATCCCTGACCAATAATTGAATTTTTAACCCTGAATGGATATGAAACATGGAGGCATACTATTGTGGCTAAAAGCCAAGACTCTGGAGTCAGACTACACAGAACCGATCCCTGGCCCTGCTACTTACTGGCAATGTGATATTGGTCAAGTTACTTAACTTTTGCCTCAGAGTTTCCTCATCTGAAAATGGAGATTAAAAAAGTATCTGTTTTATAGAGTTGTTCTGGAGACTGAAATGAGTTAATATATGAATTTTGAAACAATGCCAAGTTCATAATAAATTATATGCGAATATTTGCTTCTTGCTATGGGAAATTGCAAGAGAGGGCAGTTGTGAGCGCAAATATGCTAGACATTGTAGGAACAGGTGCTACAATCACATTGATAAATTAACTGACATTTTTGAGGTTTATCTCACTGTTATGGACCGCCCACTCTCGCTGCCAATGTCTAGGGTGGGTCAGCAATTTGAAACTTGTCCGGCCTGACAAACGTGGTGAAACCCCATCTCTACTAAAAATACGAAAATTAGCCAGACATGGTGGCGCACACCTGTAATCCCAGCTATTCAGGAGGCTGAAGCAGGAGACTTGCTTGAACCTGCCAGGCAGAGGTTGCAGTGAGCCAAGATTGCACCACTGCACTCCAGCCTGGGCAACAGACTGCGACTCCGTCTCAACAACAACAACAACAAAAACAACAACGAAAACGTGTTAAGGGCTGGCTGGGTAAAGGAAATGAGTTAGACAGCTAGGCACTGTAAGAAACTGAGGTGAATGGGACCTTTGAAAAGAGGGCTGCAAATCAGTTCCAACCAAGTATTGCCTTGGTCCAGTGATGCCAGATTCTCTGATATTTCAGGAGAAGTTGCAAAACTATATATTTATGTAAAATGTCCCAATTTTAAAAACTTTAAAAGCTATAAAAAAAGTCATCTGTGGCTCAATCAAGACTTTTAAATCCTCCTCCAGGTTCTCCATTGCCTCCAGGGATAGATAACAGCTTTTTCTTTTAAGTTTTCCACCAAAAAGACAGCAGAAAGAAAGAAATTGTTAGGCTCTTGGGAACCAATTTCAAACAGGCTGTGCTTTTCTCAAGTCTAGGTCCCAAGTGGTGCAAAATGGGCAGCTTTGCTGTGTAGCGAAGCCTGGATGGGGGTTTCCCTTAGGCCTGAAAGCCTGTGGGGAGGGGCAGGGAGGGGGTCGGGAATTGAACAGCATTTATCACATTTCAAGTGTCATGGAACCATTCAGATCGACTACACATGTAAATGATTATTTTTAGTATCATTCAGATTCCTATTGTTTTATACCCAGATATATTCTACAACGTAAAATAACCAAATTTAGCTAAAAAGCAGTGACAGTTATCACTACTGCCAAATGTAACATTAAAAAAATTTTTTTTTTTTGAGACAGGGTCTTGCTCTATTGCCCAGGCTGGAGTGCAGTGGCGAGATTTCAGCTCACCGCAACCTCTTCCTCTTGGGTTGAAGCGATTCTCCTGCATCAGCCTCCCAAGGAGCTGGGACCACAGGTGCGTGCCACCACACCCAGCTAAAAATGTAACATTTGAGACTGTATTTTTAATCAACATTCTTGGGCATGGTAGTTTATCCCTGTAATTCCAGCACTTTGGGAGGCCCAGGCAGGGCCATCACTTGAGGCCAGGAGTTAGAAACCAGCCTGGGTAACATGACAATATCCTGTCTCTACAAAACAAAGAAACAAAATGAATCGGGTAATGTGTGCCTGTAGTCCTAGCTACTTGGAAGTCTGAGGAAAGAAGATTGCTTGAACCCAGGAGTTCAAGGCTGCAGTAAGCTTTGATCACGCCACTGCACTCAGCCTGGGTGACAAAGTGAGAGCCTGTCTCAAAAAATAAAATAAACAATGTTCGTTCAACAACTATTTTATGAGCATCCAGTACATGCTGCTCTGTTTATGCTCTTATCAACCTGCCTTGTGATGATCAGTGTGAATATGTTGGGGTATATGTTCAGTGAAGGCAAAGGGGCTCAGATGGGTTTTAGGGGTACACTAGTCCTAATGAACTCCATGGCTATAAAGCTATGAGCTAATCACCAAAGCCTCACTTGGAAAATGAAACACCATAATTAACCATAATGTTATTACTATAAGACAGGGTAGGCTGAGTGCAGTGGCTCACGCCTGTAATCCCAGCACTTTGGGAGGCGAAGGCAGGTGGATCACCTGAGGTCAGGAGTCCAAGACCAGCCTGGCCAACATGGTGAAACCTGTATCTACTAAAAATACAAAAAAATTAGCCGGGTTTGGTGGTGTGAGCTAGTCCTAGCTACTCAGGAGACTGAGGCATGAGAATTGCTTAAGCCCGGGAGGCGGAGGTTGTAGTGAGCAAAGATCGCACCTTTGCACTCTAGTCTGGGCTAAAAACGAAACTCTGTCTCAAAAAAAAAAAAAAAAAAAAAAAAGACAGGATCTTGTTCTATTGCTCAGGCTGAAGGGCGGTGGCATGATCATAGCTCACTGCCAGCCTCAAGCTCCTCAGTTCCTGCTATACTCTCTCCTTAGCCTTTGGAGTAGCTGGGACCATAGGTGTGTGCCACCACAAAAAGCTAATTTTTTTTGTTTGTTTCTTTTGTTTTTAAATTTTAAAAAATGCTTGAATTGTTAGAGAATTTTGTTTTTTAATTTTTAGTACAGATGAGATCTTGCTATGTTGCCCAGGCTGGTCTTGAACTGCTGGCTTCAAGTGATCCTCCTGTCTCAGCCTCTCAAAGTGCAGGATTATAGGCATGAGCCATTATGCAGGACCTTTATTTTTCTTTTCTTTTTTTTTTTTTTTTTTTTTTTTGAGACAGAGTTTTTCTCGTTGTCTAGTCTGGAGTGCAATGGTGCAATCTCGGCTCACTGCAACCTTCCCCTCCCAGGTTCAAGTGATTCTCCCATCTCAGCCTCTCGAGTAGCTGGGATTACAGGCATGCAACACCACGCCTGGCTAATTTTTGTGTTTTTAGTAGAGACGAGGTTTCTCCATGTTGGTCAGGCTGGTCTTGAACACCCTACCTTAGGTGATTCGTCTACCTTAGTCTCCCAAAGTACTGGGATTACAGGTGTGAGCCACTGTACCCAGCCTCTTTTTCAAATATAGAATAAAATGAACTACTTAGAGGTTATATTTTCCCTGAGCTAAAAGGAAATCAGCAATCAAAGCAGGCTGAGAATTTAATACTATTCCTTCAATTTCTCCTTATTTCATTGAGCCCTTAAACTCCATCAACTGGAATTTACTGAAAAAATCAGATTAAATAACAACATTTACTAATCAGTACACTAGCATTTATCCTACCCAAATTTACATCTTAATAAGTTTTTTTGAGGATACATCACATTTTACTTTTTTCAACCATAACAAATTCAGCCTGCTGTCTATCCACTGGCTTGTGTACCAGCTCAGGAATTTAATTTATATTCTAAGTTAACAAAGTGCAACAGCAGATGTTAGACCGTGTGCTACTCATGGACCAAAACCATCTACATCCAGTTGGCCACGTCCAATTTGAGGATGCATGATTTATTTCTATTGAAAATAAGTTGTACCATTCAGGGCAAACACACAAAGGAACAAAGGAAAAGAAATAACCTGACTGCCACTGTATCAACATGTATCATAGCACGACCTTTCTTCTTATTTTTCAATTAGTTCTTACCTATATGCAGTCTTTTCAAACCTTTTATATCTTGAGACTCAAACTGCATAATCTTCTGTTTCATGATATAATTGAGTGGAAATCTTTTTTTCCAGTAATGGAGAGCTTTAGAGCACTACAACAAAATGCAAATGCCTTTAATATCATGCAATATGCTGTTTCCCCAGGGTGTATTAAGACCTTTAATAGGAAAATTACACTCAAAAAGTTAATCTTTCAATTTTTATTTTACCCAACATTATTCACGGTGAGTATATTCAGTTTATGCTACACATGAAAGTTCTCAACATGAATGCAGAACATGTAGACTGCTTATTGTATGGATTAAAAGAGCTCATACATGTAAAGGATTTAGAACAATATCTGGAACATAATGAATTGTCAAATCTTTATAATAATCATCATCAAGCCGGGCACGGTGGCTCACGCCTATAATCCCAACATTTTGGGAGGCCGAGGCGGGTGGATCATCTGAACTCAGGAGCTTAAGACCAGCCTGGTCAACATGGTGAAACACCGTCTCTACTAAAAATACAAAAATTAGTTGGGTGTGGTGGTGCATGCCTGTAATCCCAGCTACTCAGGAGGCTGAGGCAGAATTACTTGAACCCAAGAGGCAGAGGTTGCAGTGAGCTGAGATTGCACCACTGCATGCCACTGCACTTCAGCCTGGGTGACAGGAATGAAACCTTGTCTCAAAAAAAAATATTAATAATAATCAGCATAAACTTTCTTCTCGATCTTTGCCTCTGGTTCTTTAGGCTATGTAATTCCTACCTTGCATTTTGTATCTGGACCTCCAAAAATAATATTCCGGCTTACTTCACATGGCATGCCTGTTTCAAAACACCTCATGTGCCCTATAAATATATACACCTGCTATGTACCCAGAAGAATTTTTACAAAAAATAATAAAAACATTAAAAAATAAAACAAATAGGCCGGGTGCGGTGGCTAACACCTGTAATCCCAACATTTTGGAAGGCTGAGGCAGGCGACTCACTTGAGGTCTAGAATTCAAGACCAGCCTAAGCAACATGTAGAAACCCCATTTCTACTAAAAATAGAAAATTAGCCAGGCATGGTGGTGTATACCTGTAGTTTCAGCTACTCAGGAGGCTGAGGCAGGAGAATTGCTTGAACCGGGGAGGTGGAGGTTGTGGTGAACCAAGATCGTGCCACTGCACTCCAGCCTGGGCAACAAGAGCAAAACTCTGTCTCCAACGACAACAACAACAAACAAATAAATGAAATAAAGAATAATATCAGGGTGTGCTTAAAAGGAAAAAAAAGAACAATATTTGAATGTTAAAAAAACAAAGATAATACTCAGGATAGGAAGGTTCTTCTAAATATAAAGTTCTGTGTAAGTTAGGGTTCTCCAAAGAAAAAGAACTAATAAAGAGATAAGCACAGATGCAGATATGGACATAGACAGATATAGATTTATTATAAGGAATTGATTCACTCAATTATGGAGACTGACAAGACTCGAGATCTATAGTTGGCAAGCTGCAGAGCTAGGAGAGCTGATGATGGAGTTCCAGTCTGAATGCCACCAGCCTCAAAACCCAGAAAGAGTTTTCTTTTTATGTAGAGATAGGGTTTCACCATGTTGTCCAGGCTGGTCTCGAACTCCTGGGCTCAAGTGATCCGCCTGCCTAGGCCTCCCAAATTGCTGGGATTGTGGGTGTGAGCCACTGTACCTGGCCCCAGTTCAGCTCTGAAGTCAGACAGGCAGGAGGAAATTCCCTCTGACTTTGCAAGCACTTCAGCCTTTTTTTGTACTTTTCAGGCTTTCAGCTGATTGGATGAGGCCCACCCACGAGGCTGGAGAGGATAATATACCTTATTCAGTCAGAGACACCTTCATGCACACACCCAGAATAATGTTTGATCAAACATCTGGCACCCTGTGGCCCAGCTCAGTGACACATAAAATTAATCATCATGTATCCCATTTTGACTAGTTTCTCCTCCCTTAGTCAGGTGTACCTCACAGATTCTTCCAGAATGGGACTCAATCAGCATATTTTTACTGTGCATAAGGCAGAGTTGCTTGTAAAGTATTTTTGCAGATGTTCTTTGTTCTGAAGGAGCTAATAACATAGTTAAAAAGACTAAACAAAATCTGAATTAAAAATATATTAAAAAGGAATAAACAAAAGCTATAGCAAGGGCCGGGGCGGTTAAGTACATGGAGACAAACGAATGTTGTAGACAAAGTGATTCTGTGGAGGAAATGGCTAGCACATATTGGAGCAGGGTGAGCAGAGCTCAAGGAAGAAATGGGTCTCAGAGTAAAGGATATGGATGATTTTGTTAAGCATAGGGAAGAATTATATTTTCAATATTAATTTGTGCATTTCTAGGTGTTCCATTTCCTCTTCCTACAGCTACAGTGAAGCAGAAACAAAGCCTCATAGAAAACAGTGTCCTATCTGTGCTCCTTAATAAAATAAAATTAAATTAACAAAAAGAAGAAGAAAACACCATCCTAAGTGGGAACCTTTAGGGTTCACGGAGCAGAGTTTACCTCACTGTTTAAATAAAACTGGCTCTGGAGGAGGGAGAGGAAAGGGCTGATGAGACACTGGGACTACTGAGGGAAGCGCCAGAGAGGGGTGGAGAGCAAAAGAGGGATGCAGCACCCCCAGAACCAGGGAGCCGAGCAGAAGCAGATTTGGCATAGGTCGTTGTCTAAAAAGGACCTACCAAGAGCAACTCTCTGACAATCTTTGAATAATGGCTCATTCTTTCCCCAACCTATTCAGTGCCTGTGATTGCTCGCCACGTTTGGGTGCTAAACTCCTGCAAGTCCATAGTCTACCTCACCTCCATTAGAGTAAGCGGGTCACGAACATCTTATGAGGAGGAGTGATATCCTGCAGGAACCTTTGATCAAAGTAAGACCCAGCACAACCAATTGGAAATTCCCCTTTGAGGGAGGACATTGGTGGCCACACTGTCCCTGTGTATAGACAGAAAGAACTAGAATCAAATATATTTAGAATGGGCAAGCTTTTTTTTTTTTTTTTTTTTTTTTTTTGAGACAGATCTATTCTGTAGCCCAGGCTGGAGTGCAGTGGCCCAATTCTGGCTCACTGCAACTTCCTCCTCCTGGGTTCAAGCAATTCTCATGCTTCAGCCTCCTAAGTAGCTGGGACTACAGGTGCACGCCACCATGCCCAGCTGATTTTTGTAGTTTTAGTAAAGATGGGGTTTTGCCAGTTTAGCCAGACTGGTCTCTAACTCTAGACCTCAAGTGATCCACCCACCTTAGCCTCCCAATGTGCTGGGATTACAGGTATGAGTCACCATGCCTGGCCAGAATGGGCCAATTTGAACAGTTCTTAAGTACATAAAAAGTGCCACTGATAATTGAACTGTTAACCCATATGCAGAGTTTAGCCCTAGGAGGGCAGATATGTTCAACCACATGTAAAGGCTTAAGATTGCACATAGACACATCTTCGGTAACCACTCTAATCCCTTTTACCAAATCAGTAAATGCTTTTCTTTTAGGATTTCCCCAAAGGATCATTACTATGTGTCTGTCCAAGATGAGTGAAGAAATTACCATGTAGGGTTATGACCAACACAGGGATTCAGGATTGAAATGGTAGTTGGCTTGTACAGAGGATGGTTTAATGACTGCCAATAAGCAGAGAAACAAGAATTGAGATATATGCTTGTCCTTTACTTACTGCTGGACCTGTAGTGTCAGATTCCAGCCAACTGAGAGAGTTCCTGGCTCCAGCAATCATCCATCCAGCCAGCCAGCCAGCCAGTCAGCCAGCCATTCCGTCCATCCACCATCCATCCCTCCATCCCTCCATCCATCCCATCTGTCCATCCTTCCATCTATCCAACACATATTTACTGAATTACTGCTATGTATTAGGAATTTATCTATGAGCAGAAATTTAGCAGTAGGGAACAAAGACAAAAATCCCTGCTCTCATAGTGCTTATAGTTTAGTGAGGAGAGCAAGATAACAAAATAAGCAGAGTAGATTACGGAGAAAAAGAAAATGAGAAAGCAGCATGGGTAGTGCTAGAGTTGGTGGAGAAAAGGCCCCTCTGGGAAGGTGACTTGGAGTGAAGTCTTGAAGGACCATAGCATGAGCCACGTGGCTAACTGGAGAAGAGCTCCCACAGGGCGATGGCAGGGGCAAAAACCCTGAGCTACTTTATGGCATATAAAGGCTGATCGATTTGTAATGGCAAATGACACATGACGAGCCTTTGGTTACAGTAAATGTACATCCACTCTGTGTTTAAGATTATTTTCTGCCAGAAGATGCTTAAGCTAAATATTGACCTAAGTTTTTTCTATCTAGTATTATGTTATTCTTTGAAAATAGAATACTAAGTCATTCCAACCTGATTGGCAATTTCTTTAATACTGCAAAGGGATGTGCCAACTGGCACCTAGGAAGTTGGTGATGAAGCAGCCAGTGATTACAATTTGTGATTGCCTATTGACAAATTAAGACAGAAATTGTCATGACCTGACCTCCTGCTGATGTAAATCCTTGATTACCAAGAGCATCCAGACAACTCTTTTCAGTGTCCTGCACCCTTTCTAATGTCCCTTATTAAATATACATAACTTTGCAATCTTCGATGGGGTCAACATTCAACATGCCTTGGCTTTTAACTGGCACCAGTAATCAACTTGATGTTAATCCAGGATGAACACCAGTCACATCAGGGCAAGTGATAGGAGCCAACGAAGTTGCTTCATGGATGAAGGTGACATTTTCTATGCAGGGTTTGGTCATTCCTTATGCCTTTCACTTCCTGTGAAAGTCTCATGAGACCAATAGCTCATTTTGCAAGAGCTATCTTTAAACTCTTTCCTCAGCCTCTCTCTTATTACTACAGTACAGTAACAGTTGGGTCTTCAACTAAGTGGACATTTGGGATCTTCATATGTCTAAGACATCATATCACACTTCACAGCAAGAGAGTGAGTCTTTATTTAAGGCTGAATTTCTGGTGTTAGTGGAGAATTCGGTTTGAATGCTTTTATTCATGTTTCTAAAATTGCAAACATATTTTATTTTATTTTATTTTTTTTGAGACAGATTCTCACTCTGTTGCCCAGGCTGCAGTGCAGTGACAAGATCTCAGCTCACTGCAACCTCTGCCTCCCGGGTTCAAGTGATTCTCCTGCCTCAGCCTGTAGAGTAGCTAGGATTACAGGCACAGGCCACCACTCTTGGCCTGATGTTTGCACTTTTACCAGAGACAGGGTTTCACCAGGTTGGCCTCAAACTCCTGGCCTCAAGTGATCCACCTGCCTCAGCCTCCCAAAGTGCTGGGATTATGGGCATGAGCTGCAGCACCCAGCTTGATTTTACAATTTATTTCTTATGGCACCTGGTATACTTATGAAAAACTCGTTTTATGTAAATCACACTTCTGGTTCTTCACAGATTCTCTTCCTACCTGTCCCTTCCCTTTTTCCCCAGAAGTGAAGCATTTCTATGTGTGTGTTTGTATATCTACATGTGTGCAGGAAAGTGTGTGTGTGTGTGTGTGTGTGTGTGTGTGTGTGTGTGTGTGTGTGAAAAGGGATAGACAGTGTTCTGAATCAAGACAAGACATGGTTCTCTGTCCCCATCTCACTACATGATTACTGGCAGTGCCCTCTCCAGCTTTCACTTGTTCTCTCTCTCTCAATTTGCTCAACAGTAAGAGGAGAACGTCTTTTTTTTTGTTTTGTTTTTTGTTTGTTTGTATTTTTAGACAGAATCTTGCTCTGTTGCCCATGCTGGAGTGCAGTGGCAGTGATATTGGCTCACTGCAACCTCTGCTTCCCAGGTTCAAGCGATCTTCCACCTCAGCTTCCCAAGTAGCTGGGACTACAGGCGCACACCACCACACTGGGCTAATTTTTTTTTTTTTTAGTAGAGACGGGGTTTCACCATGTTAGCCAGGCTGGTCTTGAACTCCAGACCTCGTGATTCACCCACCTCGGCCTCCCAAAGTGGCGCCCAGCCGACACCTTTTTCTTAGTAGTGGTTTTGTGGGGATAAAACGAGCTGATATATGTGAAGAACTTAAAAGCTATAATGATTACCACAGCTTTAATAGACCACTCATCACCTGTGCAGGTCTGGCATCAGCTCCTCCAGGTGCTACCCCAGGATGGCTATGCACCATCTTTGGGAAAATTGTTTCAGTTACTTCACCTGTGCAAGGAGGGTAGTTATTATGCAAATGTGCAGCAATTGTCTGATCACAGCTCACTAGATAGTAGTATTACGATTTACATGGGATGTGGAGAGTGTGCCAGGTTTGAAGATGCCAGAGTTCCAGAAACCCAACCTCAAGCTGTGCAGAGAGCCTGGGGCTAGCCCAGTGGTGTTCACAGCCTCGGGTCCCCAGGGGCTGCAGCCGAACCTTGAATGGGACCTGCCCTTTCCTGGCCAGGGTGTGGACACACTGGCCTCGGGCAGGCGCCCTTAGGACAGGCGCCAGGGTGGAGCTGGAGCAAGCCTTCTGGAGAACCCCTCCCTCGGAAATGAATTCCAGTGCCTAACTGCAGATTTCATTAATCTTAACAAGGAACTACTCCTATGCAGTTTGATTAAAATAGAATACAGACTTCTTAGGAATGATCAGCGTACATACTTGCCACACATTCACATACATGCGAAATAAGTTAGGATTTGTAGCTCAATGCCTGGAAAGCTTGCCCTTTGCCCAGGTGTTTCATATCAGGGCTGCTGTCCGTGAAAATGGCATTCAAAATGAAAGACCAGTGCACATCATAGGACATTTTTTTAAGCCAAGACATTTTCTTTTTCCAATCTGTGCAAATTTATTGAATGCACATAAAGAGCATTCGGCAAAATCTTTTTTTTTATTGTCTCTTAGTAAATTAATCATCAGTTACTTATTGAAAGTGTGTCTGCTGGTAGTCAAGCAAGGGCTAGATTATACCAAAATAAGTATATTTGAGCAAACATTTATTGAATAGTAATAGGTGTTGTGCTTGGCATTAAGAGGAAGATCTGGATCCTGTCCTCTGAAAGCTTAGAGAGTGGTTCAGGATGGAGCGGGGTGGGGGGGGGGGCGCATAGCAAATGTATGTTTTCAACACAGAAATGTGCTGATGAGAAAGCAGAGGCAGTGGGAACCAGAGAGGAGCTTCTGAATCTGGAAGTTGGAGATGCCTGCCCTGGGGCTTGGGTTGAGTCTCAGAGGATGAATGGGAGTTGGCAAGCAAAATTGACGGAAGGGTGGGGAAAAGTTCTGGGGTTGGGTGAATAGGAGGGACAACGTCACAGAGACGTGAAATGATATTATACTGGCAAATAAATACACAAGGAAAGTCTGAGGCAGACTATGGAGGAAGATGAGCTGGGAGAGAAAGGTAGGGAAAATTAGGCCCCAGGAGGCCTCTATGCCATGCTGAGAAATGTGGACTTTGGGTCTATTGGTGGTTGGAAAAGGCTGAAAGAGGGATTTTGAACATAGCCTCATTCCTTGGCTGGGCATGGTGGTTCACACCCATAATCCCAGCACTTTGGGAGGCTGAGGAGGGCAGATCACTTGAGGCCAGAAGTTCGAGACCAGCCTGGGCAACATAGCAAGACTCATCTCAAAATTTTAAAAATTATAAAAATAAACATAAAACAATTAAAAACATACAATGTTTGCTAGTAACCATTCATTAGAAAAAGTTTAAAATATTTTTTTCAGTTTTTAAAAACTTTAATTGTTATTATTATTTTTTGAGAGAGGGTCTCACTCTGTCACCCAGGCTAGAGTGCAATGGCATGATCTGGCTCACTGTAGCCTCCACCTTCTGGGTTCAAGGGATTCTCTTGCCTCAGCCTCCTGAGTAGCTGGGATTACAGACACATGCCACCATGCCTGGCTCACTATTTTGTATTTTTAGTAGAGACAGGGTTTCACCATGTTGGCCAGCTTGGTCTTGAACTGACCTTAAATGATCCATCTACCTCAGCCTCCCACAGTGCTGGGATTACAGGCTTGAGCCAACACTCCCAGCCTTTAAATTTGATTTTAATTTTTATTTCTTTTTTGAGGGATGGGGTCTTGGGCACTGTCACTCAGGCTGGAATTCAGTGGTGCAATCATGGTTCACTGCAGCCTTGACCTGCTGGACTCCTGAGCAGCTAGGGCTACAGGTGCATGCCACCACAACTGGCTAATTTAAAAAATTTTTTGTAGAGACAGGGTCTTGCTATGTTGCCCAGACTTGTCTCAAACTCTTGGCCTCAAGTAATCCTGCCACCTCAGCTTCCTAAAGTGCTGGGATTACAAGTATCAGCTACTGTGCTTGGTTAGCTACTAACCTTTCTTCTCCAAATTCCAACTCCATGTTTGTTGTTTTTTTTTTTTTTGAGACAAGGTCTCATTGTGTCAGCAGGCTGCAGTGCAGTGGTGAAATCCTGGCTCACTACAGCCTCTGCCTCCAGGGCTCAAGTGATGGTCCCACTTTGGCCTCCAGGGTAGTTAGGACCACAGGTGCACATCACCACACCTAGTTATTTTATTTTACTTTTTTTTTGGTAGAGATGGGGTTTTGCCATGTTGCTCAGGCTGGTCTTGAACTGCCAGGCTCAAGCTATCGGCTTGCCTCAGACTCCCAAAGTACTGTGATTGCAGGCATAAGCCACCGTGCCCAGCCCAACTTTACATTTTTATGAGCACTGGGTTGGATTACTTTAACTCAGTGCTGTCTAACTTTTAAATTTTCATGTTAGAAATGATAAGCTGGGTGTGATGGTATTTGCATATATCCCAAGCTACTCAGGAGGCTGAGGCAGGAGGATTACTTGAGCCAAGGGTTCGAGGCCAACCTGGGCAACATTAACATAGTAAAACTCCATGTCTAAAAAAAATAAAAATAAAAATGACATCCCAGACTAGGATAAAAAGATGAAGTTGCTCTCAGCTACAGGGAAGCACGTCTTTTATGGCACTCTTTTCCCTGGGCTTCAGGCAGCAGAGCTGATGGAAGACAGCTCCGTACTTTGCCACAGATACAAGCTACATAAGGCGGAGCCTACGTTGGGAAGCTTTGTTTTCATTTTTATTCCAAAATCCTCTTATTCTCCAACTCAGATTTTCAATAGACAAGCATGCATTTTGTTTCTACAATTACAGCAAGGCATTGGGCTGGGTATCAGAGATGCAGCAGAGAGCAACATAATAAATTGGGTTCATGCTTTCAAGGAGTTTAAAGACCAGCGATGACAATGCTTGGGGAGCATGGTGGACTCAGGCGAGTAAACGGGAATTGCACAAGGTATGCCAAGCGCCATGAGGGGAGCACTATATTTGGGAGCATATCCTAGACCGGGTGTCGGAAAAGGCTTCCCTACAGGAACTGATATTTAAACTGAGAGCTGGAGGATACGTAAGACTGAGCCAAGCAAGCAGAAGGAGGAAGCGTGTTCCAGGCAGATGGACGGCGTGAGTGAGTCCCAAAGGCAAGTGGGAATGGGCCATGCTGCAAGAATTCAAAGGAACTCCTATGTTGGAGAGGAGTGCAGGGGAGAGGCACACTGGGAGGCGAGCATTAGCAGCGAAGGAGAGCATTAACAGCCATGTGACACAGCCCTTTACGTGCTGTCATGACGACGTGGGCCTT
Organism: Sapajus apella; assembly: GCF_009761245.1. Taxonomy (NCBI): domain Eukaryota; kingdom Metazoa; phylum Chordata; class Mammalia; order Primates; family Cebidae; genus Sapajus; species Sapajus apella. The sequence goes on along the minus strand of NW_022436946.1, from coordinate 15,709,692 downwards.
CAAAATTCTTTCCCTATTTTATACTCTAGGACAGTGACTGTCAGAGAGGTTAATTGACTTTCCTGAAATCAACTATCAGGCTGGGCATTGTGGCTTATTCCTGGAATGCCTGTAATCACCACACTTTGGGAGGCTGAGGCAGGAGGATGGCTTGAGACCAGGAGTTTGAGAACAACCCTGGCAACCTAGGGAGCTCCTGTGTCTACAAAAAAAATAAAAAAGCTAACCAGGCGTATTGGCCTACTCAGTCCCTCTTGAGTAGCTGGGACTACACCTGTATGTATTCCCAGGTACTCAGGAGGCTGAGGTGGGAGGATCACTTGAAGCTGGAAGGTTAAGGCTGTAGTGAGCTGTGACTGCACCACTGCACTCCAGCCTGGGGCAACAGAGTAAGACTCTGTCTCAAAAATAAACACACAAATCAAAAATCAAATGTCTATGCATTGGCGGGCCACTGTGTCTTCCTTGGATTTCCCCAGAAGCAGATCATGACACAAGGATTCAATTATTTTGGGAATTGGCTTAGGAAATGCCAACAAAGAAGTGGGAAAGGGCACAAGAAACCCAGTTCCTCTTATTAGTACTCGGTTGAAGGCCACGGTAGGGGTGGGGAGGTGATATTCATTCTCTGGCACCTCTAGTCCGCTGCCTGGGTGGGTACAGTGGGTGCAGAGAGAGCTCTCAGGTGAAGGAATGCAAGTGTGGAAAGTTGGGCATTTGGAATGGTGGTCGGCTTGCATTGAGTGGCCAGGGCAAGGGGACATGAGTTGGGCACTGAGTTATCTGCTATAAAGTTCTAAGGCCCTGATTCTGAGCTCCTACACTGCACTAAACTGGCTGGATTTGACTTGAATTCCACCTGACTAGCAGGTAAAAGATGCTCACTTGGTGATGGATAGAGGTAGAAAAGTCAAAGAACATTCTAGAACTCTATTCTGGGGCCCTGGCAATACCTCAGGCTCTAAGCCTACATCTCCTTAGTGACAGCATGCACTTCCCATAATTCTTTCCTCACTCCAAAGTCTTGATACCAAAGGAAGACATGCCTCTTTGAACAGCCTATTAATTTGAAAGTGTCAAGTTTAACTAGGGAAATAAATGAGAGCTTAGTGAGGCATGAGGTACTGAACAAGGTCACTTAGCTTAAAACAGCTGGATTAATTAGGGTAAAGTCTTTGGGTTGGGATTTGGGGGGGCGTTCTGACTCATGCAGTTTTTTCAGAAATGAATGGGTCATAAGTTTTGGGAATCTGATATATAATGACTTAGTTTTGGGGTTAAAAAGTTCACAGTAAGTTTGTCTCTGCAACAGTTGTCCTTGGGAGACTTTGTGGAGCAAGAGAAAAAGAGAGGTTGGTTTTCCTTTCCTTCCTAGCCTTTTGCCCTCATCACTGTGAATTTAGATATCAACATCATGGTTTAGGTGCTTAAGGATTTTGTAGTCTGTGAGAAGACAGACACACAGATAAATGTGCACTAGCTAACAAGATGTGGGGCCCTGGGGCAATCTTTCAGCCACTCCGGGCTCTGTTTCATCTGGAAAGACCTTGATGGACAAGTTCAGTGCTTCTCAACCTTGGCTGTTCATTGAAAGCACTCGGGAGCTTAGACAACACCAATGTCCCAGCTGGCCTCATGGCTCTGGAGAAAGACCCAGGCATTGGTATTTTTTTTTTAAAGATTTTGCTAACTCTAAAACTCCTTCCCCCAGGCTCCCCCAACCCATCAAGACAGCTTGTGCTCTGTTTAACTCAACAGAAGACAGGCGGTAGGAGGTGAAAATCACATTCCCTCCTCTTGGTCCGGTGAGGGCAAGTGCAGGTCTGCGTTAGGCAATCATATGCCAGCTGCCTCTTGGACTCTGAGTGAATAGCTCACCTCAACAGAACACATAGAACACTCATCCAGAAATAACAGGTGCCCACATTTTTCTTCCTCAGGAGACACATTCATAGAGCCAACAGCTAATTATCATACCAAGAAAACAAAAACCGTGAGGGAGAGCAGAGGCGGGCTGGCAGCACCCTTGAGTTGTACAAACCGTGACTCACTGGTGTCCAAGGCTGAAGCATCTCCGTAGCATCTCTCTGAGAAGTACCCGCTGGTTATTTTGCAAAAGAAAGAAGGCAACGTGCTTTGCCTTGGGCCTGAACAGAAGGAGTGCTCTTCTCCAATCTCCTGCGTCCTCCGGTTGGCTTCAGACCACACCTCCCGTTGAACTTCCCATCGCCGGAATAGAGAACAGTTGGCTCCCACATCCGTGTTCTGGCGTGTTCACTACACTAACAACATCTTCTGTTACGTACAAGGCAATTAAATGGTGAGCTTAGAAGCTGGCATCTTTCCTTTAAAATAAAAGGCAGCTTATGTTTTGCTAGTGACAGTCTCCTGTAAAAATAACTCTCTTATTAGGGATGACATAAGAGCCACTGAAACCATCTCCACTCATGGTTAGCTTGGAGCCTGCCCCATGCCCTTCCGAGGCCCTTTCTCTGATACATGCTGACAAAATTGGCTCCCTGTGCGCCAACATCAACATAATGACCTCACCTCGGATGAGCTTATGAGTCTCTGAAGGCTGACTGATTCTTCAAAACACGCCGAGGGAATGAGTTAGAGGCATGTGTAAATTGCTTGTACTTTTCCTTGCTGGCTGTAAAGCCAGCATTGCTCTATCTAATGCAATGTCTACAAAAAGTTACAGAGCTCCATTTTTTTTTTTTTCTTTTTAGGCTGATATATTTTCTATTTCATCTTCTGCTGCAGGTCTTGTTTGAGAGAACTTTGGAATGTGTAATGACCACTAAGAGTATGGAACTGAATTAGCTGATTAATTACAAAGGTAGAGCCTCAATTTAAAAGACAGAGGCCCAGACCAGGCAAAGGGGATCATTCCTCTAATCCCAGCACTTTGGGAGGCCAAGGCAGGAGGATTACTTGTGCCCAGGAGTTCAAGACCAGCCTGGACAACATAATGAGGCCTCATCTTTACAAAAGACCAAAAAGTTACCTGGGCATGGTGGCACATGCCTATCTACTTATGAGGCTGAGGTGGGAGGATCGCTTGAGTACAGAAAGTTGAGGCTGCAGTGAACTGTGATCATGTCCACTGTACCCCAGCCTGAGCAACAGAGATTAACTCAACAGAAGACAGGAGGTAGGTGGTGAAAATCACATTCCCTCTCAAAAAAGAAACAATATAAGACAGAGGCCTATATCTGCCCAGTGAAGACTTGGGGGGTCAAAACTCAGAATGAGGCTGGGCCCAGTGGCTCATGCCTGTAACCTTTGGGAGGCCAAGTGGATCACTCGAGGTCAGGAGCTTGAATCCAGCCTGGGCAACAAGGTAAAACCCAGTCTCTACTAAAAATAGAAAAATTCTGCCTGATAACGAAAGAAAAAAAGAAAAAAAAATACAAAAATTAGCCAGGCGTGGTGGCAGGCACCTGTAATCCCAGCTACTTGGGAGGAGAATCTCTTGAACCCAGGAGGCAGAGGTTGCAGTGAGCTGAGATCATGCCATCACACTCCAGCCTGGGCAACATAATGAGACTCCATTCAAAAAAAAAAAAAAAAGAAAGAACTTGGAATGACACATCCCCTTTACACTATCTTTATAATGTATGATGTAGGCAGGCACCAAGGGTATTAAAACATGGGAACTGGGTTTTCCAATTAGACATTTTTTTTTCATTTAAGTTATATTATTGTTTTATTTGAAAAGCAATGGATACCTTATGGAAAATACAGAAAATACAAGAAGAAGATTTTGGAAGTCATTGTATTCCTATACAAAACATCAGTGTTACAGCTTATATTTTTTTCTAGTCTTTTTTCTTTGTGTTGCATTTTGGTAACATACTATTTATATGTATGAATATATAATATTTAGCAGGCACAAGAATCTGCTTGGGGCTTTAATGTTTTCATCTTTATACTAGGAATAATAATAGTATTACTATATAGTATAATTATAATATGGCATATATAGCAGTATATAATAGTACTACATATATAGTCTATATACTATTATAGACAATAATAACACATATATATGCGTTCTACTCTTTTAACTTAATGTGCATTTTTCTATTTTAGGATATACTTACCACAAAACATCTTTTGCAATGGCCACCAAATATTCTACCATTATCAAGTTTTTAAATTTTTTTTATTTTTTTGAGATGGAGTCTCTGTTGCTCAGGTTGGAGTGCAGTGATGGGATCTCACCTCCACCTCCCAAGTTCCAGTGATTCTCCTGCCTCAGCCTCCCTGGTAGGTGGGATTACAGGCACGTGCCACTATGCCCAGCTAATTTTTGTATTTTTAGTAGAGATGGGGTTTTATCATGTTGGACAGGCTGGTCTTGAACTCCTGAACTCAGGTGATCCACCCACCTCAGCCTCCCACAGTGCTAGGATTACAGCCATGCACCATCGCAGCCAGCCAAGTTATTTTTAATAAAACATTTCCATACTTTATTCTATAAAGCTGAGTAGAAAATTTCTTTTCTGGTCAGATATTCTATCCAAAATATTATGAAATAAAACAAAGGTCCTTTTCCATTTTATACATAGAGTCATTGAAAATAAAAAATGAAAATAATAATAAAACTAAGGTCCTTTTGAATGAATTACCAAATAAAATACAGAATCTCCAGTTAAATTTGAATTTCAGGTAAATAATAAGAATTTTTAAAAATGTAACTATGTCCTAAACATTGCATGGGATATATTTATACTAAAATATTATTTGTTATTTGTCTGAAATTCAAATTTAATTGGGCCTGCATTTATATTTGCTAAATCTGCAAGCCTATGAGTGAGATTTGAAAAAGGGAGGGGACCTGTTTATTTTGTCTGTTACTAACTTTTTTCAAAACAGAAAGTCATTAGAACTTTTTATTAATGATCTACCATTTGGTCACAGCTAAGCAGAAAGTAAAAGTGAAAAAATGAATAAGAAAGAAGGAAAGAAAAGGTAAACAGACACAAGTTATTCACAGTCTCAAAAAATAAATAGAAGTGATGTTGCATCTAGCCAAAATTATTTTAAAGGTATATAACAGGCTGGAACTGGTGGCTCACACCTGTAATCCCAGTCCTTTGGGAGGCTGAGGCGGGTGGATCACTTGAGGTCAGGAGTTCGAGACCAGCTTGGCCAACATGGTGAAACCTGGTCTCTACTAAAAATACAAAAATTAGCCGAGTATGGAGGCACACATCTGTAATCCCAGCTATTCAGGAAGCTGAAGCAGGAGAGTCGCTTGAACCCAGGGGGCGGAGGTTGCAGTGAGCAGAGACTGCGCCACTGCGCTCCAGCCTGGGCGACAGAGTAAGGCTCTGTCTGAAAAATAAATAAATAAATAAAGCTATATAACAAAGAAAGGTATTTACTAGTAACAGCTTTATGTTTTGAAAGCACTACAGGAAATTCATTCTGGTTTTTCAGATAGTCATCAACACTGCGTTTTATACTTTCGGCTTTTCAGAGAGAATATGATTATGTGGCAGCTGATACCTGAAATGACTCTTGGGGAATTCAGCTAAGGATTTAGCCAATGGCCAAATCACTTGTTGCCAATTTCAGGAGCAATGGTGCTAATTGTTGAAAAATGAAGACTTTCTCTGTAGGCTATACCTGCAGAGGCCTCTCCCAATCATTTCATACTAGTGGGGTTCTGATGAGAAGTTTCCCTTAGAGCCTTACACAAGAATATTATAAAACCTCTGCTTTCTAGAAGAACCTAACTATTATCCGTGAGTCTAAGAGTCAGTTGCTGAGAGTCAGCGGATGCTCCAGGATTTCTATACTCTGTTGAAGGGACTCAGAGCTGCCAGTGGCTGGAAAGAGGGCTCAGGACTTTGTCTTGAAGCTGCCGCTGCAGAGCAAACACAATTGCTTTATTGAGAAGAAATGATTACTTGGGGTAATTGAAGAAGCAAGTAAAAAGGGGTTGGAGCTGGTGGCCGTCTAAAACCTCCTCCTTCCACTCCATGTCACTGATGCTGATTGTGTTTGAGGGAATAATTAGCAATTGGCATGGGACATGAAGGATCTGAAGACAGGCTAACGCTCTTAAACATGACTTAGAAGACTAAAACAGTACTGGTGAGCGACATTTCTAATCAGACTGTAAAAGCTACATGCTGTCAGCATAGTTTTTCTCATTTTATTTTTCACCCAGAGACATCCCTCCAAAACGCAAGTCCGACCACGGCTCTTCTGAAAGCCCCTTCCTGGCCTCCCACTGCCTGCTGAATCAAGATTGAGCATGAGAGTGGGTGTGACACAGGGGGCCCTCGCCAACTAGTGGCCCTCCAGCCGCACCTACTCCCATTATCCCAGGCATCTCTTTGCTGCCTGCTGCTTCCTCATCCAACTCGTCAGTAACACTGACTTCAAGTTTATAAGACAAGATACTGTTTCATGCCTCTCTTGCACCTGCTGTTTTCTTTGCTTCCAAGAAAGCCTTGCGGCTTCCCCTCCCTCCTCTCTCCTTCCCCCTAAGGCTGCCTGGTGACTGTTATTTCCTCCTGAGAAGCAGCTCAGGTGTCAGTTTCTGCAGGGCCCTCTCTTCATCGCACCCGATACCCCCAGGGTTAAAACCTCTTCCTTTAAGCTGTTCTGGATCTTTCTCACATGTTGTGTTATATCAGATCATTGGTTTGTTTTATTTATGTGTCCTCTTCCCATTCATAAGCTCATTTGATTTTTCTATCTTTCCCTAGCAAAAAACAGAGTCTGGTACATTATAATCAATCAATATTTTTGGGTGAGTGAATCCTAGATTTTAGGTTTAGCAATTATTCTATACTCAATAAATTTTCATGTATTTCACTGAAATTAATTTGTCAGTACATTTCCAAAATCTGAACTCCCAGCCGCACTGTAGAGTAAACTTTGTAAGTAGCGATGCTCTTCCTAGATCTGTAGCTTTGAGACCTAAAACAGGGCTGTACACAATCACTTTAGCTCCTGGCTAAGTCTTTGACCCTGCAATTTAGGTATGATTATATCTTTTGAATTCCCATTATATTTCTATTGTCAACCTCTTAGACAGCTTAACCACAATCAGGAAAACAGAATAAACACATTGAAGTCTGATTTAAACCCTGTGGTCTCTTGGAGCTGCCAGTCAGATTGAGAAGTTACAGGACAGGGAGACTTTGTAGAGTAGGAACTTCTCACAGTGGTAAATGAGAAATAAGACAATCCTAGGTCAGAGAAATAATGGTGCTCCAGTGGTAGGGAGTAGCTGCCATAACACTCTCTATCATCATAGGTCTTTGGGTACCTGCCCATTCTCTTATTCAAGTCTCAGTTTGATGTGAAGTTATCTTCTCTTCTTAAACTCATGCATAAATAAGTTCTTCTTTGGAACAGAGGAGTGAATTGCATGTCAATATCCCTCAGAGACTCCATGCAACTGAAAGTGGGTCATTCCATGTGGCATCGAAGCTCTTTGACTAATCTCTCATTTAAGATGTGCAAGTTGCTAATAGATGGGAAAGTTCCCTGGAAAGAGTAACTTGGTTTCTTGTGAGTTTCTTGAGTAGCTGTCTGAGGAATCTCTGAGATCTGCTTCTGAATAGCGGTGATTTTCTTTTTTCTTTCTCTTTTTTTTCTTTTTTTGAGACAGAAACTCGCTGTCGCTCAGGCTGGAGTGCAATGGTGCAATCTCGCCTCACTGCAACCTCTGCCTTCCAGGTTCAAGCAATTCTCCTGCCTCAGCTCCCCAGTAGCCGGGATTACAGGTGCCCGCCACCATGCCCAGCTAATTGTTGTATTTTTAGTAGAGATGGGGTTTCAGCATATTGGTCAGGCTGATCTCGAACTCCTGACCTCAGGTGATCCACCTGCCTTGGCCTCCCAAAGTGCTGGGATTATAGGCATGAGCCATGGCGCCCAGCCATAGCTGTGCTTTTCATCTTGATCATTCATTAATTAAAAATGGCTTAAGTATGGCCTAAACATTGAGGTTTGCTCTTCTCCCACAAATTTTAAATGGGAGACTTTTCCTCTTTACTCAAGTTTGACAGACCAAGAGTATTTAAACTGTAGCCTCTGAACTTATGACTGTTTGTGAGAGTTGAAATGCGGTCAATGCAGTTTGCAGTGCCTCGAACATGGTTCCTGGACGGAGATGTCTTGGGAGCAGAGTCCTTCCTATCTATGATTGGCATTTTCCAGCTTTTCTCTTCCTTTGTTCAGTTCTGCTCCAGTCCCTGTGCCTCACCGGCCCCACCTGAAGTAGCATTTCTCAGTGTGAGCCTGGTATATACTTCCTTTAAAAACACTGACAGAATATGTTTTCCTTCTCTGTCTGAGGATTCTAGCTGAGTCCTCCAAAAATAGGTGGAGGAAGGGAGTTGAGCTGTGGGTCATCACTGCTAAAATAGTCCACCTGTGCATCCTCACACACACGCTGAAATCCACCAGTTCATCCTGATCCTGATACCTGTTTCTGATCCACAGGATTTATTCTGGCTTCCCCTTCTTTTTCCTAATTTGTAACTCCTTTCTCTCACAGTGAGAAACCTGGTCCTCTTTATCTACAATAGGTTTACTTTTGTTCAATCCTAGTATACACATAAAATCGTTTCAGAACTGCTAACTCATACCCATGGAAGACACAAATTTACTTGAATATAATATTTATTTGTTTAATTTTGAGACTGAGTTTCACTCTTGTTGCCCAGGCTGGAGTGTAATGGTGTGATCTCGGCTCATTGCAGCTTCCACCTCCCAGGTTCAAGCAATTCTTCTGTCTCAGCCTCCCAAGTAGCAGGGATTACAGGCGCTCACCACTACGCCTAGCTAATTTTGTGTTCCTTAGTAGAGATGGGGTTTCACCATGTTGGTCAGACTGGTCTCAAACTCTTGACCTCAGGCGATCTGCCCATCTCGGCCTCCCAAAGGGTTGGGGCTACAGGCATGAGTCCACACCCTGCTGAGTATAATGTTTATGTACAGTTCTTTTGTCTTTACCCATTTAGTATATAGACAAAATTCTATTTCCTAACTCAGGTTAATTCTTTTCTTCCCCTGGTTTTGTTATTCATTTGTAATAAAGTGAGCTCCATTTGCCTCCCGTCATTTCCCCACCCCATCCCACCAACAGATTTAGAAGAATTCAGATTATAACCAAGTTGAGAGCCTGACTGATGGATAAACTCTAGGTTTATTAAAGAAGGTAAATGAATTGTATATTCCTTACTTCTTCTGTTTTCTTCTCTTTTTTTTTTTTTTTTTTTTTTTTTTTTTTTTGAGACAGGGTCTTGCCCTGTCACCCAGGCAGGAGTGCAATGGTGCAATCATGGCTCAATACAACCTTTGCCTCCCGGGCTCAAGCAATCCTTCTACCTCAGCCTCCCGGAGCAGCTGGGACTACAGGTGCATGCCACTATGGCTGACTAATTTTTGTATTTTCTGTAAGACACAGCTTTTGCCGTGTTACCTAGGCTGATCTCAAATTCCTGAGCTCAAGCATTCTGCCACCATGTCCAGCCACTTCTTCTATTTTCAATTAACTTGGCTTCTAGAGAGAAGTTGCCTATGACAACCTGAAATTCATAGCTACATCAAAATTGCTTTACAACCTCTTTTCTTTACCACTGCCTTCCCCTACCCCCTCCATTTCCTCGTCTCATTTTCATAAGAGTTTCTAATGAAGAGGAAAACTGGTTTCAAAACCCCTCCCTAACCCTTTTAACTTGGGAGGAGATTGGAATGAATTGTCGAAAGGATGAAAGGTAGGTAGTGGGAAGGTAGAGGAATAGCAGCCAGGGGCTATAAATTAGGAAATGAATCATATAGTGATTTCAGTAGAACTGATGGTCAGTGATAGTCGTATTGATTTAACCATAATACAATTAAGAAGAGAAATGTCCTTCTTTACTTCTGACCTGGCTTGTTTGGTGGGGCCTGATCACACACCAAGATACCATTAGGATTAGCAGGCTCTTGCCTAAATGAGCCTCTGGAATTGGCAGGGCCTCATTGCCCATAAAGTTTAACTCCTTATTATATTTCTGCTCATTCCTTAGTGCATTCATTCATTTATTCAATCAATCATCTATTCACAGACATGGAGCTGTGTTCTTATTCTGCACAAGGAGTTTTGCAAGAGATGGATAATAGCTGGGCCACCTCCAGTCACCAGGCATACCTCTGGTCAGTCCCATTGTCTGTTCTGTGACCATCCCCAATGGTCGATGCATCAACTCGAAAACATTTGGAGGTAAGCAAATAGAAGTCATGGAATTATACTCAGAACTAACCATACAAGGAGAAAAGGCACTGGCTTCCTGTGGAGGGAAGGTTTTGAAAATCTCATCCCATACCCTCTCCTCCTACTACCATTTAGACTTCTAGGAGCGAGTCTAACCTACCTACAGGCCTTGCCTTAGTGCTGTTCCCTGAAGCAGTTCCAATAGCCCAGCCCAGGCATGTACTTGAATCTGTGTTAACAGGGTTCCACAATTAATGCAGGAAATAGCCCTGTGTGAATGCTGGGAATCCAGCGTGATTCATTAGGCAGGTCACAACAAAGCCAATTCAAATCCTGAAATGTTTGTTTCACCAGAATAATATTCACTAGCATAGTAAAGAGAACTAAAAACAACTATGTCAAGTAGTCCAAATGACAATCAAGATTTCAACATTGCCTAAGGTGGAAGTAAGAGGGATTTTATCATAAATACCTGCATCAGGTATTTAAGGTAATGTTGAAAAAGCAGGATTACGTTTCAGACTTTATAACACAGATATTGGGAACTTCAGTTTGTCATTAACGTGGTTGACTGAAAGAAAGATGCATACCCTTGCGGGATGTTGTATGTACTTTATGAATTCGCTTATGGTCTTTGAGGGGGGATCAGGGAGTTTGTATGTGTAATTTCTCTGTCTCTCTCTTCCCGTTTTTGAATTTCTGCTTTATAATGCACCAGAAAAAGGAACTCTATTTTGTTTTACTTGGGAGAGAGGGACTGAAGTAAACATAATTATGTATGGACTGGATAATAAATCTGATGGTTTTTCTTAAGTAGGAAAACCTGAATCTTTTCTGTTTTTGCTGAATATCTTAATTTTTTTCTATATGTTTGAAAAAGTCAGTATTTGGAACAATATTCCAAGTAGAAATGCTATTTGTTGTTCCTCAGGGACTTACATTTTTAAAAAATGTTACTACAGTCTCTTATTTCCTAATTTAGGATTCCTTATCTACCCAGTGACCTCAGACGCTAAGGAGGAAAAGTGTTTCCAAATGCCCAGCTCTTATCTGAGCATCGTCTGAATTATGCAAGGACCCTGAGTGTATGCATTTGGGTTGGCTCTCCATTGGGGAAGAGCTCACATAAGGCTGTTGGTATTTCCTGCCCCTATTAGGCCAAAACTACTGTAATAACAGTGTTTCTGGCTGGACTCAGGTACCTTTGCTTCAAGTCCAGGCCAGAATCAGGAAATGAAGAGGCGTGTGTGAAAGGGAAAACTACTGGGGTGGTGGTTTGAGGGTAGGGAAGGGAGAATTTCTCAATCTTTTCATGGCATCAAAATGCTCAACATGGATAAATCATTAAGAAAAAGAAAAGGCCTACTCTTAGTGGAAATTACCACTCAGAGTCTCCACCGTAACTTCTGGTTTTAACACTATGTAAAAGGACTGGGTAGCCCCAAGGTTTGTCCAAGTAGGAAGTAGAATACTGCATTTCTTTTCAAGTATTGTGAGGGCTTATACAACTTGGGGAAGGTCTTCTTTAAGAGAAAGAATATAAATTAGAAATACAAAATTAGACATGAAATGAAATATCTAAAATGAGAAAAGTCCAATTATTTTTAAAGCTGGCAAATGCCATGTATATCACATTTCCATATCATAAAATCCGTAAAAACAACACAACACTTTTATTAGGTAACTGCCCGACACACTTATTGTTTTAATTTTTTTTTTTTTTTTTTTTTTTTTTTTTTTTTTTTTTTTGAGACGGAGTTTCACTCATGTTACCCAGGCTGGAGTGCAATGGCGCGATCTCGGCTCACCGCAACCTCCGCCTCCTGGGTTCAGGCAATTCTCCTGCCTCAGCCTCCTGAGTAGCTGGGATTACAGGCACGCACCACCAAGTTCAGCTAATTTTTTGTATTTTTAGTAGAGACGGGGTTTCACCATGTTGACCAGGATGGTCTCGATCTCTTGACCTCGTGATCCACCCGCCTCGGCCTCCCAAAGTGCTGGGATTACAGGCTTGAGCCACCGCGCCCGGCCTGTTTTAATTTTTAATTTAATTTTTTTAATGTTTTAATTTTTTGAGACGGAGTTTTACTCTTGTTGCCCAGGCTGGAGTGCAGTGGCCCCATCTCAGCTCACTGCAACCTCCGCCTCCCAGGTTATTTTTTATATTTATTATTTTTTTGAGATGGAGTCTCCCTCTGTCACCCAAGCTGGAGTGCCGTGGTGCTATCTTAACTCACTGCAACCTCCGCCTCCTGGGTTTAAGTGATCCTTCCGCCTCAGCCTCCCGAATAGCTGGGATTATTCACCACCACACCCAGCTGACTAATTTTGTATTTTTCCTAGAGACAGGGTTTCACCATGTTGGCCAGGATGGTTTCAAACTCCTGACCTCAAGTGAGCCACCCACCTCAGCTGGAATTACAGGCCTGAGCCACTGCACCTGGAGACACACTTCCATAATACTCTTTTCCCAACATTTTTGGCTGCATACTCTTAAATGCCTCTTCAAAAGATAATGATTTGGTAATAGTTCGGTTTTTTTGTTTTTGTTTTTTGAGAATGAGTTTTGCTCTTGTTGCTCAGGCTGGAGTGCAATGGCGTGATCTCCACTCACCGCAAACTCTGCCTCCCGGGTTCAAGAGATTCTCCTGCCTCAGCCTCCCAAGTAGTTGGGATTACAGGCAGGTGCCACCACGCCCAGCTAATTTTGTATTTTTAGTAGAGGTGGGGTTTCTCCTTGACCAGGCTGGTCTTGACCTCTTGACCTCAGGTGATCTGCCTGCCTCGGCCTCCCAAAGTGCTGGGATTACAGGCGTGAGCCACCACACCTGGCCAATTTGGTAATGTTTTTATTTACAGGAAATGGCATGGAATGAGAAGTCAGTAAAACCTTGTTTCTTTCCCACTACCCGTATCCTTACACTTCTGGTGCCAGGTGCTACAGGACTACCTGTAGCCCTACAATCTTGTGTAGAAGCCAGAGGAGTTGACACAGAAAGGGTCAGTGTGAATACAGTGATGGGAAGTACAATTCTTCAAAGCCAGCCCTATACCAGAAAGTCTTACAGTTTGGTAACTATACATATAAATGACTTCGGGCCACTTAAATGGATCTTGCAAAACTACATGACCTTCAAATGAACAGTTCATTAGCTGACTCCTTAAAATGCTCAAGGCCATCCAACATGAAGAAAAATCTGATGGGGGGGGTAAAATTGGAGTGGAAAGAAAAATAATACTTACCAATTTTGATATAATCATAAATTGAGAATAGAATTTCTCACTCTTACAACTTTTATAGACACTTATGACAATGTGAACACATTGGTGGGCCACTTCCCTTTCCAGGAGCTTGGAAGAAGCCATTCAAGAACACTGCCCTGATGTTAGCTTCTCAGGTTATCTGTCTGTGGGTCTATGTGAATTTGAGAAAGCGACTTAACTCCCTGGCCTCAGTTTCTCCATCTGCCTATTCACACTGGATTCTTGTGATGATTAAATAAGATAAATGCCTATGAGAGTCTGTAAAGGATAGACTGTACTGTTTTGTAGATTACTCAGTATAAGTCTCATACTTTGATAACGTAGTTTATCGTCCAGTGGAAGAGTCATTTGAAGAGCTTGGTGTATGGAGCAGTAATTCCTTTTCTTAGGATGCACTTTAACTTTTGCAAATAATTACCTACTTTTAGCAGTTTAGAAGCAGCAAAAAATAAAAAGCTTGGAGGAATTAGTGAGGAGAAGACTTGAAAGTTTTGGGACATAGCTTCAGTCTCTTGGGGTAGCCTGTCTGTTTGCTAGTGCTGGTCCATTTAGATGCATCTTGGGTGGAGCTCTCTGTGAATAAAGGAAAGCTTCTAGAGCCTTTCTTTTCAAAGCTAACCCTCATTGCATTATCTTGGGTCTGCTTCTCCTTCAGGCTTGCCCATGTCAGTACATGCCACCACTCTTCCCCTAGTTGCTCAACCCCAAACTTAGTTATTATCCTTGACTCTTGTCTTTTCCTCATCACTCCTCATCATGTGACTGCTATCAACAGTCATGTGACAATCAAAAGCAAAATGCTGAGCTTTTTATTTTTAAAAATAAAATGTGTGCATACACACACCTAAATGAAATATAATTTTTTGTTTTGAGAGGGAATCTTGCTCTGTTGCCCAGGCTGGAGTGCAGTGGTGGGATCTCAGCTCACTGCAACCTCGTCCTCCCAGGTTCAAGTGATTTTTATGCCTCAGCCTCCAGAGTATCTGGGATTACAGGTGCCCACCACCACATCCACCTAATTTTTCTATTTTACTAGAGATGGGGTTTCACCATGTTGGCCAGGCTGGTCTCGAACTCCTGACCCCAAGTGATCCATCTGCCTTGGCCTCCCAAAGTGCTGGGATTACAGGCATGAGCCTCCAAGCCCAGCCACGAAATATAATTTTATATTCGCTCAAAATAGACATAATCTGGGCACAGTGGCTCATGCCTATACTTCCAGCACTTTGGAAGGCCAAGGAGGGAGAATTTCTTGAGGTCAGGAATTCAAGACCAGCCTGGGCAACATAGTGAGATCCTGTCTCTAAAAAAACATAAAATTAAAAAAATTTTGGCCCAGCATGGTAGCATGCACCTGTAGCCCTAGCTTCTCAGGAGGCTGAGGTGGGAGGATTGCTTGAGGTTACAGTCAGCTGTGATTGGACCACTGCACTCTAGCCTGGGCAACAGAGTGAGACCCTATCTTCTAAAAAAAGAAAAGAAAAAAGACACAAAGGCAAATAATCACTGAAATTATCAATTATTGAAGTTTTCTTCACTGTTGTAGAAAACAACAGAAGCTCAGTGAATTCTGACCCAGCTTATGTAACATTTGGGGATGAAGGGGTTCACAGGAGTGTCCCCCTTTATGTGTGTGATGCAGTCTTGGCTCTCGGGGCCAGAGGTTCTGACCGTCCCTAGGACACATCCTTACTGTGATGGCTGCTAAGACAGCATCAGTGCCTGTAGTAACTGGCTCTGGGCTCCCCTACTGGCTCTCCACAGTCAAAATCCAGTTATCTTAGAGCACCCTGTGGAATTAGGCCTGTTTTCTTTCTCTCTTTCTTTCTTTCCTTCTTTCTTTCTTTCTTTCTTT
>NW_022436946.1:15657580-15694239 GCF_009761245.1 Sapajus apella | reverse complement strand
TCTTTTCTTTTCTTTTGATGGAGTCTTGCTCTATTGCCCAGGCTGGAGGGCAGTGGTGCGATCTCAGCTCACCACAACCTCCGCCTCCCAGGTTCAAGCGATGTTCCTGCCTCAGCCTCCCAAGTAGCTGGGACTACCAGCGTGTGCCACCATGGCTGGCTAAGTTTTGTGTTTTTAGTACAGATGGGGTTTCACCACATTGGCCAGGTGGGTCTCAAACTCCTGACCTTGTGATCCGCGCGCTGAAGCCTCCCAAAGTACTGGGATTACAGGCATGAGCCACTGGACCCAGCAGAATTAGAGCTGTTTCATGAGCTGGATGATTTTGAATGAAGTTCCAGTATTTAAGGACTGGAGCACACAGGAGAGAGGAAGGGGACAGAGACTAAACAGCAAATACAGTTTTAGGCAAAAGAACAAAGAACCTGAAAGAAAGGGCCGTTCTAGAGGATTCTGATTCCTCTGTAATAGTTGGTAGTAACTAAGGATTCACAAGGCCTTCCAGTTCTGAAGCATCGGTCATTAGAATTGTTCTGTTTTACCTGATTTCTAGGTGTAGATGTAGGAAGATCTGAAAATTACATTCTACTATTATCTGAAGCTTTTTGGTGAAGAATTATCTATCTAAAAAATGTCTAGCACCTGGCCTCCTGCTAAGGCTAATGCGTATACCTTAAGAAAGAAATAGTGACATTGCTGAGCTGGAAGAATGCACAATGTCTTACTCAGATCAACTTGCCCATTATACATCTCTACTTCCCTTAGTCTTTTATCCCTATGAGAAAACACTGAACATTCACCTGTTCAAATAAAACAGAAATAAGCCACATTCAAAGCTAAAGAGGTTAAAAAAATAATACCCGCTTATTGCATATGGTCTCTTAAACTCCCTTTAAAATATACTTAAAAAATTTTTAATTTTAAAGATGATCTTCAGAATGCCGGTTCATCATTGGAAGGGAATTTGTACAATTAGATTTTCTCTGATTGATTCCTTTCCTCACTGCTGCTTTTAATCTACACCTAGGCAATGATCACATTCAATGACAGGCAATGGTTCTCAGAACTGTGGTCCGTAGTGTGTGTCATCCTGGCAATGTATCCAGTATCTCAGTGAGGTTAATCATGTCAACCCCCAAAGAGAGGAGATTGAGATGTCTATAAATATGGCATCCATGTTCAAATGGCTGCTGCAAGCCTGAAGTATTTGATATAGTTTCGAGCTGTGTCCCCACCCAAATCTCATGTCAAATTGTAATCCCCAGTGTTGGAGGTGGGGCTTGGTGGGAGGTGATTTAATTATGGGAGCAGATTTCCCCCTTTGATGCTGTTCTTATGATAGAGTTCTCTTGAGATCTGGTTGTTTAAGAGTGTGCAGTACCTCCCACATGCTCTCTCTTCCTTTTGCTCCAGCCATGTGAAGTGCTGGCTCCCCATTTGCCTTCCACCGTAATTGTAAGTTTGCTGAGGCCTCCCCAGAAGCCAAGCAGATGCTGCCATGCTTCCTGTACAGCCTGTGGAACCATGAGCCAGTTAAACCTCTTTTCTTTGTAAATTACCCAGTCTCAGACATTTCTTTATAGCAATGTCAGAATGGACTAATACAGTATTATTGGAATAAAAGTTCAAGTGCACTGGGATTACTTGGCTAGTGCGTGTGTAAGCTAATGTCCCTTTATGCACCATGTGAGTTCCATCCATTCTGTTACCCAGTGTGACTTAAAAGCAAGAGCAAGAGTGAAATTAAGGAAGAAAAAGAGTTCTAAGAAATTTTAGTTTGATGTGCAAATGTTATAACCTTGATATCTTTTCAAAACTTATACCACCAGGTGATTGTTGATCATAAGTATGTACAGAGAGCTTATCAGTAATAACATGCACAGCATACAAAGTATTCTTTGTTTTGCTTCTTTGGATTCTGTACTTGATCAGTTGCTCATCACTTACCTCTCTGCCTAAGGCAGAGTAAATTGTCAGCATCCATCCAAATGACTCAACGAATAACAAGCATCATGCTGCGCACAGTGAGATGACTCAGAGACGAAACTGAGGATCAGTCAAAAAGGTTGTTCCCAAGGTCTGTGATGGATAAATCAGCATCAGAAACCTAGGTGCTGAGTATACCAGAGGTTTGATGAAAAAATTCTTTTAAACTTGCTGTATATTTGAAAATTTCTATAATGTTAAGAAAAAAAATCACATAAATCAACTCCATGGATTACTGATTTAGAATAAACAAACATGATCTGTTAGTATTTATTTGTCACAGATACAGAGAACACTCAGAAAGAGAGCAATCAGGGCCAGCTTTAACTGTCTTGACGATGCCTGGGTAAACAAAGCATCATCATTTCAGGGCTTGATATCTGTTCCCTTATTCACTTGTGCACGCTGGAGTGCAGTGGTAAAATCTTGGCTCATTGCAACCTTCACCTCCCATGTTCAAGCAACCCTTGCAGGTTTGGGCCGCCATGCCCAGCTAATTTTTTTGTATTTTTTGTAGAAACAGGGTTTTGCCATGGTGCTCAGGCTGGTCTCCAACTCCTGGACTGAAGCGATCGACCCTTGTGAGCCTCCCAAAGTGTTAGGACTATGGGCGTGAGCCACCACCTCAGCCTGTTCCCTTATTTAAAATTATTGGGATGCAGGAAGAAGGCTTTTTGTTTTGTTTTATTTTGTTTAATTAATAGCTGCTGGATCCTACCATTCTGCATATTTTAAAGAACTAGCCTATCACTGTTTTAAAATCCTCTCCATTTATTTGCGCTGTAGGTATGATGATAAATTTGATGGCCAGGGTACCATAATACAGCATGTAGTAGTGCATTCCTTCTCTGCAAGCTGTCTTTTCCTCAGTCCTAAAGCAGAGTAGGTAAGCGAGTAGTCTCTGGAGTCAGATCTCCTGGCTTATTAGAATTGCAGCTCAGTAGGACTTAGGGCAAACTGCTTAAGCTTTTTGCACCTTATTTCAAGTTCCTGCATCATATGACTATCAGTGTCCAGAGTAAAATCCAATCGGTTTAGCTGTATTGCTCTAGAATCTCTATTTTATCTGCCAACCATCCTTCTCTCTCTCTCTTTCTCTCACATCTCTATCTGTGGCTCAACTCTTTATTTATTGATCTTCCAAACCTATTTCCCTCAGATCCACTTATCAGGGATGTGCTGAGGGAAGCAGGCTTCCTCCTGAACTGCCGATGAGCCCTGCGTGGCTTTTATGGACCCCATTTTATTTCCTCTTCCTTAAAAAAATGACCTTTT
This sequence comes from Sapajus apella, assembly GCF_009761245.1. Taxonomy (NCBI): domain Eukaryota; kingdom Metazoa; phylum Chordata; class Mammalia; order Primates; family Cebidae; genus Sapajus; species Sapajus apella. Next base: position 15,690,978 of record NW_022436946.1, on the reverse strand, counting down.
TGGTTTCTGGAACACCCTTAGCCTCCTGTTTAGGTCTTTCGACTTCACAAGTAACTTCTTTCTTCATGAACATGTTCACCATGAACTTTTTCTTCACCTCCTGATCCTTCCTACAGTCAGGTCCTGAACTTCTGCAGTTCCTGGTGTGTAGAGTCCCTTCAGATACCAGATGAAACATTTAGTCAAATCTCTCACTTGACAAGCAAGTATTGCATGAACATTTGTATTAGTGTTCGTACGTTCAAGCCCTCAGGAACTGCACTCTAGTTGCCTCCACAAAAGGAACACGTCAAGACAACCATGATGATAATAATACAAATTCCATTAAACTACTATATATGTAGACATGGGTTTTAAAATGCAAATTACAAAATCTCTGACAATGTGTTTGTGATCCATATGTCAATTAATAAAACAGTTGAAGTAAAGGAAAACTCTAATGACACCACATATTGTTATAATTTCTTGTCAAATAGCCAAAGGAGGCAGACATGGAATACCGTGATAATTGTAGTACTGAAGGAAGGGCCTTGTAGGCATTCCTTGGTTGAAGATCATGGTTCTTACTATTTCCTTTAGAGATTTAAGCCAGGCTCTGATACCTTATAATAATATGAATATGAAATGTATTCATATTATTATTTCTATTATTATTTTAGTAGAGACGGAGTTTCACCAAGTTGATCAGACTGGTCTCAAACTCTTGACCTCAGGTGATCTACCCACTTTGGCCTCCCAAAGTGCTGGGATTATAGGCATGGGCCACTGCACCTGGCCATATTAATATTAATAATAAAGTCCCGACAAAGAATTCTATTCATTTTTAGGAGATCATTTACAGAGGTAACTGATATTACAGTCATTGCCCTTGTGCTCAAACGGCCCAAAGTTCCTTTATAGGTTTCTAAAACAAGAATCTGAGGACTGTCTACTCCATCAAGGATACCTGGGGTATGAGTCTGAAATGAACATTCAACTTCAACAGGTGATTCTGATGTACCCTAGAGTTAGACAGTCAATGCCCTTTGGCGTTTGGGCCTGAACAGGGCCCATTCCCTGTCTGAGAGTGCCATACAGTAAAGTTGGAGTTGCTCAAGAAAATACAGTAGTCCCTTGGTATCAGTGAGGAAATTGGTTCTAGGGCCCCCTCCCAGCCCAAAATCTGCAGATGGTCAAGTCCCTTATATAAATGGTATAGTATTTGCATATAACCTATGTCATCCTCCCATATACTTTAAATAGTCTCTAAATTATACCTAATATAATGTAAATGCTATGTAGTTTTAATATTTTTTATTTGTTTTTTTATTGTCGTATTGTTACTTTTTATTGTTGTTGTTTTAAAAATATTTTTGATCTTGAACCTTTGGACGCAAGACTTCTGGATACAGAGGGCTGACTATACCATTGCAATGAGATGTTACACATACATCCATAATGTTACCTAAGCTTTCAGTTGTCTTATCATTTCTCAAAATCAACTTTTATAGCTGTAGTGATTAATGAGTAATTTTAAAAGGAGCTCTCTTAAAATAAGAAATAACAGCAACTCCTCAGCTAAATCCTGTGGATGTTCTTCAACCCTTTCCTGGAAGCAGATGAAGCCCTCATTTGTAACTATGACCTTGCCCAAAATGGAGGAGCTTCTGCAAATGGAGGCATCCCAAGTCAAGGGATGGTCTTAACCACGTCACCAGAGTCTCCTAATTCCCGCTCATCATTGAGCTCTAACAAACATTGGAAGGAGAAAACTGGATAAGGGAATGCCTGTTGTCTTCTTGGAATGGAAGGCCTCACTTAGCTCTCTAATGTGTTCACTCTGCCACTACATAGTCCACACAAATAAAATGCTTTGGCCCTCTTTTTGTCCCCAAAAATATCAGTTTGGGGACTTGGATATGTAGGAGTTTATTTGAAGTACAGTTAATTATGCTTTCTTTCCTGTTTTTCACATGTAACCTCTTTTAAATTTGCATTTCAGGCTACAGCAAAGTAGTTTTTAACCCAGGCTGAATATCATAGTCATCTGGGGACCTTTGAGAAATTCTAACACCCATACCCACCCCTAAAGAGAGTTCAAGTGAATTGGTCTGGGGTGGAGCCAGGGCATCATATTTTTCAAATCTCCCAGGTGATTCAAAGTGTAGCTGAAGATGAGAACCACTGTTTGCTTTATGATATAAGACATATAAAAGTCAATTCTATTAAAACTGTCCACCACCATCAACAAACAAAACTCTGATTTGACAGTATCCTACTAGCTTGTCCTACTAGCTGAATAGCTTGTGCAGGCATTCTTCTTGTCTTGAGATTTTTGGGAGATTTGACTACATTCCACAATTTAGGTGACACAAAATTCCAGATTTTCCATCACACTTTGGTGACAGAGTAATAACAGCCCCCTCAACATTTTTTTTTTTTTTTTTTTTTTTTTTGAGACAAAGTCTAGCTCTGTGGCCCAGACTGGAGTGCAGTGGTGTGATCATGGCTCACTGTGACCTCTACCTCCCAGGTTCAAGCCATTCTACTGCCTCAGCCTCCTGAGAAGCTGGGATTATAGGTGGCCATCACCATGCCTGGATAATTTTTTAAATTTTTTGTAGAGATAGAGTTTCTCCATATTTCCCAGGCTGGTCTTGATCTCCTGACCACCTTGGCCTTCCAAAGTGCTGGGATTACAGGCATGAGCCACCACAACCAGCCCCCAGATTTATATATTCATATTGTTGACTAGCAGAATTCAGCAGGAAATTCAGTCAGCAAAATTGCTTAGAGGAAGCAATTTGTTTATAAAATTTCTAACTTCAAAGCTTTACAGGATTTAGCGTCTATGAAATCTAACAAGTGTAACAACATCAGCTGTGATATCTTTGCAGTTAGGTTACATTTAATTGATTTTGGGGACTTTAGCCTGCAGCAGATCTATGCCCACAGAACAAGTTGAAGCTGTGAAACCTTCGTCTTGTAACATGTTTATGTCCTTTAATAAAATAAAGCTAATAATAAAACTAATAACTTTCTTTTTTTTTTTTTTTTTTTTTTTTTTTTGAGATAGAGTCTCCCTCTGTTGTCCAGGCTGGAGTGTAGTGGGGCAATCTTGGCTCACTGCAACCTCTGTCTCCTGGGTTCCAGAGATTCTCCTGCCTTGCCTCAGTTGGGATTACAGGCACCTGCCACCACACCTGGCTAAGCTAATAACTTTCATGAGAGTGAGAGCAGGCAAGGATGAGACTGGCTTGGCTTTTGTGGACAATGACTGCCTTGGATAATGATTCTACCAGGTTCCATTTGATGGAGGGCAGGTTCATTGAACACCTTCAGCTGTGAGGAGGGCTATAGTGAGACCTTTCTGCCTAATGTCTGCTCTCTCTCTTCAGTTTCATGTAATGAGTTTGTGAGTTCAATTGCTGGATTCTGATGTTGGTGGAAGATAAATGTAAATAATTTATGAGAGAAAGTTGTGAACTTCTTGGAGAGCCCAAGGAACACATGTATATCAACCTTTTCTGGAGGGTAAGGGACAAGGGGAATAAAAGTGAAAAAAAGAACAAAAGAAACTCTGTTTTAAAAGGCATTCATTTAGATGGTGTCCTTATCTACATCCTGCCCCTGTACCTTGTCCTACGAAACTGGGCACTTGCATCTGGCAGCTGTAATCACTTAATAACTGCCCCTTTGCCATAAAAGCTGTTGGAGGTTGGCAGAGAGCAGGAATCCAATGTGACCACTGCTAACATCCATTTAAAGTCAAAGCCACAGGGGGATCCAATGTGATCACTGCTAACATCCATTTAAAGTCAAAGCCACAGGGGGATCCAATGTGATCACTGCTAACATCCATTTAAAATCAAAGCCACAGGGGGAAGTAATTGGATTTAATGGATATAGAGTTTTAGAATGAAAGTACGTGGGATTAGGTTTATTTAATTTAATCAGACTTATACTTTAGATGATCTCATTTGAATTGTCTGTGTTTCCATGTATGCTTTGATTCTCTGGACTTTAGGCAATAGTCTCGTTCTGTTGTCCAGGCTGTAGTGCAGTGGGGCAATCTCGGCTCACAGCAACCTCTGCCTCCTGGTTTCGGCAATTCTCCTCGTGTGAAGCAATGGAGATCTGTTCATTTCTCCTTCAGAGCCTTCGACATCAACCAGGGTAAAAATGAGCTTCTGCGTCAGCCAGGGTCAACTGACCCAGGTCCCTCCAAAGGCAATCTGTTTCACTGGTTGGTTGAGTCATAGAACAGGAGGACCTGAGGGGACTTTTAAAGCTCTCACACTGCCCTGGTCCTCTCCCTAGCAGCAGGGCAGGCTAGGCTCTGCTTTCTGAGTAGCTACAAGAGCCTTCATTACCTGTGCTGCAGGACGTAGCTTCTCAAGAGCATCTGACGCTCCCAAGGGCAAAAGCCTGGAGGACTTTGACAACACATCCCACGAGAATGAAATAGTCATTTCCAGAATGAAAATCTGTCTTGCACAGTCATACAAGGAACTTTATGCAAATCACGGAAACCAGATAAATGGAGCCTACTAGTTAGACTTGATGATTAGCTAGGCTGATGTGATGAATTTCTCCTGACATATTTGAATGTCCCTTTGCCTTGACGTTTCTCTCCATTGAAAGTAGAGGTGTGGCAGGGCAGCCTGTGCCAGCAAGGAAACGTCCAGGGGAGAGAGGGAGGCAGTCCCTGTGTGGCACCCGTGGAGGCCCCAGGACAGGGTAAAGTAGGCAGCAGGCTCCTTGTGATCTCTCACTCTGCTGCTCTCAGTAGAGTAGGAATGATTGGAACCAGGCAGCAGTGAATTTCATGATAGGATAATATGGACACATTTCCACTGCAGAAGGGAATCAGGCTGCCTTGCCTCTCAGCATGCCCACTCCAGTGGGAGTCTGAAATTACTGTCTTCAAACCCTCCATTCACCTCATTCCTCTTATACCTTTCAGATTTTCAGAAAATCAGTACTGTGGTTAATAATAAATAGATGTATTGTTACCTTTTAGTAAGAGCCATATTATTTAGGGACATTTTATATCAGTTTAAACACATATACTGTGTATTTGTGTGTGCGCATGTGTATCTCCATTTAGACTTTGTAGTATAAGGGTCTGCTTTCTCCACTTTTGTCATTCTTCCCTAATAAACTGGTGTGTTTGTGTTTATATATACACACACACACACAATTAGATTATGGTTACTTATTCGTTCTCAAAGATCAAAAAACAGGCAAGCCAGCAAAATAGATGGTGATCACCTCAATAGCATGTACTAAGTAACAATTTCATTTAATGCACTGATACCAGGTACTGTGGTCAATATAAAAATGTATAAGGCCTGATCACTCTCCCAGGGCCTTCTAGTCTACGAAAGCAGATTAAGCTACAGAGACACACGATCAGTTCAAAGTAGAAACTGTCAGTGTGAAATACAAAGAAAGCGCTTCGAGGTTTCTGAAGACAGTAAGATTATGTCTGATTTGGGGGATCAGAGTGTTCTGTGGGATGGCTTCTGCACCGAGCTCAGAAGGAGGGAGCTTTGGACACGTAGTGGTGGGTGGGTGGAGATGGGGCATCCCAGGAGGTGGGATAGTGCCCCTGGAAAAGCACTGAGCACTTTCTGGACCTTTTAAAAATTTATTTGTCTTACCAATTGACAAGATATGGCATCTGGATCCTTAAACACGCTGTTTGGCTGTGATGTGGAGTTGTGAGAAGTTCTACTACAGCGAGATCCTGATAGTCCTTTGGTGTCACTAAGGAGTGACACCAGTTTGAATTTCTCCAGTTGTATTCGTTCCCTAGGGCTGTTTTAACAAAGTGGTTGAAAATAACAGAAACATATTCTCTCACGGCGCTGGAAGGCTGAAAGCCTGGTATCCAAGCGTTGGTCAGGGCCGTGCTCCATCTGAAGGCTCTAGGGAGGAATCCACCCTGGTCTCCTCCAGCAGCTTCTAGTGGCTCCAGGCAATCCTTGGCACTCCTTGGCTCGTAGCTACATCACTTCAGGCTTCACCTCTGTCTTCGAAGGACCTTCTTCCCTGTATGTCTGTGTACCTCGGTGTGTCCTTTCTTCTTTTTCTAAGGATGCCAGTGAAATCGGAGGTAGGGCCCACTCTCATCCAGTATGACCTCATATGACTTAACTAATTACATCTGCAAAAACCCGTTTTCCAAATGAGGTTACATTCTAAGGTTCCAGGTAGACATGACATTTGGGGGCACACTATTCAACTCACAACACCATTTTAGCAAGATCCCCAGAGTCCTTTAGTGTCAAGCTAAGGAGTTTGAACTTTACCAGTTTAGATGCCTAGGTCCAGAGAGACATTGAGCGAAGTCTTTTTAGGGCAGGGAATACTTTGACAGCCTTGGCCTTCTCTAGGTTGGACCTGGTGTGCCTGTGGTAAGCCCCTGACCCCTGGCCACTATGAGCCACATTCTGAAGGTCCATACACCCACATGTACCATCTGAGTGCCTCAAGCTCCACCTTCAATCTCTACCCACTGGCCTACGATTTTAGCATTCCATTTTGCTCTTATTTGGAGAAGTATTCTTGTCTCTCTCTCCTGTACCCAAATGCCCTGCTGCTGGCTAGGACTCACGAGTAGAAGGTAAGTGTGGGCTTCAAAGCTAGTATTTCCATTTTTCCCATTCTGCCACATCTGCCTCCCATGGCTTATTTTAGTTTTATTTAGTTTTATTTTGTTTTAGAGACAGGTCTCTGTTGCTCAGACTGGAGTGCAGTGGCATGATCATGGCTCACTGCGGCTTTGAACTCCTGGGCTCAAGGGATCCTCCCACCTCAGCCTCCTGAGTAGCTGGGACTACAGGTACATGCCATGATGCCCAGCTCCCATGGCTTACTTTTGGAACAGTGCATTTGTCAGATTAAATGTATAGGCCTGCAAGAGCTAGGAAGGAGAACTCTTACCTTACTTAGTACCTCTCGACATTTACTTTTTGCTTTAAAGACAACTAACTAGCCACATCAGAAGAGATGTCAGTTGAAAGATACTTTTGAGATATTCGTTTACAAATACATTTTTGAATAAATGAATACATCAAATACTTTGTATATGATAGATACTATACTAAAAGTCCCATATCTCATTATTAATTCTTTTAAGCTTTTAGTGCAGGTGAAACTAACATGTTTAACATCAGTCTCCTTATTTTCTACTATTTATGGTTGCAAGAATTAAATGAAATAATATATTTAGAAGTCTTAGCACATTCCACACAGCAGTCACTAGCTATTATTACCCTTCTAACTGTACATGCTGTCAGTTATCTGGCTCAAGGAGTTTTTAGTGGGATATGATATATTTTGCCTCTCAATTTGGGGTTTTAATGCTTTTTACCATCAAAGGATTGACACATCTTCCTGAAAAAGATCAAAAAGATCTTTGAAGATTTGTTTTCTTCAAAGTTATGACAACCACTGCAACGTGCCTCAGTGTAGGTACTCTGATTGCTAAGGACTGCATAGATCAGGGCAAAAAGTGGGCTGATGATAACTGTCATTTTCTTCTCTTTTTGTCACTTGGAGGGAGGAAGCAGTTTGGTAGATGTTTGGGCTCGTGTCTGAGGCATCAGAGCAATGTTGTGAAAAAGGATCAGTCAGCATGATGGTAACCTTTCTTGTTTGACTGAATTCTGGATTGATCTGCCATTCTACCACTGTACTTTACTGTTCAGGGAAACCCGAATGCACATTCCTGTGTTAAAGAAACTTCTATGTGATCAGTTGACGACGCAGAGCACCGGGAATCTTCCTCCCCAACAGAGATTGCAGCACACAGCCTTTGCCTTGCTCAACACCACAAGATTCTGTGTCAATAACCAAGGACAAAATAGCTCTAAAATGAAATCTTATTTCCAGCCTAGAGAATATTTTGAATCTAGATTTAGAGACATCGTAAAAAGTAATGATTACTATGTCAAGGAAGGTAATTTTCACAAAGGAAATGACTTCTAATCCAAATGGTTTATTTGTGGAATTAATGTCTTATGAACCTGTTTTATACAAAGTTGTAGGGAGACAAAAAGAGGGAAGAAATTAATTTCGAGCCTAAATATACCGATGAATAAATAAGTTGAAAAAAAAAAGAGCTAATTTTAACTTCAAATCACTCACCCAATTTGTCTTGTACAATAACCTCAAAAACACAAATACATCGTGTCCGGCTGTGTATGGAAGTTGCAAGAGCTTGTCATTTCCATTTTTAAAAGGAGAAGCAAATGTGTCTAGCTGACTCCATTTTTTTCCTAACTTCAAGTTTCATGTTTATGGAACCATCGGGAGACTTGCTGACTCACAGTCAGCCCTGGGGCAGCACTTCCCTTTTCTTTACTTCTTTAATAACCTAGTGTGGTGCTCCGGGGAGGGTGGACAAGCTAACCATGTAAGTTTTTTATACACACAAGTAATATAATTGTATACGTTTATGTTAACTGACAAAAGTCTGAACAAGATAATCCCTAAATAATAAGGATTATTTTATTTATTTTATCTTATTATTATTATTTTTTGAGATGGAATCTTGCTCTGTCATCCAGGCTGAAGTGAGTGGCTCGATCTTGGCTCATTGCAATCTCCACCTCCCAGGTTCAAGTGATTCTCCTGCCTCTGCCTCCTGAATAGCAGGGACTACAGGCACACACACCACACACCCAGCTAATTTAGAATTATTTTAAATAAGAATTGATTCCTTTTTTTTTTTGAGACAGAGTCTTGCTCTGTCACCCGGGCTGGAGTGTGGTGGCAGGATCTTGGCTCACTGCAACCTCCTTTTTTTTTTTTAAATTTATTTATTTATTTATTTTTTTCAAGCATTCTTCTGCCGCAGCCTCCTGAGTAGCTGGGATTACAGGCACCTGCCACCATGCCTGGTTAATTTTTGTGTTTTTAGTAGAGAGGGGTTTCACCATATTGGCCAGGCTGGTCTCAAACTCCTGACCTCCAGTGATCCACCCGCCTGTGCCTCCCAAAGTGCTGGGATTACAGGTGTGAGCCACCCTGCCCGGCCAGAATTGCATTTTAAAATGCTAAACCAAATGATAAAGTCCACATGTTTTTAGGTTTGTAGGTGAAGCCTTACCTGATTTCCCACCTCCAGCAGGTTGGGAACTGTTCTCGCTGCTACCGTAATACTTAGGATTTACGGTATCATTGCGGACACTTCAGCACTTAATAATAGCCAGGAGACAGAAGGTTCTGTGTACGGGGTACTGAGTGTCTCTTTTTGTTCCAGGTCAAAGACCCCCATACTCTACTTCTTTCCTTAGAGATAGGAACTAAGAAGAAAATATTCATCTTGGTTTTCTGGAGTGAGAAATACACGGTTGAGACTGCATCAAGACAAACACAGTTATGTAAATAATGTAAGTGAAAAACTGAAGAAGAGATGAGTCACCACAGCTTCCTGATTGATTTATTTGCTTTCAACTTTTCCAACATTGCTGCTCAGGGAGCTTTCAAAAACGCCAATCTAATTAATTCATTTTTCTGCTTGAAACCCTTCAGTGCATCCAAGGGGACTTGAGATAAAGACCAAAGCCCTCACCTGCCCTGTGGGAGTCACTCTCTCTCCCAAGGGCTCTGTACTTCACCTGCCGTTGTGATCTTAGTTCATCAAAACAGATGGGCTTCTTCCTGCCTCAGGGCCATTGCTCCTGCTGTCCTCCTGCCCCAATCATCGCTGCAGACTGCCAGCCCTTCTGCTGTCTTTGGCTACCTGCTTCTTTTGTTTGGCCAGCCAAGAGATTACTGAAGTTTGAATGTGAATGCCTTAAAGCCAGTAAACTCCCTCCAGCGGGCCTCCAGTTCTAATATTTCTTGTTCTCTTACCCCTGCTAGATGCACACATTTGTGTTACCTGCCTGATCTCTTAAAGGAATTTGAATTTGCAATCTCTGGACTAATTAATTTCTATTAATCAACCAGTAAAGCTCAAATGCTACTTCCTCATGGAAACTTTTAATAGCTCCACAAAACATCCTATACTTTCCCATCATAGCACTCTTCACAACAGCAATTAAATAACTAATTGTGTTATTATATGTCTAAAGCCTAGCTTGGACATTACAAAAGGGCAGGGACTCTTGTCTTTTTCACCACTGGGTTCTTAGCGTTTACATGTAGAAGGCACTCAATGATTGAATGAATGAATGCTAAAGCTAAAGTATTCCAAAACTTAATGACATAAATAATTCTCTAAAAGTTTTAAATTAGAATTATAGGCAAACATTTTTCTGAGATCTGAGCCTAGTCCTTCTAGGAGACACTGTGATCCCGTAACCCTGAGGATGATGCATTGTGGGAAGCTCATGACAGTGATTTCATACTACTGTACTAGGTCCCAAGGGAAGAAGGAATGGAAAAGCCAAGAGGGCTCCAGGCTCCAGGTAAGTAATTAAACCGTAGCAGCTCTTCTTTTATCATTATTCACTTTCTAACTTTTATGTAAATATAGTAAATTTCTGCATAGGATTTGTCTGAACAAAGCTCATACCATGCTTGGACAGTGTCTATGTTATTGGTTACAGTATCAATGGCTCCTAGAATGGTGCCTGGCACTGAGTGTTGAATGGTGTCTATAAATAGTAACATACTTGTGGCAAAGATCTCATATTTACAAAGCTAGGGTCAGATTTCTGTTGTTTCAGAATCAGAAAGTAGTGAAGCTGTCCTATTGCAAGTAATGTTGATAGCATTACCTAAAATGTTGGTAGCATTACCTACAATATGATGCAGGTTTCTTCCATCCCTTCAATCCAATTGCAAAATCAAATCAAACAACTTCCTTTCCTTCCCAAAGGATATTTAATTCGGTCCTTCAAATGCATTTTAAAAGCTTCTCTTGCCGGGCGCGGTGGCTCATGCCTGTAATCCCAGCACTTTGGGAGGCCGAGGCGGGTGGATCACGAGGTCAAGAGATCAAGACCATCCTGGTCAACATGGTGAAACTCTGTCTCTACTAAAACTACAAAAAATTAGCTGGGCATGGTGGCGCGTGCCTGTAATCCCAGCTACTCAGGAGGCTGAGGCAGGAGAATTGCCTGAACCCAGGAGGCGGAGGTTGCGGTGAGCCGAGATCGCGCCATTGCCCTCCAGCCTGGGTAACAAGAGCAAAACTCCGTCTCAAAAATAAATAAATAAATGAAATTTAAAAAAAAATAAAAGCTTCTTTTGTTCATGCTCCTTCTCTATGCTACATTGTCTTCTCTGCCTGTAGTCACATCCAAAAGGCAATGAATTAATGATCTTCATAAGTATTTTTCTTTATTTCCAAATGTGATCAGAATGTGCCCAAAGAATGCTTCATTGCAATGTTTTTGAGGAAGTTAGATTTATTATTATTATTATTATTAGGCCTCATTGTATCTGAAGCAAATTAAAGTGGACAATTTTCCATGATGATGGAAGGTCTCACTATGTTGCCCAGGATGGTCTCAAACTCCTGGCCCCAATCAATCCTCCTGCCTTGGCCCCACAAAGTGCTGGTATTACAGGCATGAGCCACTATGCCAGGCCAAGGTACTTTTTTAAAAAAAATGTGATAATTAGCAGTAACAAAGTGGGATAAAATTTATTATATGGACTAGTACATGAAGTGTTCATGGTGCCAAATAGCTTGCATTTCCACCCTCCTGCCTCTGCCTCTTTGCTGCTTTCTGGACCAAAGTTGTCTGCCTTGGAGGCAGACTTATATAATTACTTTAACAAGCTCACTTGCCCTCTGGTTTCTGGCTGGCTTTGTCAACCAGAGGGCAAAGAGGTCAGAAGGTAGAACACGGTGAGGTCATGTCCCACATTCCCCGGCTTCCTGCCTACAGAGCTGGCTTGGGCTGCCTGCATGATCACAAGCAAAGACCGTAACTCCTCTCAAGGTGACCCTTTCCACACTCTCTCCTCTTGCTCCTTTAGACCTCAGGGTTGTAACATCTGCTGTGTCTAGCCCCAGCATCTCACTCTTCTTTGTGGTTTTCCCACATCTGCCTATACCCTGTCAACAGTCCCTTTACTCAACCGTCCTGGAGCGTGCCACGTGCTTTGGGGCCCTGATTGATACACCTACCAGGGATTCCACTTACGATCTCTCTCCTTTTGCTCAGGAGTCAAAGTTATGATGATAGACATTGTATCCACGGGTATAACTACTTGAAGGAGAAGCATTTTTGGAATCATACTCTACCATCTGCCTTTGTTTTATCAGATCTAAAAATCTAAATTAACCATATTTTCCTTATGTCCTACAATGCCTTATTATTGTATTTTTTCTCAACACTTTTATAATATGCTATGCATATTCTTATTGTTTGAAAATTATATAATTTGTTGGGTATTACTACTTTATGTTACCTACACTACTTTCTGTTCCTTCATAAGTAAGTGTCTTACTTGCTTAATTTTCTACCCTATATACTAATTCTTATTTTTAATGTATAGATGAGGTTCTCACTATGTTGCCCAACTGGCCTTGAACTGCTGAACTCAAGGGATCCTCCCAGCTCAGCCTCCCAAGTAACAGGGACTACAGGTGCACACCACTGTACCTGGCTATGTGTTATGCTAATTATTAATTCAACCACGAACTGTGTGTCATTGTGAACATCTCTCAAGTCATTCAGACACATCAGATACTCTATCAATTTTATTTTAATAAATTTAGTAAGAGCCTACCATGTAGCTGGCGTTATGCTTGGCACTAGGAATAAAGCACTGAACAAGACTCTTCCAATCAGCAGTCTTCGATTTTTTTCTGGTACACTCCTTGAGGTAACTTTGAAAAACTACATGCCCCCTTGCATATGTTTTGATTGACATATTATTTTAAAATCAAAGTATTAAATTGTTGCAGAGGATGTAATGTTTAGCGTTTGTGACTGGGTAACAAATCCATTGCTCGGGGGTTAAAGTAGAAACCATGGTAAAGTTCTTCTTTCCCCTAACGACCCTATTACCTTAACATTTGTGTGTTGTTGTTGTTTTTTGCCAGAAGGGAGTGAGAACAAGAATTAACGTTTGTTAATATTCTGATTTCTCTTTTTTAAAAAATCTTTTTTTTTTTTAACATCCTGTTGATTTGCAGTTAATATTCTGATTTCTTATGAAGCTCTTGCTGGAGAAAAAAAAAAATAAGGTTTTCATTTCATGAAACAGAACTGCAAAAGGGCTGCTGAATCTTGTCACTCAACAAGCATTCTTCCTTCATGCTAGTTGCTGAGTCATTTAAGGCATTGACCCTTCTGCTTGGATGTCTGAGTTCAGTGTCACAGGATTTTTAAGTAGGAATCTTAGAATTTTAGAAAGAAAGCCAGGGGAAGAAACAGACCCAGACAGGCAAGGTGCTTATCAAAGTCATGCAGCTGGTTGGTGAACTTGGGCTTCTTGGTTATGATTTGGTTACATTTTCATAATTTTCATTATTGCATGATAGGAAATGCTCTTTAGTAGGATTAGATAAAAATTTGTGAGAGTAAATAACAGCAAAAATAATAATACTGTATTTGTGAGAGAATGTCCCAAATAAAATAATTTCTTTTTGCTTTTCTCTTGTATTTTTACCATTTTATTTTCTCCACATCATCTATGATACATTTTACTTAAAGTTTTGACTTAGTTTTGCGTTTCTGTTTGGCACAATTATTTCAATTTCACTGAGAAAATGGAAGTACATTTAATTTATCTTATAAAAGGAAAGCCTGGAAGGATGAATTTTGATCACTTAGCATCCTAGGTAATAGAGCTTGACAAATGATGCAATGTTTAATAATAATTTTAGATTGCTCCTTTGAGCTAATCAATACCAGTTCAATCAAGTAGTTAGAAGAAGTTTTTAAGACTCTGTTACACAGTGAAATAATTTAATTCTATCTAGCTCATTTACTTTCAATAACATAACAATTTTCTGGTATAATCAAACTCAATTTAAAAAGCAAATAATGTTTATAAATAATTTTAAAGACAATAAAAATATTTTACTGAGTTACTGTTTAAATTAATAGAAGAGACTTCAAATTCCTATTTGTGATATAATTTTCTAATATAAATGAAGGGGCTGGGCATGGTGGCTATGCCTGTAATACCACCATTTTGGGAGGCCAAGGTAGGTGGATCACCTGAGGTCAGGAGTTTGAGACCAGCCTGGCCAATATGGAGAAACCCTGTCTCTACTAAAAAATACAAAAATTAGCCAGGCGTAGTGGTGCAACCCTGTAACCCCAGCTACTCGGGTGGCTGAGGGAGGAGAATCACTTGAACCCTAGAGGTGGAGGTTGCAGTGAGCGGAGATCGCACCACTGCTCTCCAGCCTGGGCGACAGAGGGAGATGCCGTCTCTAAATAAATACATAAATAAATAAAATCAAGGAATTCACAAAGGAAGTAATTTATAGAACTTTATAGCTGGTTACTGCTATTGATATTTAAATTTGCTACTTTTCATGCAGATGTCTTTGTCAAGGACAGGCTGTGACATAAAATGCGAACAACTGTTTTTAATGCTACATTTAATATACATTTTATGTTCTCATTTAGGGCAAATGTTCACTGCAAATTAAACTAGAACATACAAACATTTATATTGTAAAATAGAACTTGTATTAGAACCCCTAATAACTTATATTAGGGGTTCTAATACAAGTTCTATATCACTTGAAGAAAATCTCAATTAAAACCCAACTTGATAAAAAATATTTAAATACATGGGATGATAATTCAAGCTTTTTCCATGAAATAGAAATGTCTCAAATGTCAAAAAGAAAATTGATTTTGAAAGTCCTTTTGAACACACTGTTTAACTAAAGTGAAGGACATCTTTTTCATTTATTTATGAAATTTAAAAAAATTAAATAAATTTGCTTCCTCCTCATAGCCTCTTCTTTAAAGCTCATCTTAATCATGTTTTTTTCCCCAACCATAAGCCTACATGCTCCTAATTTGATGACTTTGCTGATCACTGCAGATTTTTTACCATTACTCTAAACAAAATTCCAGACTTATCTTTGTCCTACCAATATCTGATGAAAGTTGTCAGCTATACACAAAAACAAAATGACCTTCTACTCAAGTTCGCTAACCCCACCCCCCACCCCACAACTGAAGAAAAAAAAATCAAGATTTTCTAGAATCAAATTAGTTTTATTCAGAAGTCTGAGGGCTGTGGACTGAGTCCTGCAGTCTGGGAACAGCCTTTCAGAGAGGTTTTGTCAGACTGCTCCAACACAGGATTTCAGTTCATAGCTTATACACAGGTGGTGAAGATTCAGGACATGCAAATCACATCTAAGTTTGGCTGTGAGTCCATCTGTAATAGTGCACAGAGGCATAATCACTAACCCTGTCGTTAGATGTTACATGTAGAAAAAGGCAGCAAGGGTCATTTATCTTTTTTTTTTAATTGCATTTTAGGTTTTGGGGTACATGTGAAGAACATGTAACATGGTTGCATAGGTACACACATGGCAGTGTGGTTTGCTGCCTTCCTCCCCATCACCTATATCTGGCATTTCTCCCCATTTTATCCCTCCCCATCTCCCTGCCCCCCACTGTCCCTCCCCAATTTCCCCCCCAACAGACCCTGGGTCATTTATCTTTTAAGGAACAGAGTGACTCAATCAAGAGAGGTGGGGGAGCTGGATGTGATGGTACATGCCTTTAATCCCAGCTAGTCAGGAGGCTAAGGGGCCAGTTCAAGGCCAGCCTGGGACAACAGAGCAAGAGCACATCTCAAAAAAAAAAGATATGAGGTGTGGAATCCTCTGTTCTCTCTTCAAAGCATTGCTCCAGAGAGCTAAACGTCCTTACAGAGTCAGGGCTTTGTGAAATAATGCTGCCAAGTGGAAATGAGCAAACTTGTTCACGCGTTACTTTGTCTCACACCCCAATTCCACATAAACATGGCAGAAACTTTCACTTTTTTTAAATTAAAATCATCCAATGCTAAGGAGAGCTGGACATCCCCACAAATCCCTAAAAATAGAAAGGAAGATATGGAAACACATATTCCTCCTTGGTACAAAGAAATGTCACCAGCGTTGGGTTCGGGGGATGCAAGGTTGGGAGAGTTTGGTCACACTGAAATTGACTTCATGTGAAATTTAATGAAGCCATATTTATAAGCTCTTTTAAAATCACAGTAATATTATAAGATGAAATACACTTTAGAGTTTGTCCTCTCATTGCATTTTCAAGGTCTAACTCTGGTGTAGAGCTGTTACACTTAAGTATAATGTCACTGTTGTGCTCCAGTGGGCTTGCAAAAGCTGATTGTTAAATTTTCATGCATTTTGTGAGACAGTTGTCAAACACAGTCATTATTAAAAATAAAATTATGCAAATTTAAAATTTAAATTATATTTAAAAGAAAAGTAATGAACACTCAAAACTCATCACTACATTTTAATTATTTATATACTCGAAGTTGTGTCTATGGTATCTGCATTAGAATTGCCAGATAAAATCTGTGATGTCCAATTAAATTTGAATTTCAGATAAACAACAAATAATATTTTTATATAACTATGTCAAAATATTGCATGGAAATACTTTTACCCAAACAATTATTTGTCATTTATCTAAAAATTTAAGTGGACATCCTAGTTTTCTCTTTGTTTGTTTGTTTTTAGGAGATGAGGTCTTGCTATATTGCCTAGGCTGGCTTCTAACTCCTGGGCTCAAGTAGTCCTCTGGCTTCAGCCTCCTGAGTAGTTGGGACTACAGGCATACCTCTGTGACTAGATGACATCCTGGATTTTTATTTGTGAATTCTAACAGATTCTGTATGGAGAAAATACTATATAATTGTGCATTACATCACATCTCTTTCTAACTCCATTTTCAGTGACTTTATGTTGGTGGCTTGAAATCAGTCATGGTGGGTGTATTTACTCCACAGAAATCAGCACACACTGTAAATCAGAGCTTTTACCTCTCAACCAGTTGTTAAATATTTATCAATTTACCACTGAGTGTACATACACTTGAATCATTTTAACAATATTGTAAGATGCTATCTAGATGCTTAGAATAGACTGACACTGATTATTTGGTCACTACAATGAAAATAAACTAGTATATATGTATACTATTCTCTATGCACTCCTATTACATGAAGAAAGCAATATGTGACAGATGAGGTAGATCCAAGGAAAAACAATAAGATAATAAAGCAGTATCATTTGCAGAAAACTTTTCTTGGAGGGTGGGGGGGGGATGGAGTCTTGCTCTGTCTCCAAGGCTGGAGTTCTTGGGTCACCGTAACCTCTGCCTCCCAGGTTTAAGCAATTCTCCTGCCTCAGCCTCCTGAGTAGCTGGGACTACAGGTATGTGCCATCATGTTCAGCTAATTTTTGTATGTTTTGTAGACACTGGGTTTCACCATGTTGGCCAGGCTGGTCTCGAACTCCTGACCTCAGGCGATCCACCTGCCTCGGCCTCCTTAAGTGCTGGGATTACAGTCATGAGCCACCAGGCCTGGACAAAAACATACTTTTTAAAAAAATTATGTGGAGACAGGGTCTAGGCTGGTTTCAAAACTCCTGGCCTCAAGGGATCCTCCCACCCCAGTCTCCCAAAGCACTAGGATTATAGGGATGAGCTACCATATCTGGCAAACTTTTAACAAAAAACTTTAACCCAGCAGTTTTGAAGTAAGTCATTTTACTCAACATTAGGCATCAGTCTTCACTAACAACTAAATATAAACACATTTTAAAAATTTCTTAAATATTTCCTCTATAAAAGTCCAATTTAATCTCTAAATCTGCCAGTATAGTCTTTCAATTCATATGTCAGTACACCTTTTGAGGTTGGAATAGTACAAAGAATTGTAAGGAGAGGATTAAACTAGGGATAACAAGTAACATGAGGAAGATGTATAAGAAAAGCTATTGTTACTGATGGAAGTTCTTGACTACAAGTCTTCCAGTCTCTTGGCATTTTGAACAAATAATTGGATAAAATCCACAAACAAAGAAACGAAAGAATGAAACAATGAAAGCACAGATTTATTGAAACAAAAGTACACTCCACAGAAAGGAAGCCACAGGAGCAAGCAGCTAATGAGTGCTTGTTACAGAATTTTCTGGGGTTTAAATACGCTCTAGAGTTTTTCCATTGGCTACCTGGCTACACTCCATGTAAATGAAGGAATGGCAACCAGTCTGAATGGTTGCAGAAGGTGACCAATCAGATGCTGAAGTGAAGTTACAAAGTTACGCTCTTATGCAAATGAAGACTAGGCCCACAACCAGTCTGACTGGTTTTAGGAGGGGACCAATCAGAGATACTTTCCATTTTATCATTTGCCACACAGTGCAAAGGGAGTAGCTTCTGATCCTTTTGTTACTTCGATGTGGAGAGGTAGGGTTTTCCTTTCAATTCAGTTCTAGGAAGTCAGCACAAATCGGCCTTAGGTTCCCCACCTCCAGACCCTATTCTCCTGCCTCACTGTGGTTTCTTTGTTCACTTTTATCTCTGTAATAACATGGATTGATGCTTCTCACTACCACTAATATGTGTTTTAGACGATGCAACAAGCTAAAAACAATTGTTTACAGGTCAATTCATTGAAAATATTTTTACTTCAGCCCTCTTCAAATTAAATAAGTGAAATGAAAGAATAGATCAATTAATCATTTTAGTAGCTAGGCCCTGGGTAATTGAGGTCAGTGACCTTGGTGGGCTGATAAATGAATTTGATCCTAGGGAGGTTTCTGGTTCCCTTGTTTTAATCATTTATGTGTGCCCTATTATTCATAGAGAGAGGTACAGTGCTAGCACTCCAAACTCAAGCTCATTAATATTACACAACAGATGCAGGTGTTTCCAGGACAGCTAAAACAGAACAGCCCTTTTTTACTAGAAAATGTGAAAGTCAAGGTAACTGTCTTCCAAATATGCAACAGAAGTGCATATTCAGATTACTGCAGTTGAAATTTTTACCTAACTCTCATTTGCTTCTTTCCATGTTTGAAACAACCTTTTTCTTCTTCCTTCTTCTCCTCCTTCTCCTTCTCTTCTTCTCTTCCTTCCTTTTTTCTTCTTGTATTTCAAAAATCATAAGGCCAATAATTTAAAAGCATGGCTAGTCTTTTTCTTTATGCAAATTTAAGCTAAATACCTCTGTGTCTTCATACACTCTTGCTTACTATGGACTGAACAAGTTTGGAATTGAGGAATGCTAATGTTCTAGTTATGCCCATTTTCTTCTACCAAATGAGGTATTCAGTTTTGTCTACATATACAAACTACTGTATAAACAGAAACAAAGTGAAATCTAAAAAAAAAAAAAAACCTGGTTATTTTGAAAATGATGATTTGAATGAGTAAAATAAAATAGCCAATGGATTATTATTTATTTATTTATTTGAAACAGGGTCTTACTCTGATGCCTAGGCTGGAGTGCAGTGGCATGATCTCGGCTCACTGTGGCATTAACTTCCTGGGCTCAGATGATTCCCCCGCCACAGTACTCCTTGGTAGCTGGGGCTATCAGCATTCACCACAACACCAGGCTAATTTTTTTGTATTTTTTGTAGAGATGAGGTTTCGCCGTATTGGCCAGGCTGGATTTGAACTCCTGGACTCAAGCAATCTGCTCACCTCAGCCTTTCAAAGTGCTAGGATTACAGACGTGAGCCAATATGTCTGGCCACCAATGGATTATTTACCTGAATTGAACAATTTTTTAAAAATTAGTCTAAAGATAGCCTAACCCTCAATTTTCAATGCCCACGAAAGCAGGAATTCTCCAGCACTCAGAAACAAACAAACAAAAATCCAAAGAAAAAAATATGAAGCCTTCTCTTTGTAATTTGAAATTCTGTAAGTAATTGCATTCCTTCTATCCAGATAAACTTTCTGATTCCAAATAATTCTCATGCTGCCCTAACTTATTTTGAGGATGCAACATTTTAAAGACGAAAAAGTTGCTCCTTTAAAGAATAGGAAGAATAAGCAGCATCCATCGTCTAAGATGGAGAGCCTTGCCATCACCTCACCTGCTCTTTCCATATATGCATGAAACGAACACAAATAGTTACACTGAGACTTAAAGAACTATACTTTGAGAAATGATTTAGAAAGAAATAGAGAAGATGAGAGGAGAGGCTACAAAAAGGAAGATACCTTCAGCAGGGAATTGTATGACATCACAACCAGAGCAGAAGCAGCTACTGCATTTAACCTCCAAAATAGTGCTGCGCCTGAAAACTTGAGATTTGAGGTATCACATGAATATGTAGCACCTTGGAATAATTTTTGTTCCTATCCTCTTGTTTTGACTGAGCTCAACTTTGATAGGAGTATTTCACTTTTATCTAGCATTTTATAGTTAACATAACACTTTAGTGTAATGACTAAAATTTATTTGGTATTAGATGTGTTAGATCTCATTTAATTTGCACAGCAATTGGATGACATGGATTCTACTATTATTCTAGTTTTGCAAGAAAGGCAGTGAAGCACAGAGAAATGAAGTAACTTGCTTTTTAACTGCGCCACATTCTGCACGCAAGCATCCTCTTAGTCCCCTTGACAAGATACAGTAGATACCATCTGCTACTTGGTAAGAGAAGCGCAATTGCTAATCCGGGAGATTGAGGAATGTACCCAGGGTCACTCAGCTAGCAGGCAGGAAAACTGGGGCACAAAGCCTGGTTCAGATTTCTAAATTCTTTCAAGTTGCCTCTAGTGACTTTTTTTTTTTTTTTAGAATTTTGGTGACAGAATCCTGCTCTGTTGCCCAGGCTGGAGTGCAGTGGTGCAATCTCAGCCCGCTGCAACCTCTGCCTCCCAGGTTCAAGTGATTCTCCTGTCTCAGCCTCCTGAATACCTGGGATTATAGGCACGTGCCACCACTCCTGGCTAATTTTTGTGTTTTTAGTGGAGATGGGATTTCTCCATGTTGGCTACACTGGTCTCAAACTCCTGACCTCAGGGGATCCGCCCACCTTGGCCTCCCAAAGTTCTGGGATTACAGGTGTAAGCAACCATGCCTGGCCTTCTAAATGACATTTTTTTTTTTTTTTTTTTTGTTACTGGAAATATTCACACGCTAGTGAAAATTGGCAATAATTTTGGCGTGGATCTGAAGTCTTTAACTACTACTTCAAGATCCACGTATGTGGATACAATACTATAATTTAATTTTATGTATGTATGATTATAAAATATTATAGAGTTTTATAATCTATAATATTTATACTGTTTATATTATGTATTTTATACATTTTTATACCAAAATGCTAAACGTTAAAATACTGAAATCATGAAATAGTATTTTATACTGTACTGACACCCTTAAGGTACTATGATCTATGTGTACCTTAAGGGTGTCACTTCTAGCATTCTACTCTGTTTTTCACAGCTATTGTCCTCTCTGAAGGGTCTGGCACTGTGCCTGGTGCATAGCGTGTGCCCAGTGTATCATAAATGTTTCATGAATAAAAGAATGCATGTGCCTATTTAGGTACACACAGTGCTTATATAGCTTATCTTTAAGATGCAGGAGTGGAGATTCAGACTGTCCTTGGATTAATATAGAAAGTGAAGTGTATCAGAAGACCGTCTATGTGGTTCACCTGCCTCTGTGTTCAGTATTGCTTGTGCGACAGAGTGTGTGCTGCATGAAGCAGGGAGATGCTGCTCAATTTCCCCAGGGGGACATGGCAGGTCTGGTGGAAGGCAGTCTCAGCTGCCTAGATTTTGCCCATTCTATCTCTCCAAAAAGTAGAATTGCAGACTCTATGGAATGCAGGGGTTCAGACTCACACAAACATGAGTGCTATTACAGAGCAATAGCAAATGCACTGGATTGATGGATCCAGTGGGTCACTTTACCACATATTTTTCTCATCGGAAAGATGAAGAGTTCAAGCTGTATGACCTGTAGGTCCCTTACAGCCCTAAGCTCTACACTGTATTGCCTATGGGTATGTCACATTAGAAAAATAAATATCAGGCTGATCTCAGCTATGCCTTAGCAAACCGGACTCTTGAAACAGTACCATCTCCATGTTCTGACTCTGTCATGATGCAGTAAACATGAAAAGCAGTGAGAAATGTCCTCTAATAGTGGCTTTGTTAATTAACTACGTAGTATTTATTCTAATTACTAAACAAACAAAATATTTGATAACTATTATGACCTTGGTGGGCTGATAAGTAAATTGGATCCCAGAGAGGATTGGCTATATCAAATTTCCCTTTGCTTCTGTTAATCATTTATGTATACCTGTAGGGTGCGTGTGTGTGTGTGTGTATGTGTGCTTTAAAGAGTCATTTAGATAAGGGGTGGTTGGGGTGGATGAACAAGATTATTTATCAGAATATGCATTTGTTTTGTTTTTTTTTTTCAAAACCAAATTGATTGTCATCAGGCTACTATTTGTAAACCATTGCTCAGGTGGAAAAAATGACAGGCCAGGCCTTTGAATTTTTATCAGTGGTCTGGGTTAGTGACACAGAGATTCCGTGATAGATTCTTTTTACCCACTGGTTCATCTCCTATTGTTGGATTTCTTCTTCCAACTGATTTTCTTTTGTTTGTTGTATTTTTGGTTTTGCTTTTTTTTTTTTTTTTAAACTTGGGAATTATCTTTTACTAAAAGCAGTTATTATGTACTAAATATATGTATATTTTTCTGGGTGAATGTTCCCAATTGTCCATCTTCAAAAATGCAACACTGATCCTAACAAACATCAACACTGGGGTAGATCAAATTGAAATAATGCATAGATTAGCTCTGGATAAAAAAAACCACCTGAGAACCCCGCTTTACAACTGACTTTTAGTAGGAACAGGAATATCAATTTACTTTATGATCCGGGGTTTTTCAAATGTCTTTCACCATGACCCACCGTAAGGAATACGTATTTCTCATTCTGATCCAGAATACATGTGGGTGCATTTGAATAAAAGTTTCACTAAAAATATTTTTTTTCTTACTGTGTGTGTGTGATGTGCTTCAATACTTAAAAAAAAAAAAAAAAAAAAAAAAAAAAAAAAAAAAAAAAACTCCTCTATTTTATTTTTTTTAATTGATGGCTATAATTCACAAAACTGATTTATGACCCACTAATAGGTGGTGACCTGCAGTTTGAAAAATACTATTTAAAACCAGTAACATAAACACACACAGAGAATTGTTTGGTCTTAGAGTAGATACCTGTAAGTATCAATCAGCCATGTCATAATGGAACAGTTCTACTATGAATGTTTGCTTTTTAAAATCAGCAGTAGGCGGGGCGCAGTGGCTTATACCTGTAATCCCAAGCACTTTGGAAAGCCAAGGCGGGCGGATGACTTGAGGACAGGAATTTGAGACCAGTCTGGCCAACATAGTGAAACCCAATCTCTGTTAAAAATGCAGAAAATTAACTAGGCATGGTGGTGCACACCTGTAATCCCACCTACTCAGAAGGCTGAGGTGGGAGGATTGCTTGAACCCAGGAGGCAGAGGTTACAGTGAGCCAAGATAGTGCCACTGAACTCCAGCCTGGTCAACAGAGCTAGACACTGTCTCAAACATAAAGTAACATAAAAGATGGCTCCCATAGTAGCCAATGAAGGCATAGGCCAGGCGTGTCATTATCCCACCAAGGGCCCTATTTACTCTCTGGCATCAGTGCCTTTTTTGGGACTGCAGTGTTTCTACTGAGAGTGACTTTAACTGGCCTGACTTGAGGAAAGAAGTCTTCTTCCCATGATCGTGCCTCTGAATAGCCACTGCATTCTCCCAGAGCAACATAGAAAGACCCATCTCTAAAAAAAAAAAAAAAACAAAAAAAGGTGGGGGAAATCACAAAAATGAAAGCTATAAAAGTTGTGTGTTTGGTACCATGACTATAATATTCTGATAGGCATAGTTATTTGATTTCCAGGATATTATTGGTTAAGATATGTAATGTATTGCTGGCACACTCACTAATTTTCTCTTCCCATATACTAGTCAACCTGGGCTAGTTTCATATATTTCTTTTTGGCATTTCAAGCTTAAATATCTAGAGTCTTTTACATCCTCTGACATACTTGAGAAGTTGCTGCATTATCAGAATCAAAATCAGACACTGCACTGCCCAGAGAGACTTCGGTCAGAAGCAGATGTATCACTAGTCCTCTTGAATCTCTATGTTACATGGCAGCTATTTTCTGAAAAGAAGCCCAGGAAAAACAATACTCCAACAAGTGATGCAGACATAGGAAATGGGCTTTCCAGATGCGTCTGAGTGTTTTGGGCTGTGTTTGTAAGTTTATGTATGTGGGGACTAAGAGTATCTTGAATAAGACTACAAGTATTGATCGACTTACGACCTATGCAGCTTACGACCATTCGACTTTACGACCACAATCGCTGGCCACGACTGCTCCGTGTCTGGCAGTGCAAACGTTGCCCAGCTGGGCGTACAGCAATGCGGACCAGCTTCCGGCAGCACTGCCATCTCCATGTGCACCATTTCAACTGTACATATAGCCTACTCAACTTACGACCAAATCGTGTTACGACCGGTCTGCCGGTCCCAATCGTGGTCGTAAGTCGAGCACTAGCTGTAGATTGTTATTACCCACATCTCAGCTTATGGGTGAAGCTGTTGCCAGCCGCAGACTAGGTCAGGCACTGGTAAACTGTAAACTCAGTCAGTGCTGATTGATTTCAATAGTCTAGAAGAAAAACATTAATTCAAAAGCAGAGTCACTTTAAACAAGTGCAAAATATCATGTGCCCGTCTCTGTCTTCCTCCAACCAGCTACCTCTGGCCCATAGATTTATTTGGGTTTGGCTCTCACAGTATTTAAACAACCAAAAATTGGATTTGTTGACATGAGAATTTGCATATAAAAATCTGGATTTCTGGCACCTGGGAGATTTGGCAGCCCTGGGCAGCATTGCCCTGTGGGAGGGTGGCTGGATGCCACTCTTTTCAGATGAGTCATGGACTCAGAGTCACCAGAATACTATTCAGCCAACCACCTTCCCTCATGTTACTTTCCTGACCCATCTGTGCTTTTGAGTTTGCCCTTGCCAGATAGAAAGGAGGTTCAATGACACAATTTTTTTTCCTGTTTTAACAGCTTTTACTAATGTTACTGTATTATGTGGATGTTTGTATAACACCTTGTATTTTTTCAAGTATCTTTTCCTCAAGGCACTCAAAAAACTATGCAAACGTAAAAAAGTTAACAACAACAACCACCACAAAAGAACAGAAAGGCTGGGTCAGGTGACTCAGGTCTATAATCACGGCACTTTTGGATGCCAAAGTGCCAGGATTACTTGAGGCCAGGAGTTCAAGACCAGCTTAAGCAGAAAAAAAAAAAAAAAAGAAAGAAAAAAAAATTGGGCTGGGCATGGTGGCTCATGCCTGTAATCTTAGCACTTTGGGAACCTGACGGGGGTGGATCATGAGGTCAGGAGTTCAAGACCAGCCTGGCCAAGATGGTGAAACTCCTTCTCTACTAAAAATACAAAAACTAGCTAGGCGTGGTGGCGGGTGCCTGTAATCTCAGCTACTCGGGAGGCTGAGGCAGGGAACTGCTTGAACCTGGGAGGCAAATGTTGCAGTGAGCTGAGATCATGCCACTGCACTCCAGTCTGTGCAACAGAGCAATACTCTGTCTAAAAAAAAAAAAAAAAAAAAAAAAAATTAGCCAGGCATGATGGCATGCACTTATAGTCTTAGCTCCTTGGAAGGCTGAGTCAAGAGAATCCCTTGAGTTCAGGAGTTTGTGGCTGCAGTGAGCTAGGATGGTGCCACTGTACTTCAGCCTGGGCAACAAAGACCCTGTCTGAAAAAGAAAAACAAGACAAAAAACTACTGATACCTCTTGGCTGGGCAGGTTACAATATCCTAAAGAACTGCAGATTCTGGGTAAGTGCCTGATTGAAAGGAATGTGCTCCAAACGGCAGCCTGTTCAACCCAAGGAGCTTCTTGTGACCCTTTGAGGGAGGCTGAGCAAGTGACCCAAATAAAGATGGGAAGACAGCCAGTGGAGCAACAGCTACCTCTTCAGCTTACAGGGATGTGTTAGGCAGCTGGCTATAGCCATACACCTGGCAGGTCTTGTCCCAGAGGACATAGCTTTTGAGACTAACCTTAAAGGATGAATAACAATTTACCAGAGGGAGATGGACTTTAGAGAACAAGTCAGCAGGAAAAAAATGAGCAAAAGCTTGGAGGATTAGAAACAATATTGTGAGAATGGGAAAGGGACAGAAATCATGAGAAACTTTGTTTTCTCAACTATGTCACCTGCAATATAGGTACATTTGGACCAGAAACACTGATATGCCTGTTACTCAAAGAGCCCTACATGGACCAGTAGCCTCAGCATCACCTGGGAACTTGTTAGAAATGCAGAGCCACAGACCCCACTCCAGACCTGCAGAGTCAGGAGCCCAGGGGATTAACATGCACAGTAAGCTTTGAGAAGCACAGCTTTTAAGAATAATGAGATTAGGGACCAGGCAGCAATAGCTGGACTTTTTTCTTTCTCTTTTTAAATTTTCCATTTATTTAGACATCATTTAACCATGAGACTAAATAGGCGTGAAACCTGAAACCTGAAAGTAATGTGGGTGGCATGAAGGCCCATAGTAAATAATATAATCACTGTTACTTTATTTTTTAAAATAAAAATTATTTTTTCTTAATAAATTGAGGATTGACTTTCCCTTCATTCATTTTATTTATTTTTTTGAGACGGAGTTTCGTTCTTGTCGCCCAAGCCAGAGTGCAATGGGGCAATCTCGGCTCACTGCAACCTCTGCCTCCCAGGTTCAAGAGATTCTCCTCCCTCAGCCTCCTGAGTAGCTAGGATTATAGGCATGTTCCACTGGGCCCAGCTAACATTCATTTAAAAAAATAAAACACAAAAATAGTAGTTATAATAAAGACCAGCTAGAGATAGTTTCTTAAAAAAGAAAATGGAGCCCATTCTTGAACTTTGGACTCAAATACTAATAAATGCAACAAAGAGTGTTGAGTTATTTATTACATTTATGAGCTTACTTAATTTCTAGTTTATGGCAGGAAGCTGTATATAATTGTCTTATATTTTTTATTTAGTGAATAATGAAGATACTAAATAGACTGCTGTGAGATGGAGGCATCATTACTGAATTCTTTCTGTGTATATACTTCATATGTTGCCTGTTCAATTTAGCCACCATCCATCCTGAGTTTAGAAATGAGGAACTGACCGTCATGGTTATTGATTTGTTTATGTAAGGTCACACAATTATTGTTCTGCAGTTACGATCATACACCCTTTACTCTGAAGCCCATATTATTCTCCTTTCTCTTCAGATAGCCTGGATTGAGCCTCAGAGGTTTTTTTTGCTTCTCTGCAGTGAGACTGGTTTTTCCTTGATCATGATCCATCAAAATGGAAAGACCTTTTTCTACTTGATTTCAATTTTTTTTACTTAGAGAGAACCATTTTTTAAAATGTTTTTTATATGTATAGTGTTTTTTTCTGGTTATAAGATCAATTAGGTTCATTTGTTCAAATATGGAACCTATGAAGGAGCACAATGAATAAAGTAAATATCACTCACAATCCTAGCACTCAAGATAACCCTACCACTCAGAGACAACCACTGTTAATGTTACATGGTTTATACTTTCGTTTTTAATGAATATACATAACAAATAAAATTAGATTCGTGCTCTATATACTATTTTATAGTAAATCTTTCCACATGCCAGTAGATAATTGTTTCTCTGACACAAATGTTCATGGTTCCACAATATCCTACCCACAGATATAATAATATCAAGTCAAGTATCATTCTAAGTACTCTAGAAGTATTTTTTTTTCCTCTCTCTCTCTCTCTCACATACACATACACATACACATACTCCTATGTAGTAGGTAGCTTTGTTATCCCTATTTACATCTGAAAAAACTAAGGCCCACAGAGGTAACATGGTATTATTTGATTTTGGTCACATAGCTATTAAACAGTAGAACTGGGCTTGAAACCCCTGTAATCAAGACCTACAGCAATATCCCCAGCCCTTCAGTTTATTAAGTCTAACTGAGACTTCAGAGGCCCTTACAGAACCAGCAACTGCCTGAGTCTGCTTCACTGGAGCAATGTCATGGCTCTTTTTACCTCTTTGTCTCTTCATTTTTTCCATTTATTTCTAGTAGTAATTATCTTTGCCACCAATCAGGACTGCATGTGTAGACATATACCCCACCCTGTGTCTTAATAGCCTCAATATATGGTAGAGAAGAATAATTTTTATATTATTTTTTTCCTTCCTTTCTTTTCTTTTCTTGCTAGAATTTAGTTGTTTGATTTTATTCACCAGGACCAAGTTGGACCAAAGCACACACAATATTTTAAGAGAAAGTAAGAAGCCTGATTTCATGGTTCTAAATGAAGCCTTCCAGCATTTCAAAATAATATACCTTACAGCTTCAAAGATAAAGATATTGAATGATGATAATTTAGAAATATTAAAGGGCTTTTCAGGTGGCTACTTTACTAATTAAAATGTGCCTTTAGCTTAAAAAGCAAAATTTAATAGCCCAAGTTGTCTCTTCAAACATTCATAGAAACTATGAGAATTCCGTGCAAAAATAAGTCTTGATTTCAAAAAGAAGCTTGGAAATTTTAAAATATGAGGTGTTATTTTGTTTCCAAGAGCTAATATTGAGACAGTAAACCACGAAGGAAACTTCTGGAAGATATTAATAGTAGCAATAATGCTAATTTTCTGGAGTCAGCCTACTAAAAATAGGAAGTACACACTTCCGCAATTGGGCTGAGACTGAGACAGCCCATTGATCCCAGATTTGGTTGATTGTGCAAGTCTGGCTGCTAATGGTTTCCCAACAAGTGGGTTGTGGCATAATGGAGATCAGCAGAGAAGATGACAAAACCATCAGCAGGACCTGCCATTGAATTCCCCTGAGACCTTTCTGTGAGCACTGGTATCACTGAATTTGCATATAGCACTGCCAAGCTGTTTATGATAATTATTATATATTTATCTCACTTTGCTCTATTAGGATTACTTTATTTATGAATGATTTTAAAAATAAGAAAATGATTAAGAGAAAAGAATTTTGGAATGATTTGAAGGTTTAAAAATTTTTTTTTAAGAGATGGGGTTTTACCATGTTGTCCAAGCTGGTCTTGAACTAGATTCAAGCGATCTACCAACTTTGGTCTCCCAAAATGCTGGAATTACAGATGTGAGCCACCACACCCAGCCAGTGGTTTGAGGTTTGAATCCCAACTCCATCACATACTGTTGTGGACATCCAGTGTTTTTGCCAGCCCCAGTACCCACTCTTTAGGAAGAAGTACCTTTCTTTTTCCTTAGGGAATTACCCCTTTCCTAATTTGTGCCAATAATCAAGATTCATGTTCTCCCCTGAAAAGCAGCGTCATGTGGCCCAAGTGAGGCCAATCAGATCAACCTCACAAATTCCACTTGTGAGCCAGGTGATCAGGAAGAGATTTGAGCCAATCATCTCTGTGTTATGTTCCTGAAGAAATGGGCCCACTCATCCGTGCCATCTGGATGCTGGAAATTCCTCTATTTCTTATTCTTCCAATGGTCCAGTTGTTCACCTTTGATTCTGTAAGCTACTCTAAGCCCTTCCAATATGTTTCAGTTTTACTTAACGTTATCCTGAATCTGTTTCTCTTGTTTGTAATCAAAGAACTTAAATAGTCTAAACAAACTAAATAAATTATAACTGGGATCTCAATGGACTTCAGAAAATGTAAAATACCTGGTTCAACCTAACAGCTTTATAATGATGACTTCAAAATATTTGGCAATTGAAAATACAGTATTTTTAAATTTATGATAAAAATGACCACAGGATAGTTACATAATCTTTCTAAAAAGTTAACCCCATACATAACAATTTTGAAAATAATGCCTATTTCCCAGACTTTCAAGAATGAAATGAGAACATGTCTGGAAAGTGCCTGGCACAATGCCCCCTCAATTAAGTGATCTATACCTATTGTCTGCTATCACTACACAATATCTGTTAGCATGAGCATCTCAGTCCAAGGCAAGTTCAAACATCAAATGAGTTATGCTAATATTACTCCATATATTAACTTCTCTGAGTTCTTCACAATGCAGGAATACTTGCTGGAAAGTTACATTTAGGTTAGAACATGTATCTCATAATGAAAACATTTTAGCAAAACACTGATCAAATTGGTATTCAGATATTTATTTATTTTTGTAGAGACAGGGTCTTACTATGTGGCTCAGGCACTCTTGCCTCAAGCAGTCCTCCTGCCATGGCCTCCTAAAGTGTTGGGATTACAGGTGTGAGCCACAGTTTGCAGCTGATATTCTGTTTAATAAAATAGCTTTAATCCATCATAAGACAAATAGCTAGTTTTGATAAAAGCATCTAAGCAAACTTTTCGCTATGCAAGTGAGCAGTTTTGAATTTATGGTATTTAATTCTGAATAAAGCAGTGATCTATTGGAAAGACATATTCAGATGAATGTCAGCTAAGTGAATAACAATTTAGTCATTAATTCATATCTGTTTAAACATGGGTACATACGTGGTCACATAATAGGCCCATTTGGAATTGCTGGTAAGATTTTGCAGAACATGCATGTGCAGAAAATTCAAGCAAAATCTGAAATGTCCTTAGCCATTTGTTCTAATTGACCCATAAACCTGAATGTTTAGGGGTTGGACATCATTAGTCTCACTATAGTAGGCATTTGGCATAAAAAGTCTTTAGTTAAAGCCTCTCCTGCTGAAACAAAGGTTTAAAAGTATCAAGTCACTTGTCTCTGCTACCTCAGTTTTTTCTCTTTATTTTTTCCTATTACCTAGTGCAGAGAAAGTGCACTGGTGACCTATTTTCCTGAGAGCCTTCCCAACGAGCTGACATTACAACATTACAAAAGTCATTCTGCCTGCTCTGCTGAGGCAGTTCAATTTTGCTAGCAGAGTGAGAGGGGGAAGGCATTATGAAAGGCGCTATTGCTTGCTCATCCAATAACCACTTTCTCCTTGCAAGCCACAGAATCCTGATTTTGTTAGGGCCTCTAAGTCTCAAGGCAGGTGGTGAGCTCCAGGGAATGAATCTCATAGATCTCAGTCACAGTCACTCAGTTCCCCTTTGCTAGTGTTTGGTCCAACATTTGGCAGGAGGCCAATTTCTGGCTGAAAAGATGTAAGGTAAAATGTGTTCGCAGGGGATGGGAGGTGTCTTGGAAAGATTTTCTTTTCTTTCTTTTTTTTTTTCCCCTACATTAATCAAGAAGCAGCACAGAAAGATTTTCTTCCTGGTTAGAAACATAGAGATTTATGGAAAGCCCTTTGGAACCCAAAGCTTTCTCCTTGTCTTAAAAGTAACCAAGTTAGGATAACTTGCTTGGAGCTGCATTGCTTTTTCTGTAACCATGAAGTGACAAGATGACTGGATAATAAGCCAATGTGCTAAAGAAGGCAGAGTAAAAATACAAAAGAGGCTGAACCCTTGATGTCATTTTGAGGTACTGCTCCCCAAATGGAACTGAAACAGCCCACGTTTGGACAGCTAGTTAGCTGAGATATGTAAATGTATTTATTACTTTTCTGTTACTTACATCTGAAAGCATTCCTAAGGGCATTAGCACTTACATACCATCCATATCCCCTTCAATTTAAAAGGTTTTATGTCACCAGACAACAGGGTCATGATCTGACAATAAGATGAAGAGAAACTAGTAAGCTCCTGCAATATACTCTTTCAAAAGTGAGTGCAAAATTCTGTTCCGTGTTTTCCTAGTAGCTATCAGGGGGTACTTTGTATTTTTTAGAACTGTCAGATTAATTAACTCCTGGTTCCTAGGCTAGCAAGCTTGGCTGACAGGAGATTTTGTTTTCGTTTTGTTTTGTTTTGTTTTTTTGAGAAAGAGGGTTTCACTCTGTCACCCAGGCTGGAGTGTAGTAGCACAATCACAGCTCACTGCATCCTCCACCTCCCAGGCCCAAGTGATCCTCCCACCTCAGCCTCCCAAGTAGCTGGGACCACAGGTGCATGCCACTACACAGGGCTAATTTTTTTTTTATTTTTGTGGAGACAGGATCTCCCTGTGTTGCCCAAACTAGTCTCGAACTCCTGACCTCAAGCAGTTCTCCCACTTTGGCCTCTGAAAGTGTTGGGAACACAGGTATGAGCCACCACGCCCAGCCAGGAAGGCCAGTGAATGAGACCTGTAATGAAAACACTCATCAGTCTCATTAGAGAAAATCTTAGAATCAGGATAAAAGAAATCAATTACTATTGGCATAAGGCTTAGAACTCAAGTCATTTTTTTTTGGTGGGGGGGAAGACAATCACTTTGCTCTAATTTACTCCCAAACAAAGTAATAACAGCTAGTTTAACAGAATAAAATCATAACAGCTAGTTTAAGGAGGCCACACAAACATTGGCGCAGCCCTAAATTCTACAACATCTTAATGAAATTCTACACCGTAAGAACACCCTCTCCCGCTCTTCCATTTCAGTTCTGAAAGATGAAAGCTATGAATGACACTGGAGAGGTTTAACTGATGGTTACTCTTTATCTTTTCTCTATCAAATTTATTTTTATACTAAATTAACATGGTTATGAGGACTGATTTTCCATTTCTCCAATTTGAACTTTTCGACTGGGCTAATCAGTTTGCAAGTCTACACTGTTTCAGCACCTCACTGAAACCTTCACAGAGCTTTTGTCACCTTGGTTCTGGGCACACTCCAAAAGTGGTTTTATCCCATAGAAACAAGGCTGCTGCTGCTGTGGCATCTGGGTTCCCTGGGGCTCCTGGTAAGTGATGTCAGGTCTTGCGGGCTCAACATTACTTCCTCCACTGAAGCCCCCAGTGATGGCATGATCTAGTGTGTGCCCCATGCTCTCAGCTGCAATGGTTGCCATCTGGGCCATCAGACTTGACTGCCAGGGCACAGCAGCAGGAGAGCCAAATGCAAAGGGGGAAGCCACTGCTGGTGGCTGAGCTGCTGGTGCTGGCCTGGCTGCAATCCTTTTTTTCTTTTTTTGAGACGGAGTTTCACTCTTATTCCCCAGGCTGGAGTGCAGTGGCTTGATCTGGGCTCACTGCAACCTTCGCCTGCCAGGTTCAAGATATTCTCCTGTCTCAGCCTCCTGAGTAACTGGGATTATAGGCGCCCGCCACCATGCTCAGCTAATTTTTGTATTTTTAGTAGAGATGGTGTTTCACCATGTTGACCAGGCTGGGCTTGAACTCCTGAGTTCAGATGATCCGCCCGCCTCGGCCTCCCAAAGTGCTGGGATTACAGGCTTGAGCCACCGTGCCTGGTCTTGCAGTTCTTTTCTTTTCTTTTCTTTTTTCTTTTCTTTTCTTTTCTTTTCTTTTCTTTTCTTTTCTTTTCTT
>NW_022436946.1:15616712-15657570 GCF_009761245.1 Sapajus apella | reverse complement strand
TTCTTTTCTTTTCTTTTCTTTTCTTTTCTTTTCTTTTCTTTTCTTTTTAAGACCCAGTCTCACTCTGTCACCCAGGCTGGAGTGGAGTGGAATGGTGAGATCTCAGCTCACTGCAACCACGGCCTCCTGAGTTCAAGTGATTCTCCTGCCTCAGCCTCTTGAGTAGCTGGGATTATAGGCGCATGCCACCACACCCAGCTAGTTTTTATAATTTTAGTAGAGAAAGGGTTTCACCATGTTGGCCAGGCTGGTCTCAAACTCCTGACCTCAGATGGTCCACCCGCCTTGGCCTCCCAAAGTGCTGGGATTATAGGCATGAGCCACTGCACCCGGCCCTGAGTGCGGTTCTCATGTGAGGTATTTGGCTGGCCCGAGTGGCCACATGAGAGGTACAGCTCTGGCTTCCATGAGGCATCCTAGGTGCACTGCAGCTCCGCGTCTGGACGTGCAAAGATTGCTCAAGTCGTTCTTAACGTACCTTCAGAAATTAGGAGTGGGGCATTTGTTTGCATAGGAAGTGGCACAACTTTAATATATATCAGACATTAAAAAATAAAATTCAGAAAAATATTTCATTACTATAAAGAGAACTGTAACGTTTGTATATCCACATACACAAAACCAAAACAAAAGTTTCAGGAAGAGATACTTATATTCTTTTATTGTAGGATGTATTCTCATATATTCTGTTATACTATTTGTGTTCTTTTTCCTTCCCGTTTTAAAAAAGTGCTGGTTTTAACTTACTGGAATAATTTCATGGCCCACTAATGAGTTACCACTACTTGCTGTTTGAAAAGCAATAAGATAATTGCCATTGTAGGTTAAAGATTTTCTGAGTTAAACTGACCTGAATAATTGACATGAAAGGCTTGTCTTATTTAAGTAGCAAAAAATCCAAGATAGGGCAGACTTTAGGGTTCCTTGTCTCTACATACCCAGGTACTCCGCTCTGACTTCTGCAGTGTCAGTGTCACACTTGGGTGGCTCCTCCTGCAGTCCTAAGAGGCTGGTGTCTTCAACACTTTCAGTTACCCCTTCAGACCCCTCTCTGGCCTTCTCTCTCTGCTTTGTGACTTGTGTGGTTTACATGAGTAAGATTGCTTACACTCTGGCTTCTGTTTGGTTTCAGCTAATGGGGATCACCTGCAGGAACTTGAACAGAAAGAAGAGAATAAAGCTGGGGCACTTATTCATCCGGCTTCCTTCCTGCATAGTCAGGTCAGGCTGACCACTTTTCATAGCCCGAGTTCAAAGCTCCTCTCCGGTGTCCTCCTAGACGACCTTTTCCTGGGTTCGGGTAACCCTGCTCATTGTGCTTTTGGGCACAGATGCGATGATGGTTCTCCTGCTCCATGTCCTAGGGTTCTGCTTTGTCCTGTGTGCTTTCACTGTACCCTGCCCATGTCCTTGAGTGCCTTTTATTATTAAATAACTCTTGAATTCTAATTTGAGTGTGGCAACTAGATCTTGATGAGGCCTTGACTTAATGCCAGCTGCCAAAAGCAGCTGTGTTCACTGTCACCAGGAGAGGGAGGGATTGGTTCTTGACCAGAAGCCCTGAGTAAGGCTCTGCATTTCCACCAGCTCAAACGGGCGAGGCTTGCCCATTTTTGAATGAGTCAGTGGAGGGGAAAGGAAATGCCATGATGATCTTACACTACGTACCTGAGGAGGGATAGATGCCAGCCCTCTACAGTGGCCACTATGATGCTGAAGGACCAAACAGAGAAGCCACTCTCTGTGTTGCACCTAGAAGATTATGATATTTCAACAAGAGACTTAGCCCAGCATCATGGCAGCAGGCAAACAAAGGTAGTTTTTCAGTGGCAAATTGAGTGAGTTAATTATACAAATATCAGCAATTGGGTGACTAACCCAAACATCAGGATGCTGTTTTTGTCTTGAAAAAACCTCTTTCTCACACAGTAAGTTTTCTTTTGCCAGAATGGAATTGGGCTAAAATTGCCAAGGTCATAGAATACTTAAAAAAAAAAAAAAGTTTAAAAGCTACTTTCTGTACTCATTTATTTTATCCCTAAGTCAAATTTCATATGATCATGCAACAAACTATTGGTTCCAGAAGTTGATCTGAAATTGAGAGAGGATGGGCTTAGTGACAGTTTCCTATCTTTCTCTGTAGGTTACTCCAGGGGTGTTCTAGGGATCAAGGCAGGACCAGAACCAACCTAGGGAAGGCTATGGCCTCGTGCCTTTTCTTCTTTTTCTCAACTCTAGGAGACCGGATGTAAGATGTTAACATAGAAGAATTGCACTAATGCTGAATGAATTTATAAAAAATTAAAATGAAGTCAGAAATGTTCTCTCTAGTATTAGTACAGAGAACACCCTGGAAGGTTACACATCATCTTCATCCTAAGGTTGGCTTCAGTGGGGGTTATGAGAAGGCTGGTACATTCAATGCCTTTCATTTCTTTTTTCGCTCATGTTCTCCATCCTCCTCTATGCCCTGCTCAGACAAACAGCACCTCCTTCCCACTTCCCTCTTCTCCTCCACACTTAGTAGGGTCAGATTTATAAGCAGGCCCGTGTCACCTTTTCTTTTCCTTTTCCTTTTTTAGTTTTTTTTTTTTTTTTTTTTTTTGAGACAGAGTCTCACACAGGCTGTAGTTCAGTGGCCTGGTGCAATCTCAGTTCATTGCAAACCTCGCTTCCCAGATTCAAGTGATTCTCGTGCCTCAGTCTCCCGAGTAGCTGAGATTACAGGCATGCACCACCACGCCTGACTAGTTTTTGTATTTTTAGTAGAGTTGGAGTTTCAACACGTTGGCCAGGCTGGTCTTGAACTTCTGGCCTCAGGTGACCTGCTTGCCTCAGCCTCCCAAAGTGCTGGGATTATAGGCATGAGGCCGTACCCGGCCTCTTGTCACCTTTTCTGAGTTTTCCTTGGTGGCTGTCTAAGGAGAAGGCCCCAAATGCACTCAAGTGCAGAAAGATCAACCGATTCTAGGGCCACATAGAGGGTGCTTTAGACAATTAAAGCTCCTGGATCACAGAGCGTTGACACAGGTTCCCACTGCACTGCCCCGCCTCAGCCTTGGGAAATCCTCTGGATGATGATACAGGGTTGAGCTGCTCCTTCTGGGGACCACAGAAAATTCAGATGCAGGTGCATCCAGACCCAGGCCTGTGAGGGAGGCTAATGGCGGCCACCCTCCCCAGGCATTTTGGCAGGTTCTTGCTGAGCTTGCCCCAACTTGGCCATGCTGCTCTCTCACTGTCCCTTGCCACTCTGCCAATGTCATCCCCATTGCCCCTCATTTTCCCCCACCCACCCTCTCTCATGAAGCTTTTCACATTCTTCCTTCAAAAGTTATTGCTTGTTGTGTGATTTGAGTGAAAGAACTTCTACCAGCACAACTCAGTCTTGCAGGCTTTTCATCACTTAATGAAGCAATCAAAGGCTAATAGTAGTTGTTTGTGTTTCCAGAGCAGAGGATGTAAGTGCATGTCTGCAGTCCCTAGAGTCAGCTCATGCTGGACAGAGTATTCTGGACACACAGCATGAATCAGAAGAGCTGTGGAATCTGTTTGGGAAAATCGAATTACATATAAAAGGAGGACACTTAACATCTGCCCATGTTTTCTCTAGTATTATCTTCTCTCTCTGTCTACTTACTTTATCTACCTATCTATCTATCTATCTATTGATCTATCTATCTATTTACTTATATACCTACCTACCTACCTACTTATCCACTTACCTATAGCTGAATAATAGCTGCTGGTGGGGAACTGTGGTTCTTTGTTTTCATGTAAAGAACATATTTCAGAGACGTGGACTTGGTTCCCTTTTTTTAAAAAAAAGTCCTTAATGTAACTTTCAGGACCCTTAGTTTAAGGGAAATAAGGAAAATGATGTTAGCTGTGGATCGCTGGGCCCTCAGGGCAGAGGCCCACCCATCTGGACATAGCACCTGCTCCTAGGTTCACGGCGGACTTTGCCTGTGTCTGCTTCGCTGGTTGTGCCATGGGTGGTGACTTCTTCAGAAAGTGATTGCATAACCTGTTTGCACATTGTTTTGGAAGGAAATGTTGCCAGAGATTAAAGTATTAAACATAATCTTACTTACCCTTCTAGAGGACATTGCAGCGAAAATATTCTTCCAAAGGGATACCTGATATTATGGATGGGTCCAGGTTTTACAGGGCCTATGGTTACACAATTTTATAGAACTTCTTTAATAAAACTTATGCAAAAAGTTGATTTTATAGAAGTAAAAAGTAGTATTGAAGATACCCGAGACTGGGAAGGGTAAGAGGAAGGGGGATGATGAGAGATTTTTTTTAAAAGATACAAAGTTACAGCTAGATAGGAGAAATAAGTTCCAGTGTTTTAGTTCACTGTAGGATGGCTGTAATTAGTAATAATATATAGTGTCAAATGGTTAGGAGAATATGGAATGTTCTCAACATAAAAAATAATACATGTTTGAGATCTAATCACTTAACATTACATCTACAACACTATGTGCGCCATAAAAATGCACAATTATTAATACATCAATTAAAAAAGAAAAGAAAAAAGAAAAAGCATGGGTATGGTTTGACTTTGGGTCCCCACCTAGATCTCATCTCGACTTGTAAACCCCTTGTGTCGGGGGAGGGACTTTCTGGGAGATGATTGGATCATGGAGGCAGTTTCCCCCACGTGAGTTCTCACCAGGTCTGATGGTTTAAAAATGTTCGGCAGTTCCCACCTTGCTCTTTCTCCTGCCACCATATAAGATGGCCTCACTTCCCCTTCACCTTTCACCATGACTGTAAGTTTCCTGAGGTTTTGCCAGCCATGTGGAACTGTGAGTCAATCAAACCTCTTTCCTTTATAAATTACCCAGTCTCAGGTAGTTATTTATTGCAGTGTGAAAATGGACTAAGATAAGTATATAAAAGCCATTATAAAAGTAAACATTTGGCCGTGCGTGGTGGCTCACGCCGGTAATCCCAGCACTTTGGGAGGCTGAGGGGGGTGGATCACAGGGTAGGAGTTTGAGAACAGCCTGGTCAATATGATGAAACCCTGTCTGTACTAAAAAATACAAACATTAGCCAGCCATGGTGGTGGGCGCCTGTAGTCCCAGCTACTCAGGAGGCTGAGGCAAGAGAATCGCTTGAACCCGGGCGGCAGAGGTTGCAGTGAGCTGACATTGCATCACCGCACTGCAGCCTGGGTGACAGAGCAAGACTCTGTCTCAAACACACACACACACACACACACACACACACACACACACACACACACACAGGAAACATTTATTTAGAGTTAGAAAAAAACTCAACATATTATAATTTAAAAATATGACAAATACTACAAACATCACAGAATCCAGAAACGCCATGATATTTATTATTTACTAACTGCTTGATTCACCTCTACAAGGTTCTTACTTACATATTTTGGCACCATACTCTGATTTTTCTCTTAACGTGTTGACTTTAAGAAATCATTTTCCGGCCGGACCTGGTGGCTCACGCCTGTAATCCCAGCACTTTGGGAGGCCGAGGTGGGCGGATCACGAGGTCAAGATATTGAGCCCATCCTGGCCAACCTAGTGAAACCCTGTCTCTGCTAAAATTTAAAAATTAGCTGGGCGCGGTGGTGCAGGTCTGTAGTCCCAGCTACTTGGGAGGCTGAGGCAGGACAATTGCTTGAACCCGGGAGACAGAGGTTGCCGTGAGCCGAGATCAGGCCACTGCATTTCAGCCTGGCGCCTGGCGACAGAGCAAGACTCTGTCTCAAAAAAAAAAAAAAAAATCATTTTCCATGAAGAAAATAGAAATGAAATTCAACCTTGTAGTATGCTTGACAGAAATTTATTACTAATTATTGATAATTGGGATAAACAAAATATTCAACTCACAGAGATATATTTTTTGTTTGTAGTATTGCTAAAGGTTTGTGCTCTGCAACAGAAGAAATTCTGATAACTTCTATTTCACATGATAACCATTAAGAAAAGAAAAGCAAACAGCTGGACACAGTAGCTCGTGCCTGCAATCCTAGTACTTTAGGAGGCCAAGGCAGGGGGTAGCTGAGCCTAGAAGTAAAGCTTGACCCCAGGAGTTTGAGACCAATCTGAGCACCATAGTGAATGCCTATCTCAATGAAAAGAATATAAAACCTAGATGGGTGCGGTGGTTTACGCCTGTGGTCCCAGCTACTCAGGAGGCTGAGGTGGGATCATTGCTTGGGCCCAGCAGGCTGAGGGAGCAGTGAGCTGAGATCATGCCACTGCACTCCAGCCTGGGCCACAGAGTAAAACCCTGTCTCAGAAATAAATAAATAAATACATACATACATACATACATAGAAAAGCAAATAAATATGTTTCAGTTATCAAATATATGCCATTATCAAGTATGTTCTTAACAAGAGAGAATTTCCAATTAGTCTAGACATCCTGAGAACTGAATCTTCCACTTAATTTTTTTTTTTTTTTTTTTTTTTTTTTTTGAGATAGGGTCTCTCTCTCTCTCCCTTCTTCAGGCTGGAGTGCAGGAGCGTGATTATAGCTCACTGCTGCCTCGACCTCCCGGGCTCAAGCAATCCTCTCAGCCTCCTGAGTAGCTGGGGCTACAGGCAGGTACCACGAGACCTGGCTAGCTCTTGTATTTTTGTAGAGACAGGGCC
Source organism: Sapajus apella (assembly GCF_009761245.1). Taxonomy (NCBI): domain Eukaryota; kingdom Metazoa; phylum Chordata; class Mammalia; order Primates; family Cebidae; genus Sapajus; species Sapajus apella. Next base: position 15,650,918 of record NW_022436946.1, on the reverse strand, counting down.
TCACCTTGTTGCATAGGCTGGTCTCAAACTCCTAGGCTCAAATGATCTGCCTGCCTTGGCCTCCCAAAATGTTGAGATTGCAGGCATGAATCACTGCACCTGGCCTAAAATTTTAAACGTGATAATTTGGGAGAAATTTTCCACAGACTAGCTCTGGCTCCGTATGTCTCAAACCTTGTGTGTCCTCCGAGGCTGGTAACCTTGTGGTGCCAGGCGCTATAAGGAACATTTGCAGTGAGGCAGCCTCTGGCCCTGCACTTTCGTGTCTCAGTGCTGGCTGGGTGGGCCCAGTGGACAGTCAGAGCCTGCCACCAAGCTACTCCTACACCAGGACAACTGGTGTTAACATGTGGAAGTGATCATGAACCACAGAAATGTATACCAGTAAAACCAAATAAATGTGTCTTCGACAAAACTTCCCTTCAGCTGGATCTCAAAAACACGTGTACCTGCTCTAGCTTCACTGAACTACAGAACTCTGATGTAGGAAATTTCTATCTGGATTAGACGTAGGAGTTTTAATAAACTATAGCAAAAGTATATGATCACTGCAAATTGTATAAAGCATATAACCACGTGAATGCATTGCCAGTGTTCCTCCCAAAGTCTTGGAAGAGATCAATGAAAGTGATGGGCTTGGAAGATTAATCTCTCTTTTGAAACTCTTTTTTTCTATCCCAGGGCTTCATGCACTCATAGGCATTTAGGAACCTGCGTCAGAGGAGTAAGCTGTATTTCCTTTGCTTTTAGAGGACGTGGACACTAAGCCTAAATGCCACTGGTCCAACTGGGGGCAGTTATCCAATTCTGATCTCACCCCAATTATTGCTTTTTACCCTATGATGACTAACTAGGAAATTAATAGCCTAATAATTCTCATGAAAACTTGTGATTATTCTTTTCCTTTTCTTTTAATACCCAACTTTGTTTTAAAATGATATTTTTGTGCCTAATTTGGAAAAAAATAACAGTAATACCAGAACATTCACCATGTAACAAGGGCTTATGGCATATAGCACATTTTACATATTACTGTATTTAATCCACATTCTACAGTCAAGGAGACAGGTGGTGATATGGCCATCTTACGAAATGCAGCAACTGGTTAAGAGAGGTCAAACAACTTGCCCAAGATCAAAAACTTGTCAACAAGAGAACTGGTTTTGAAACCTATTCTGTTTATCCCTAAAATCCATGTTCTTTTATTCTACTGGCTTACCTTGGTGTGGAAATCAGAACAGGGTACATGGATATTCAAGGTGACACAGTGTTCTAGTGAAAGTCTTCAGTTCCTCTTTAAGAAATTGGAGATGGCCTACAGGGGGCCTTACCCAGTTTGACTTTCTTTTTTTTGTGTCCAGTATCATTCCTGCCTCAGGAAGGCTAGTCTGGGTTGGGATGTTTTCTTTTTGTTTTTGAGAAGGAGTCTCACTGTGTCATCCAGGCTGGAGTGCAGTGGTGCAACCTCAGCTCACTGCAACCCCTGCCTCCCTGGTTCAAACAACTCTCCCACCTCAGCCTCCCCAGTAGCTGGGATTATAGGCACTCACCACCATGCCCGGCTATTTGTTTTTTGTATTTTTAGTTTCACCATGTTGGCCAGGCTGGTCTCAAAACTCCTGACCTCAAATGATGCTACTGTCTCAGCCTCCCAAAGTGCTAGTGCTGGGATTACAAGTGTGAGCTACCGGGCTTGGCTGAGATGTTTTCTTTCCCTTTCTTTCTTTCCTTTCTTCTTTTCTTTCTTTACTTCTTTCTTCTTTCTTTCTTTAATTCTCTCTTTCTTTCCTTTCTTTCTTTCCCTCTCTTCCTTCCTTTTTCTTTCCTTCCTTTCTTTCCCTCTCTTCCTTCCTTCCTTTTTCTTTCCCTCCTTCCTTCCTTCCCTCCCTCCTTCCTTCCTTCCTTCCTTCCTTCCTTCCTTCCTTCCTTCCTTCCTTCCTTCCTTTCCTTCCTTCCTTCCTTCCTTCCTTTCCTTCTTTCTTTCTCTTTCTTCTTTTCCCTTATTATTACTATTATTTTCAGGGATGTTTTTTTCTTGCATCATAGCCCTTATTTCTAGTCCTAGGAACTCTTGGTTTTTACTTCTCGTCTCCATAATGTTGATGATCTTTGCGTCTGTCACTGGGGCACTAAGACTGTTTCCTTTCTGTGACCTTTGTCTATGGTCAATATCAGCATTCATCTTTGTCATGATAATAAGGGTGGGGAAGCAGGAGGCCACAGTGGTGACTGCCAAACCAGAAACAGAATTCTCATCGCTATGTCCACAGTTGCAAACTGTGTACCACAGCACGCTGAGCACCACAGTAAATTCACAGGGACATTGTGAATTATATGTTGAAAATATTTAAGGGAAACACAACAATATTTAATATCTGTTGAATAGCACATGGGCTAGTTCAAGGTAGCCTACACTTTCAAAATTACATCAGGCTTCATCATCTCTTGATGATATTCTATTTTGTGAAGCTGTTTTTTTGTTTTTGTTTTTGTTTTTGTTTTGATAACTGTGGTGATAGCAAATATCTCACGAAGTCAGTGTAGAACAGGAAATGGGGGTGGTGGTGTCCAATCTGCTTCTTGGGTTTCAGAAGCTGAGGCTGTACAGGGCCCAGCAGGTGTATACGTCCTATGAGTAATTGTGACCACTTTAAAATAAAATGATTATTATCCCTTATTCCAAATTATGCATTCTTTTCAAACAGCTTATAAATTGTTAGGACAATAATGGTAAGTACTTATTAAATTTTTTGGACTTACTTAATAAACAGAATTGTCAGATATCTCTTGGAACCTAGAGGGGCTTTGGAGAAATTGCTGAAGGCACAAAAGGCCTGTGAGTGGAGAAACCTTGGGAACTGTCCTGGGAAGTACTTCCTGTGTATGTGCTGGGGAAGGGGGATTCAGCTATAAAAGGAGGAAAAGGGAGGCTGGATGGGTAAAAACAACACATCTCCTTCATAAGATCAAAAGCAAGCTAGCTGTATGTTAGAAAATGCATTTTCATTTCTTTGCTAGTGAGGCTGAGCATGTGTCATGTTTTTGTTATCAAATTGTATTCGCTCATATATACATTGTCTTTTCATGGGGTGGAGTGTCACTCTGTCACCCAGGCTGGAGTGCAGTGGCTCGATCTTGGCTCACTGCTACTCTGTCTCCCGGGTTCAAGCGATTGTCCTGCCTGAGGCTCCTGAGTAGCTGGGACTACAGGCTTGTGCCACCACACTCGGCTAATTTTTTGTATTTTTAGTAGAAATGGGGTTTCACCATTTTGGCCAGGCTAGTCTCGAACTCCTGATCTCAGGTTATCCACCCACCTCCGCTTCCCCAATTGTAGGGATTATAGGCGTGAGCCACAGTGCCCAGCTGATATGTACATTTTAAAGGGTAGGCCTGTAATATCAGCACTTTGGGAGGCTGAGACGAGTGGATCATGAGGTCAAGAGATCGAGACCATCCTGGCCAACATGGTGAAACTCCGTCTCTACCAAAAATACAAAAATTAGCTGGGCGTGGTGGCATGCACATGTAGTTCAGCTACTCCAGAGGCTGAGGCAGGAGAATCGCTTGAACCTGGGAGGCAGAAGTTGCAGTGAGCCGAGATTGCGCCACTGCTCTCCAGCCTGGTGACAAAGTGAGACTCTGTCTCAAAAAACAAAAAAAAGGTTGGGCTGAGTGCGGTGGCTCATGCCTGTAATCACAACACTTTGGGTGGTCAAGGTGGGTGGATCACCTGAGGTCAGGAGTTTGAGACCAGCTTGGTCAACATGGTGAAACCCTCAACCTTACTAAAACACAAAAATTAGCCAGCCTAGTGGTGGGCATCTGTAATCTCAGCTGCCTGGGAGGATGAGGGAGGAGAATCTCTTGAATCTGGGAGGCAGAGGCTGCAGTGAGCCAAGATGGAGGTATTGCACTCCAGCCTGGGCAACGAGAGTGAAACTCCATCTCAGTCAATCAATCAACAAATAAATGCCATTAAAATTTACCTGGCAGGAAAAAATATTTGTGATGGATCTGGGCAGGGAATGGAGCAGTAAAAAAGGTGAGAATGGGAAAGAACACTTGCTCTCATTCTCACCCGTGATGAAAATCTTTTCTCTGTAAATTCTCGTACTCTTGAGAAAGTCTGAATTTATTTCTCTTGTAAAAACCTTCAAGCCCTTGCCTCTCTCTATTCCTGGCAAAATCTGACCCATGAGTGAGCCTCAATCCTGCTTTGCCATGACCACACTGAGGCCAGGAGCCTACTGAGAAAATTCCACAATGAGCTGAACTGGAATCCCGGCACATTCATAGTGATCCCCCTCAGTCATGCCCTCAGCACTGCCCTACAAACTCGCTCAGCTTCTCTAGAAAACTTGCTCTCATTCTCTGCAGCTACCTGTCTTTTTCACTTTCCTCTAAGGAACTACACACACTCTCACATACCCACCACCCACTCTCAGCAATGAATCATGTCTTATACTGCAGAGAAAAAGCAGTCTGAAAGGTTTTTCGGCCATCTATCAAGAAACACTTTATCTCCAAATCCACCAACTGTCTGCCTTTATACCCATCTTCTCCTTCTTCCCCTCATAAAAATGAGCAACTGGCTCTGCCTTCTTTTGTCAAAAGTTGATCTCAGGGACACTGAATGCCTGCCGTCCCTTTTTCCCTCCCTCCCTCCTTCCCTTCCTTCCTTCTTTCCTTCCTTCCTTCTTTCCTTCCTTTCTACTTTCCCAGGACAATATTTCAAAGGTTGCTTCCTCTCTGCACACACCTTTGTTCCAGCAAATACACCTATTGCATCTCCCTCCAAACCCTCTTTTGACCCAGCCTGACTCCTGTGCACCTTGCCTTGGATTTCCATCAGAGGAAATATTTCAAAGGGGCCTTCTCCTTTCCATGTCTCAGTCACCCTAGTAGGAGTAGACAGAACTCCTCAGTGTGTTGAGAGGTCTGGAGAAATGGCTTTTAGGACTGACTATATTGGAATTCCTGAGCAGGTGCCTAAAAATCTCCATGCTTATCAGTTGTGTCAGTTCATTACTGCTGTTTCCAGGTAAAAGACATAGGAAATTTTTCCTCTAGTTTGTTGTATTTTTTTGTTTGTTTGTTTTGTTTTGTTTTTGAGATGGAGTTTCTCTCTTGTTGCGCAGGCTGGAGTGCAATGGCGTGATCTCGGCTCACTGCAACCTCTGCCTCCTGGGTTCAAGCGATTCTCCTGACTTAATCTCCCAAGTAGCTGGGATTTCAGGCATGAGCCACCATGCCTGGCTAATTTCATATTTTTAGTAGAAATGGGGTTTCATCACATTGGCTAGGCTGGTTTCGAACTCCTGACCTCAGGTGATCCACCCACCTCAGCCTCCCAAAGTGCTGGGATTATAGGCATGAGTCACCATGCCCAGCTGGAAATTCTTCCTCTAGTTTGTTGTAAATAGCTCTAAAACAATCAAACTTTGGTGATTATCAGGGACTGAGGATGGGGGTGCAGGGAATAAGGGATGACTGCTTAATGTGTAAGAAGGTTTTCTGTGGGGTGGTGAAAATGTTTGGAAACAAGATAGAAGGGTTGGTTGCCTAACACTCTGGGTATAGTAAAGGCCACTGAATTTTATACTTTATTATAATTAATTTTATGTTAAGTGAATTTTATCTTAATAAAAAAGCTATTAAGGGAAAAAGCTTATCTAATGCTCTTTAGCAAAAAAAAAAAAAAATAGCTTGAATATTAACAAAAAAACAAAAAACCAGACATGGTGGCATGTTCCTATAGACCTAGCAACTTGGGAGGCTGAGGAGGGAGAATTCCCTGAGCCCAGGAGTTCTAGGCTGTAGTGAGCTCTGATGGTGCCTGGGTGACAGAGCAAGGCCTTGTCCCATGTCTCTAATATATACGTATATATTATATAATATATATATAGAGTATATATTTATAAAAATATATATCTAATAAAAAATATAACTATATGCATATATTTCTGATAGGTTACTCATTGGGAAATGAAACCAATAATTAATTAGACAGGCTGGTTCTTGTACAGATAACCAGTCTATTGCACATTTTGTTTTCTTGATAAACAGAATGTTGGACCATGAAGATTCAATAATACAAATTTTCTTTGTACTTAACTTGGTCCAGTGTCTGTTATTCATTCACTTTGGGGCCGTAAGGAAGAAGATAAAACAACTTTTAAAGACACATTAAAAAGTACATTTTATTATATTCCTCTTAACCAATCTGGAAAACTGTTGTTTGTACATGAGATACTAAACAATGAAAACTCTATAAAAGTGAATTATATAAAACATGGAAAGAAGAGGAAGAAAAAAGCTATAATTATTTAGCAATTTCCAAAATATTTCAGCCTCAGTTTCAGGTCTCCTCATTTTAAAGCGGAGGAGAGCTGCACGCTGGGGACTAATTTACATCGATAACACGCTGTGCCTTAATGGACCCTCTGCAAAAGCTGAGACTGTGAATGGGATCAATAGTGCAGATTCTTTACTAAGGCTTTTTAATGCATTTAACCACAACTGGGTATTAGTCTTAATAAGCTTCCCAAGCTTTGACTATTATTGCTCCTTAGAGTATTAATAAGAAATACAGAATTGCACATTGTATTCCCATTAAATAAGCAAATTCATATTAGAAATTACTATGAAGCTAATTATTTAAGAAAAGAAAAGCCATGCTCCTGGTTGGGAAATCATGCCGTTATGCTGCCAGAAAAATGAAGATACCCTTCATTCTTGGAGCAGCTTCTCAGAAGCAATGTCTGAGTATATTTCTCCAATCTAAATCAACTATTTTGCTTCTCTGCATGAGAGTGAGCAAAGTCACCTACCTGCATGAATTTGGCCTTTCTGAGTTGAGAGGCTTCCCCACGGCCTGAGGAGACCTGCAAGGCTGGCCAGTGGGTTGTCATGGAGTTGGAGTCTTCATCTGCCATTGCTTCACTGGAGCAATGTCATGGCTCTTTTTACCTCTATGTCTCTTAATTTTCTTCATTTATTTCTAGCAGTAATTATTTTTGCCATCAGTTAGGACTGCATGTGTAGACATATACCTCACCCTGTGTCTTAACAGCCTCAGTGGATGGTAGAGAAGAATAATTTTTATATGTATTTTTTCCTTATGTTGGCAGCATCAGTGATGCTGCCATCAGCTGTCTGCTGAGCACTGGGCATGTCACATGTACTCATTCATCCCTCACAAATGACAACCCTACTTTGCAAACATGAAAACAGTACCCACATCTAAAAAGTGGGAGGTAAACTTCAAACCTGAGTCGATACAACTCTTCAATCCTTTATTCTTTCTAAGGCACAAACCTCTCTCTGCTAGGAATTAGCAAAAGGAAAAAGTCCCTTTCTGGCTTTAAATATGCAGGAATGAGAGTAGCAGAGAGGCTTCCTATTTTCTGGGAGGTTGGCTGGGACCACCCTCAGTTACCACAGAGGACCTGGGAGGTGAGAAGAGGTTCTGTATTGGCCTCCTTTTTCACACATTAGTTGAACTTGAAAAGAAGTAGAGTCATTAAATTGGTTCCCTGAGACTTTCTGGGAAGAGGTAAATATTATCACGGTTTTTCATTTAGATAATGCCAGCCCAGAAATAGTAAGAAGTATCCCTCATAGTCAAGGAAGTGGTAGTAGGGTGCAAGTGTGAAGCTGGGTTGAATTGACTTTTTAGATTTCTAACTGGGCTTTAATTGCTACGCTATATTTTTAAACATTAAAATGTCTCCTAAGTGTTTGGGCAAGAAGTTTTTAAACATCAAAATCCAATTCTCTGCTGATTAATAGTCATTTAGTTTAGAAGTACCTAATTGAGTTTTCAGATTTTAGAGAACTTATGGACTGGAAACTCATATGCCATATTTCAGCCCCAAGCTAAAATTTTATGGACAAGTTATAACCTTTCTAATAGACCTTGAACCACTGTGACTTTTCCTTGCAGGTTTAACTACAATGATCCTTTGCTTGAGTTTATTCTCCACCTGGACTTGAATCTGTAATGAATCAGCCAGAGTCTGTGTTTCTATCAAAGGAAGACAGCTGGTTAAAAAGGTCAGAGAAAATTGATCTTTGTTTAAAGTGGTCCCAGCAAAAATATCTCATTTAAATTCTTCTGTAAATTGCCATTTTCCTTTCTTCTTTGTATCAGCGCCTGAGCTCTGATGAACAGGAGAGAATCAACATTCTGGTTTACATAAAATTTGTTAATATAATTGGCATTAGGGCTTATGAAGCTTCAGAAAACAAAGAGGTAATCATACTATACTTAAAATGTCGGATTTTATGTCAGATACTGTGGGCCTATTTTTGAACTAGCATGACTTGATATATAGTTAAGGGACACTTGCATATCAAAGAGGATGATAATGAGTCACATGCACGTTGGTGGTGCATACAAATTCCTATGACTAAGCTTAGTCCAAATGTTTCTACAAGAAATGAACTGCATACAAGCAGGATCCAGGCTCCCAAAGATGTAACCACCCCAAATGCCTGCTACAAAATTGTGTGTCTCAGTCTTCATAGTTTTATTGTAGTAATTTGAGAGATTAAATTACTACATTTAAGTGGAACTTACAGCGTAATAGCTGACAACTTTGGGAGCCTGTATAAATATTTGTTGAGTGAATGCATGAATAGATGAATGAATAAGAAAGAGTCAGAATCAACCAAGTTCATCAAGAAACTGCATCATGAATTTTGAAATCAGACTTCTTGAATTTGAATAAACACTCAGCCAGTAACTATGATTCTTACTGACTTGGCTTTGATGAGACCCAGTCTCTTTATGTAAGAAATGAAGGTAATAAAACCTACTCTATGGAGGGTGAAAGACTATATGTAAAATGACTAGTCTCTTAATGATTAGCTGGATAAACAGTAACAATTGACATTATTGAACAGATACACCTTGACTACTTTAGACAGTTACACATTGTTTATTGTGCACCTACTATAAGCCAGACAAATGCTCAGTATCATATTTAGTGTTGACTAAACAAATATGACCTCCATTCTCATGGAGTTTAAGAAGGAAGATAGGTATTAAACCAATAATCCTTCGGCAGAACAATCGGAAGATACAAAATGGCCTTTGGTGATCCAACAATCCAAGCATTACCATTTCCATCTATTTGTGACTTTTCTTTCCCTGGCCTCCTTCTCTTCTCATGGACTGTAGGGAATTTCTGAAGAAATGTAGGACTATTCACTTCTCTAGTCATAATGGGTTTTAAAATTATAGGCTTCAAGAAAACTTAATTTGGGTTATTCAATATCTTGATCAACATTCTTATTGCAGAGAATATAATCTTCTCTAGCTAGCATAAGCAGAATGGTATGTATTAGGAAGTATACGTAATTCCCAAATTGTTGAGAGATCTGAGGAAATGAGTTCAAGCTGATTTGCCAGATATGAGCCTCAAACCACATTGCAGAACCAGACCATTAAGGATGGTGCGTACAGGTGACAGAGATTGATCAGGAAGCTATGAAACAAACAAGTTGCTACCTTAGCTTCCATGTACAAATCCACACCTCTCTGCTACAGTCTATACCAGCAAAATGAGTGCCTGTACCTGCCTTTATCCCTATGTAACTCAGTTCTGGATCAAAGTTTTGTGTGCATGCATCTAATCGGACATGCCCGAAGCACATGGAGAGCACTACAAAGGCAACTGGCAGATGCGGTATCAGCTTTCTGGCCTTGGCACTCTCACAGGGGCCTGGAATGGGCATAGAGCAAGGCAATGCATAGCATCTATCATAAAAGTGACTGGTAGGAACAGGTTCATTGATTGATCTAGGGCATCTCTTTATTAGAAGAGCAGATTCTCTTGCCTCTTCAACCATTTCATTGGCTTCATTGCAGAGGAGCTACCATTTTTAACTGTTTAGTACCTGGATTCAGTTCAACCTATAATAGATGTCATTCTCTGGGTCTTGCAATTCTTTTGTATTAAATGCCTGGTCTGAGAGAGGTACTTTATTAAGAGAATGCTATCAGCATCAGATGTCAATTTTTGATGTGCATAGAGTTTCATGACTGGTTTTGCCATTTGCTAGCTAATATGACTTGCAGGTGCGGCTGGTGAAATGGCTCTAGAAATGGAATATAATTTCTGTGGCCAGTCCAAATCCTTCAACCTCCTGATTTATTTATCAGAAACCAAAACTGTTCAAAAGAAAGTTAAAAAGGAGGAAAAAGAATTTAAAAAGCTACCTTTTGTCATAAGTTCTAAAACAGAAGTCTGTGTGTGTGCGTGTGTGTGTAGACCAAATTTTTATTTATTTATTTATTTATTTATTTATTATTAATTTATTTATTTATGTGAGTCAGAATCTGACTCTGTCGCCCAGGCCTGAGTGCAGAGGCACGATCTTGGCTCACCCCAACCTCTGCCTCCTGGGTTCAAGTGATTCTCCTGCCTCAGCCTCTGGATAGCTGGGATTACAGGCACATGTCATTGTGCCTGGCTAATTTTTATATTTTTAGTAGAGATGGGGTTTCACTATATTGGCCAGGCTGGTCTTAAACTCCTGACCTCAGGTGAGCTGCCCTCCTCAGCCTCCCAAAGTGCTGGGATTACAGGCATGAGCCACCATGCTGGCCCTCAAATTTAAACATAACTAATTAGAATCAGGCGGATGTGGATTGGGGGTGTTTAGAGCTGGTAAAAATTAAAGTAGGTTAATCAGTTTCACAGTCCATGTCAGCCATTTATCAAGGATAACATCTTCACAAATAATGCTACTATCCCATCTGTCTTAGAAAGTTTTCCTCCACCAGGTGCAATGGCTCATGCCTGTAATCCCAGCCTCTTGACTGTTTTTGACAACCTTTTACATCTAGATAGAGGAAGTAGTGTTCTCACAGCTCTTGCATTCCCCATGCCTGTAGACTTAACATCATGTGGATGCCACCAAAATTTGCTATTTGCATCTCTGGAGCTATGGCCTGAGCCCCACCTGGGCCTGCTCAAGCCATAGCTAGCACAACCAAGAAGTGTTGTGCTGGGATGCAGAGAGCAGAGACCTGAGACAGCCCTGGGCAGTGATCCAAGAAGGGTGTCCTGGGTCTGTCCCCTAAAACCATTCTGCCCAAATAGAGCTCAGCCTGTGTTAGAAGGGGAAGCCTTGGAGATCTCTGCAATACCTCTGGGGTGTTTTTCCCATTGTCTTCATGAACAGCACGTGGCTCCCTTGTGTCTGTACTAATCTCTTCAGTAAATGGTTGCTTGGCCACATCCTTGTGTGCTTTATAGTTTTTTACATGGCTAGGCTGAGAATTTTCCAAACTTTTCTGCTCTGCTTTCCTTTGCATTATAAATTCCATCTTTAAATAATTTGTTTTCTCTAGCATCTTACTATAAGCAGTTAAAAGTAGCTGTGCAGCAGCTTGAGCATTTTGCTGCTTAGATATTTCTTCTGCCAGAGAGCCTAAATTGTCACTCTTAAAATCTGCCTTCCATGAAGCCCTCAGGCATGGACACAGTCCAGTCAAGTTTCTTGCTATGTTTTAACAAAGGTGGCCTTTACTGCAATTTCCAATATATTATTTTCCAGTTCCTTCTGAGACCTCATCAGCATTGCCTTTATGGTCGATTTTTCTACTGACAATCCAATTGTGACCACTTAAGCAATCACTTAAGAGTTCCAGATTATCCCTAGTCTTCTCGTCTCAGCTCTCACCAGAACTGCCCTTAACACTGTGTTCACAGAAATACAGGCTTTTTTTCTAGCCTATTTTTCCAAATTCTTTCAGTGGCCACCCATTTCCCAGTTCCAAAGCCACTTCTACATTTTCAGATATTTATTCAAGCAACAACTTTATTTCTTAGGACCAATTTTCTGTCTTTATATTCTGTTGCTATAACAGAATACTTGAGACTGAATAATTTATAAAGAAAAGAAGTTTATTTGGCTTATGGTTCTGGAGGCTGGAAAGTCCAAAAGCATGGCAGCAGCTTCTGGCAAGGGCTTTAGTACCATATCATAACGTGCCAGAAAAGCAAAAGGGCAAGTGAGCCTGTGAGAAAGAGATCACAAGAGTGAGCCAAGCTTGATTTTGTAACAATCTGGTCTCAGTAGAACTAAGTAATTTCTGCATTAACGGCATTAATCCATTCATAAGGGCTCTACCTTCATGACCCAATCAACTCTTAGAGTCCACATCTTAATATTGTTCCATTGACAATTAAGTCTCCAGCCCATGAACTTTTGGAGGATACATTTAAACCATAACATTGCTATACACTGAAGACTGAAAACCAGTGGTCTACACATGCCAAGTAATTTGAAAAATAATGAGCTGAATCAGGAAGTCAGCTGGGCAGGAAGTATCTAGTGTGAAGGGGTGGTTGTCAGGTCCGGCCTGAAAATCAGAGGCTTTGTACACAGAACCTTCCCACAGTCAAAATGTGTGGTCATCACCAAAAGAAGTAGCTATATTGTAGCCCGTAGGACTAGTCCTATTTTGAAGCACTGGGGACTTGAAAATATCTGGTGAAACACTCACATCCTAAACATCAAACTAATCAAAATGTTTCTTCAGTACTAATCCTGAGTTCTGATTCTGATAACTGAGTTTATAGCTATTCCAGACACCCAGAGTAATGAGGGCCCCGGTCTCCACAGGGTTCTTCATTTATTTCCAGTGTATAATGCCCTGCTTCTGAATCCACTTAGCCTTCAGCCCCTGTAACATTGGTGTGTTGCTTTGATTGTACCCACTCTCCATTCACCCTGCAGGGACTGGAGCCTTTCTCTGAACCATACACAGACGTCTTGTTCCTATTCCCTAATGACAGAGTTCCCCAAAGCAAACAAAGTTCTTTGTTTATGAATTGACCAGCTCTTGAATTCTTTACTGCTTGTTAGGTCATCTGATGCCAAATGCTTACCTCGACTCCTGAATGTTGCCTTTTGTCTAATTCTAGTAACTCCTCAGGTGTGGTGGTTCTGAAATCTTAGTGTGCATCAGAGTCCTCCGGAGGGTCTGTTAAAACACAGATTACTGGGCTGCAACCCATGAGTTTCTGATTCTGCGGGCTTGGGGATGGGGCTAGAGAATTTCCATTTCTAATGTGTTCCCAGATGATGCTGGGACCTGCACTTTGAGAACCACTGCAAGCCTGCTAACAGATTGTTAGAATAGATGTTCTTTTTTTTCCACAAGATAATCCTACACTGATCCTCTAGGAAGCAGGACTGATTTATGGTCCTAGGACCTCTGATTTTTCCAAATTAGATTTCAGTTTTTGAGATCATATCTAGCCTGATGAAATTTGCTTAGATATGACCAATCTACCCTCTTTGATATAATGGCTATTTAATTGAATTCATTCATGAATTCCACTTCCAAACTACTTTGTTGATATAGGTGCAGAACTGTATGTTTTTGCAGGATATTTCCTTTTCCAAAGAAGAAACAAGGCTGCTTGAAATACAACATTATGAAGCTAACCATAACTACAGAGTCAGTAACATCATTGCCATTTCCTGAGCCTCTAGTATATAGCCAAGTGTTTCACATATGCATCATTCAGAGTCCTGGTAGGAAGGATATTCCACATTCCCACTGGGTAATTTAAGCAGAATTCAACAAAGAAACTGTTTACAAAGTGTTGGTAGGGTTTAAGGAAACCACAAAGGATGGTGTAGTACCCCAGGGTGAAGAGGAGTGGGACCCTAGTGCTGGCAGCAGCGAGGGGAGCTGTTTAGAGAAAGCTGCCTGTAGGCTTCTGTGTGTGAAGCAGCTGGCTCACTGCCTGTTTCTGCAAATTCTTTCAGTGTCTACCCATTACCCAACACCAAAGCCAATTCCACATTTTCAGATATTTATTCTAGCAACAACTTCACTTATTGGTATCAATTTTCTGGCTTTGTTTTTTGTTGCTATAACAGGATACTTGAGACTGAGTAATCTATAAAGAAAAGACGCTTATTTGGCTCATGGTTCTGGAGACTGGGAAGTCCAAGGGCATGGCAGCAGCTTCTGGCAAGGGCTTTAGTGCTATATCATAACATGCCAGAAAAGCAAAAGGGCAAGTGAGTGTGTGCAAAAGAGATCACAAGAGTGAGTCATGCTTACTTTTGTAATAATCTGGTCTCAGTAGAACTAACTAATTTCTGCATTAATGGCATTAATCCATTCATAAGGGCTCTATCCTCATGACCCAATCAACTCTTAAATTCTCCACATCTTAATATTGTTACATTGACAATTAAGTTTCCAGCACATGAACTTTTGGAGGATACATTTAAACTTTTAGGGGATACATTTAACCTGGCAAGGAGGGAGCGTGGAGTGTAAATTTCTGAGTCTCCCTCTTCTCTCAGCTCTGGTCATTCTCTGGTGCCTCTATGAGCATATCCCACAGAAAGTCAGGTGGCAGTAGAACTTGTTGTCGCCATTCATATAGGTCAACCTCCCAGGGCATAGCACCTATCAGAAAGGATAAAACAACCAGGTGAGGTGGCTCACATCTATAATCTTGGTACTTTGGGAAACCAAAGTGGGAGAATCACTTGAAGCCAGGAGTGTGAGACTAGCCTGAGCAACAGAGTGAGACTTCACCTCTACAAAAAATAATTAAAAAATTAGCTGGGTGTGGTGGTATACATCTGTAGTCTCAGCTACTCGGGAGGCTAAGGCAGGATAATTGCTTGAGCCCAGGAGTTTGAGGCTCAGTGAGCTAGGATAGTGCCATCGCACTTGTTCCAGACTGGAAGACAGAGTGAGACTCTGTTTCTAAAAAAAAAAATGGAGGGGGGTAGGGAGCAGACATGATGGCTCACATCTGTAATCTCAACACTTTGGGAGGCCAAGGTGGGAGGATCACTTGAGCCCAGGCATGAGAGACCAGCTGGGGCAACGTAGTGAAAGCTTGTCTCAATTAAGAAAAAAAAAGAAAGAAAGAAAAAAGGTAAAACATGAACCTGGAGGGACCCAAACAACTTGTTAGTGCTATGCAGACCTTTATATCAGCCAAATCAGAAAAACGCTATTCTCATCTTACAAGCTCCGAGGGGCTAGGCAGCCTACTTTGTTAACATGGCAAATAGTTGTAGAGCTATTCACCAGTCCCCTTCATCTAATCTAGCCCCATTAGAAGAAGGGGACTGAAGAGAAGAGACATCTCCCCAGAACACCAGGAAGCCCCCCAGGTTCTGTGTTTCTGTCATCCTGGTAATCTTCAGCAGTGTAGAGAACTTCGTAGCACATGCTTCTGAGAAACTGGGACAGGGTGGTTGGTTGAGGGGGGGAAAAGTCTGGCTTCTCATGCTCAGCATGTCCTCTAATTGTGGAACAATCACTGCACAGATAGGAAGAAAGGATATATGTATTCTCTGGGGTCTACAAGAAATGGCAAAAAGGCCTGACATGGATTAAGCCTTGCTTCCTTCTTCTGGTACATGGGTACATGTCACTCCTGTCTTTGCTAGTCAGTCACTGACTTTCTGTGAATATCATCAATAGTCAGTTGTTATTATCAAATGCTGTTGTGTACAGGACTCATAGACAGATCTCACTTTTTCATTGTAAATAACAGTACTTGTGAAATCTTTGCTTCAAAGATTTTGATCTTTGCCATCAATTACATTTCAAAATAATTTAGTTGATGTTATTAATTATTTTAACATTCTTGGGTGAAAGGTGTTATACATCTTTTATTTTCCTCTAGTAAGATAGGAACAGAAATGAAGAGATGTAGAGTTGGAGGAGAGAGATTTCACAAGTTGACTTTTTTATTTTTTGCAACACTGAACATTTCACTGCCAAACATGACATGAGCACCTTAAAAAAACCCAAAGTAACTGTTGTAGAAGTTCAAACACAAGTTATTCAGCAAAGTGCCTTCTGTCTGCCTGTGACCTTTGTGCCAAGGTTTAAATTCAGCAAGCAGAGAAAAATGATCTAAGGAAGTTTTCTTTATGGAAGGAAGGGGAAGGATTTAGAACAGGTTCAAATGTCTTCAGAAGCAGGGCAAGGAAAGAACTGTGTGTGAGAGGAGTGGGGTGGCTGGGGAGGAAGACTAAGGACCATAAATTGGAGGAGCCCAGGGCACTGTGAAAACTCTTACCAATCTGTAGGGCAAATTCTCTTGACTGCAGTTAATTCAAGGAGAGTGAAAATAAGATCATGGCAACACATGATGCAGCTGTGTCTGTGTTTCCTCATCAACAACAACCTATCCAGACAGTGAAGAGTGTGGAGCTAAAGGTTATCAGCATAACAACGAATGCAAACCTTAGAGAGAAGGGAGTGAGCAGGTAACAGCAGGTGCAGGGAAATTTAAGACGCGGCAGAGCCCACATTATGAACACATAATGATCATGTAGGCGTCTGCTTTATCTCTGCTGTGGAACACTGTGATAAATTATTAATAAAATGGTTTGTGTACGCAGTGATGAAAAGGAGACCTATTTTTGCCCAACAAACTGAAGCAAATTGGAGGCAAGGGGTTTTTACTTTCGAGTCTGAATTTTGAAAATGCATTAAATACAAATATGTAAATGACACCTGTGCTCTTCATAACTTCATAAATAAAAGGGAATAAAAGAACAAAGCTTGAATCAGAACAAATATCTCAAAGTAAAGTTAGCTAAGGAAGAGTGGTGTTTTTGATATTTAACCATATATTCCAGCAACTCCAAAGATAAGTGCTTTTTGTTTTTTTTTGAGAGTGAGTCTGGCTCTATTGCTCAGGCTGGAGTGCAATGGCATCATCTCAGCTCACTGCAACCTCTGCCTCCTGGGTTCAAGCAGTTCTCCTGTGTCAGCCTCCCAAGTAGCTGGGTTTATAGGCACCCACCATCATGCCCGGCTAATTTTTGTATTTTTAGTAGAGACAGGTTTCACCATGTTGGCCAGGCTGGTCTTGAACTCCTGACCTCAAGTGACCGCCCGCCTCAGCCTCCCAAAGTGCTGGGGTTACAGGCTTAAGCCACCATGCCAGGCTTTTTTTTCTTTTTTTGAGATGGGGGTCTCACTATGTTGCCCAGACTAGCCTTGAACTCCCAGCCTCACTCAGTCCTCCCACTCCAGTTTCTCAAGTGGTCAAACATTAATTTGGAACTATCTTGAGAATGTGACACAAATATGCTGACTTTCTTTAAGATATATGCGAAAATTGCTATGGAGCAAGGCATCCAGGGAAATTCTTTTTTTGGAGAGGGTTGGGGAACGTCTGTGTACACATCTATGGTTCAATATAATCGGGTTGTCTCTTTTTGTCTTTTACTGAGATATTGTTGTGAATGTTGTGATACAGTCGAAGCTGTCAAGATAGGACTCCCTTACCACCAGGCTTTCACGCAGGCTTTGCTAGAAAGGACTGCCTGCGTCCTGCACCACAGAGGAGGGACCCAGAAAAGTGCACATGTGCTCAGCCTATCCCCACCCACTCATTTTCCCTGCAGGGTCTGGTTTGACCTGATGTCACCACTGTGTGGTTCTGAGTCATAATGGATGAAATTCCTTTACTGGGACTTTGCAGAGACTAATTGGATACAGGCTGTTGTTCTGACGTAGAAAACACATTGTTCATAATTCTGTTATTTATTACCAAAGGACTGCCAGGAAGAGTTTGTGAATCAGTTCATACAACACTGAGGACTCATACATATGACTCTGTGTATTTACGAGTCCCTGGTATGGAGTTCTGAAACCAAGCAAGCACTTAGAGGTCTTGACATCCTGGTTGCCACTGCATGCAAGAAATTTCTTACTGTGGACTCATGAGTCCATAAACCTTTATTGGCTCCATTGCTGCTTTGCTGAGACATCTCCCACCTCTGTTACATCATAGAACTTGTTGTTCATCTTATTTCTAGTTCAGTTTACTAATCCGTAGCTAATGGATGCTAACATTTACTTACTCCTGAGTGGTATTGTGAAATTTCATACACGTAAAATGATACATTTGAAAAGCATCCAGAAAATATTGTTGTGTAGACCAGTGTGGAAGAGGTGGGAGCAGTTTGGACAAACAGCACCGATTCCACGCACCTGTTACTTAAATTAGTCACTCAGTTAAAAGAGACTTGTTTTTAAAGGTTGGAGACCAAGAAAAAATTGTCTCGATGTTTTTTGTTTGTTTGTTTCTTTCTTTTTTGAGACAGAGTTTTGCTCTGTTGCCCAGGCTGGAGTGTAGTGGCGCGATCTTGGCTCACTGCAACCTCAGCCTCCTGGGTTCAAGCAATTCTCCTGAGGCCTCAGCCTCCCAAGTGGCTGTGACTACAGGCACCCATCCCCATGCCCAGCTAATTTTTGTATTTTTAGTAGATACAGGGTTTCACCATATCATTCAGGCTGGTCTCGAACTATTGACCTCAGGTGATCTGCCTGCATCAGCATCCCAAAGTGCTAGGATTACAGGCATGAGCCACCGTGCCCAGCCGATTGTTTCAATGTTAATTGATCCATAGAGGCATACTGAGAAGTGGATGAGTGCCCTGACTTTGGACGTGGACAGGCCTGCTGCTTGTCAACTGTGTGTCCATGGTAAAATCAGATAACCCTCTGAGCTCCAATTTCCTCATCTGAAAATTAGAATACCAGCTTTAGGCAGGGTGCCTGTAATCCCAGCACTTTGGGAGGCTAAGGTGGGTGGATCACTTGAAGTCAGGAGTTTGAGAACAGCGTAGACAACATGGTGAAACCCTGTCTCTACCAAAAATACAAAAATTAGCCAGATGTGGTGGTACACACCTGTAATCCCAGCTACTCGGGAGGCTGAGGCAGGAGGTTTGCTTGACCCAGGAGTCGGAGGCTGTAGTGAGCCAAGATTGTGCCACTATACTTCAGCTGGGGTGACAAAGCGAGACCCTGTCTCAAAAAAAAAAAAAAAAAAAAAAGAATACCAACTTTAGAGGGTTGTAAAGACTAAATAATATGTATAAAGGGCTTAGCAGAATGCCTGGCACGCAGGCTCAATCAATACATGTTGCATGGACAGCTCTCAGGATGAATAACTGTACCATGCTGATTTCACAATTTGAGGAGGGAAGATGGAAAGGAATCTAATATAACACAGGTTTGAGGGCAAGGTTTCTGGTTAACCCACTGATCTCATCAGAATAAGACAATGTTGCTTTTTTTTTCTCTCAATCCTTCAGAAATTATGGTTTCTGGGTTTTTTTTTTCTGATTTTGGAGACAGGGTCTCTCTCTGTCACCCAGGCTGGAGTGTAGTGGTGTGATCACAGCTCACTGCAACATTGACCTCCCAGGCTCAAGCCATCTTGCCACCTCAGCCTCCTAAGTAGCTGGGATCACAGGCTTGTGCCACCATATCCAGGTAATTAAAAAATTTCTTTGTAGAGATGAGATCACATTATGTCGCCTAGGCTGGTCTTTAATTCCTGGGCTCAAGTGATTCTCCTGCCTCAGCTTCCCAAAGTGCTGGGATTACAGGCATGAGCCCCTGCATCTGGCCTGTTTTTTAACTAAAATCTAGAGATTTGTGACTGCATACACTGCTGGAGAACCTCAGTTTAAGAATGAGCTGTTTTCCAAAAGTTTGGTTGCCTGTAGGCTGTTTGGAAATAACCATACATGTATTTCAAATAGAAACAATGTTAAAACTGGCAAGGATATACCTAGGCAAGCTAGGCCATAGCATTATATAAACATAATACATATATACGTGTGTGTGTGTGTGTGTGTGTGTGTGTGTGTGTATATATATGTATTATGTATACACATACATAACATTATATCTTTGAGATATAACAAAGCTGAATTGATGTAGCTCTAGTGAGTTGTTCCTCTCCCAGCCTCCTGTGGACAGGACTCAGAAGTACATCCTCTTTCTCTTCTCTCTCCTTCCTTCCTTCCTTCCTTCCTTCCCGCCTTCCTTCCTTTCCTCCCTTCCTCCCTCCCTCCCTCCTTCCCTCCCTCCTTTCCTCCTTCCCTCCCTCCCTCCTTCCTTCCCTCCTTCCCTCCTTCCCTCCTTCCTTCCCTCCTTCCTTCCTTCCCTCCTTCCTTCCTTCCTTCCCTCCTTCCTTCCTTCAGACGCCTCAGTCTTTGCACAGCACATTCTTGCTTCCTGGAAAGCTTTCTCTGCCTCCTGTTTTCCCTTTTCCCATAATTCACCTGGAAAAACTTCAACTCATCCTTTTAACATAAGGAACTGCCCCTCTTCTGTGCTTCTGTGACTTTACATACCTTCACCATTGCATGTGTTGCACTGATCAGGAACAATTGGGGTGAACCCCCACCCCGCCCTGCCAATCTGGAGACTTTAGCTAGAAACTGTTTGATTTGTCTTCATATAGCCTCTGCCTAGCTAGGTCACTGGCCATAGAATAATAATAACGACAGCAAAAGGTAACAATTACAAACATTTTTAAGTTGCCAGGCACAGTTCTTTAAATGTCTTCTAGAGATTTACACATCTGATTTCTTCAGAAAACCTAAAGCATGGAAACTCATTTTACAAATGATTAAGCTGAAGCATAGTGCAATTAAGCAGCTTGCCCAAGGTCGCAGAACCAGTAAGCAGACTGAGCCGTAGTGGTAAATCTCTGACATGTAAATCCAAGCATTGTGGTTCCAAGCTCAAAGTCTTGTCTATGAATGACAGAATGCGTGCATATTCGATGTTGGTTGAGCTCTTACATGACAAAAGGAAAGGGACCAGGCGCCATGACTCACGCCTGTATTCCCAGCACTTTGGGAGGCCAAGGTGGGCAGATCACTTGAGGTCAGGAGTTCGAGACCAGTCAACATGGCGAACTCCATCTCTACTAAAAATACAAAAATTAGCCAGACATGGTGGCGCACACCTGTAATTCCAGCTACTTGAAAGCCTGAGGCACAAGATTGCTTGAACCTGGGAGGCAGAGGCTGCAGTGAGCCAAGATCATGCCACTCCACTCCAGCCTGCTGGGGACTAGGTGACAGAGTGAGAGACTGCCTCAAAAAAAAAAAAAAAAAAAAAAAAAAGAATGGTATTCTGTACCCTTTTTTTAATGGGGTGGAGAAAAAGGAAGAAGGTGATTTGGAGAGACAATTATCTCCTGATAGAGGGACACAGCCCTGAGAATTGACACTAGGACCTTCATCCCAGGAAGACAGCAATGGTGCCATGGACTTCCACCCCAGGGCTACAATGGGGCCCTTAGAAGCTCCAAAGGTCTGTGCCAGATCTCAGCTGAGGACCATCCCTTAGGGAAGGAGAAGGTCCAGGATGCCCGCTGAAGGCTTCTGAGCAGTTGGTGATGTTGAGAAAGCTGGGCTTCCTTCAGCACTTACCATCAGGCTCTCTGATTAGTCTCCTCCATCAGTTTGCTCTTCCCTCTGCTCTGCATATAATCTGCTCCTCTTCATCTTTCAGGTTTGGCTTATATGTCGCTTCCTTAGAGAGAGCTGCAAAGTAAACAGCAACAATGGTGTTCAAAGTGGGCTGCCACCACCTCCCTTGGTTCCCTCTCTGAGTGCCCTGTTGGTTTCCTTATTTGACGTGCTTGTCTTCTTGGTCTGTCTTCCCCATGAGACTGTAAGCTCCCTGAGTGGCGTGAGGCATCTCTATTTTACAGTCAGGCCTCCTGTATCCACCACCTATTTGGCCTTCAGTATGAACTTCTGCTTGATTAAATAAATGGGTAAGTGATTCAGCCTTGGGAAATCATTCCTAATATTCACTGACTTTTCCCACCTTATCCTTTCCTCCTCCACCCTCCTCCTCTCTATAGATCAGCATTGAAAGAATGTTGGTATTTCCTCTGTAGAGGAATTACCCATTGCAGGGAAATGGAATAACCAATTCTCTTCTGAGGTAATGAAATGCAATGGGTTTTTAGACGGATGGGACTGGGTGCAAATCCTGCCCAGCCATGGTTTATGCCTAATATGTGGTCATTTTGCTTAATCCTTCTCATCTTTGGTTTTACTCAAAGGGCATCATAATACATGTCTTCCAGGATTGTTATGATGTTTGAATGAGATAATATATGCAACTGAATTGGGCTTCAGGCCCCTTGTTTTGGGTGTTATATTTAGCAGGAAAAATTCACAGAAGTGTTAAGAGGGAAGAATAATTCAGTCCTCAAGAAGAGAAAGCTGTTTTTTTTCCTTCTCCTTGAATCAGAAAAACCTGCTCTTTGTGGTGATAGTTGTGCAGATATCACAATAATATCTGAGTTTATCTTTCCTAGAGTCGGCAAATAAATTGGACCCAAGAATGATGCGTGGAATTCAGCCTTCCCATTCCTACGCCATTTCGCATTTGAATCTCATGACAGATGTGTCATGGGGATTCATAGCATCTGTTGTTTCTTCTAATCTATTTTCCCATACATCTCTTCTGTCTCTGACACTAAAATGTAAAGTCCCAGAAGGCAGGGATCTTTATATCTTCAGTGTACCTAATATGACACTTGGCTAATGGGGGTACGGGGTATGTTTTTTTGATGATGATACTTCAGATTCTTTACTTGTTTTCAAGTTATCTTCTCTGGCCCCCCAGAAGGGCCCAGGAGAAAAGAATATGATAGTATAATGCAGTCATATATTTGTTCTATCTAATAACAGTCTAACAGAGATCCAATAACTGAATCTAGAAAAAAATCAAAGCAGATTTGCTAGACTTGTGTAATAATGTGGTTTTGTTCTTCATTAAAAAAATAAATTCTTACAATAACATTTGTCCAATATCGCAGTGATTTTATTTTATCTTTTGTTGGAGACAGAGTCTTGCTCTATCCCCCAGGCTGGAGTACAGTGGCATAATCTCAGCTCACTGCAACCTCTGCCTCCTGGGTTCAAGCTATTCTCCTGCCTCAGCCTCCTGAGTAGCTGGATTACAGGTGCCTGCCACCACACCTGGCTAACTTTTGCATCTTTAGCAGAGATGGGTTTCCCATGTTGGCCAGGCTGGTCTCAAACTCCTGATTTCAGGTGATCTGGCTGCCTCAGCCTCCCAAAGTGCTGGGATTACAGGCGTGAACCACTGCGCCCAGCCTCAATATGATAGTGATTTAAAAAATTTAAGGCTACTTTTAACGTAGAATAGCTAGTAATTTGTTTTGTTAGCTTTAACAGAACCAGAAGGTTACTCCGCACCAGGGAAAATGTATTTCCTCTCTCTCCTTCTACCTGTACCTCCCATTTCCTCATTCCATTGCGTTATTGGTCAAAGAAAAGCCAAATCTTTACATGGAATTTTTAACTCATTTCCCAATTATGCACAGAATTCAAGATAGATAAACCCGGATGCAATACAATTTCCAAGTACAGTAAAAACAAAACAGAAGTACAAACAGCTATTGCTAAATACGTCTTCATCCTGCCCGCAATTTCTTACCAGCTGAAAACTCCCTCAATCACAGTGGTGAAAGTTCTTAGCCGCAGAGGCCTCACATTCCACACCAAAATGAGAGAGATGAATGTTTGTTTATGTGGGGAAAAAAATCCCAGCAATATTAGTCACCTTTCTAACTGGACAGATAGAATGTTCCACGATCTGTAAATTAGATAATGATGATGACCATGAGTTGGTGAGTGACCAGTGAGGTGAGTCAGCTAGCGAGGCGGTTGTTTAACCGACTGTGGCAAACCTAGGGAACTCAGATGGAAATGGAGTTGCCATTTTTCTGTCCAAGCTGCCACTTTTGGTGTTGGGAGGGGCCAGGAAAAGGGAACTGAGAATAAATGGTGAGATAAATTTATAGCTATGTCTGGGGAAGACAGGGTAAAACTGATGCTGGCAGGACTGGGGTTGGCTTGCATACTCTTGTTCCTGTGTTCACCCTTCCTCTTCTCTTCTGACTATAAAACATAAGTGAAAGTGTAGGCAAAATGCGTAAATAAAAGCTACGAAGGATGGCTATTTAAGGTTTACAATGCCCAAAAGGAAAGGGAGAGGAGATACAGGACAATCTTTGCAGGAGAGAATATGAGTGTTCTTATCAAACTGCAAAGCAGAATTTAGAAGCAAGAATTTGGCAATTGTTGTAGGTGCCAGGTATTATTTGTTTAAAGACTTGCCAAATGAAAGTTTGAGAAGACATAGTTTCATACAAGAAGAAATGCCTAAGAAGCAGAAGTTTTAAAAACTGATGAGTTTAAGGAAAGTTGGTCTGTGATGAACGATCTTTAAGATATTGTTTACTAAATATAAATACTGGCTGGGTGCGGTGACTCATGCCTGTAATCCCAGCATTTTGGGAAGCTGAGGCAGGTGGATCACTTGGGGTTTGGAGTTCAAGACCAGTTTGGCCAATGTGGTAAAACCCCATCTCTACTAAAAATACAAAAATTAGCCAGGTGTGGTGGTACATACCTGTAATCCCAGCTACTCAGGAGGCTGACGGAGGGGAATCACTTGAACCCGGGAGGTGAATGTTGCAGTGAGTCAAGATCACTCCATTGCACTCTAGCCTGGATGACAGAGCAAGACTCTGCCAAAAAAAAAAAAAAAAAAAAAGTACAGACAGTTCCTAACTTACAAAATGGTGATGCTTTAAAACATTCTTTGTAAACAGACTGTTTAGAACTTGGAGTCTACTTCTTTATTCACTCACATTCATCTTTTCATTCAAAATGGTTATATAAGAAAGGAATAATTCGAGCTTTTCCGTTTCCAATGCATAAAAATAATTCTAAAATTTGGTAAAAACTACATAGTATATATATATATATGTAAACTAACATGAGATTAAAGACTGAGGGCTCATTTTCCATTAAAATAAATGGTCTTATTTCCAGTTTGACTGCCTGGCTCCTGAATTTTGGGCCAAAGCATAAAGTGTTAATAGTTAGGATTTCCTTTACTAATAGGAAAGTTCTTACACAACTTGAGAATTCTCTGAGTAATTTATTTAACACTGCCCTCACGGGAAAATATGGGGTGGCTTTTTTAAGGTTCCTTTTCAGTGCCTTATAGTGCAGTACTCTTTGTAACTTTTCCCCCCTGGAGATTACTTGCATATCTTTCAAGGCTTTTTGAGACTGTCTTTTATATTTTTAGGATCGCTGGCATCAGTTGCAGGAAAAGAAATGGCAAAATTACCCTTTAAGGATTGGTTATATAGAATCTTTCATAACCAGTGTTGATAAGTAACACAAGTTCAGCTAGTTTTTTATTTGTATTGTGTTGCTTAAAAGTCATTTTCCTCTATCTGCTTTTTGATGACATCCATTCATTCGATAAATATTTATTGAGTGATTACTACGCACCAATGTTTTTCTAGGCTCTGGGGATGCAGCATTGAACAAAATACCATGATCCTTGCCCAAAGGAATTGAAAAATCTAATGCAGGAGCTAAATAATTATTGGTAAATATTAATAAACTCGGGATAATTAGGATAATCTCAGAGGATGCTATAAAATGGCATAAATGCTATGAAGAAATGAGAATGGGGGAGGTGATATGACAAGAGAGGTCAAGTGGCACACTCGCCTTAGTGTTGTATAACCGCGATTCTCCACGACGTTTTCGTGACCATGTTAATGTCATCCCATGCAGGTTTTCCCTGCCTCTGTAGTCATTTAATGAATACTATAACTCTTCTACTCTTGCGATTCTCTCCCCTCATACTCATATTATTTACAGCATATCTTCTTTTTCAGCCATCTCCAAGACCATCAAAATGATGGGTAAAGGAAGAAAGCTTAGGAATATTGAGGTGAAGATAAACTGTATGTGCAATTTTTCTTTATTTCCTTGAGGCAAGTGTCATTTGATGGAAAGAGTGAGAACATGACAGCAGAAAAAAGGACTTTGAATCTCTTCTTTTCTACTTCTTATCTCTTTTTATTCTTTCTTTTTTTAGAGACAAGGTCTCACTCTACCACCTAGGCTGGAGTGCAGTGGAGCGAGCATAGCTCACTGTAGGCTAAATTCCTAAACTCAAGTGATCCTCTTGCCTCAGCCTCCTGAGCAGCTCGGTCTACAGGCATGTAACACCACACCTGGCTATTTTTTTATTTTTTCTTATAAAGATGGGAGTTCCCTATGCTGCCCAGGCTAGACTCAAACTCTTAGCCTCAAATGGTCATCCTGCCTTGGTGTCCCAAAGTGCTCCGATCACAGGCATGAGCCACCGCACCCTGCTATTAGCTCTTACTTAACCTGAGTCACTGTTTTCTTGTCTCCAAATATGGAAAAAACAATCTCGGTGACAGGATGTTGTTGTGAGAAGTTAACTGAGAAGCAGAGGGCACCCACTGGGCATTCACCTTACGTCAGGAGGATGAGGGCTGCTGTTGCCATTCCAATAACTGCCAAAAAAGCAAGAACCAGCCTGTTCTCTAAAAGACCATGGCAAAATTCCATTAATAGAAACACTCAAGTTCTAGAGACAACACAAAGATCATATTTGGATGACATAATGGCTCAGAAATAAAAAGTAATCAGGTAGATGTGTAGAGTTTGTTCATGCTTCATTGGCAAGAAAGCACACAAATAAAAAAATCTATACATATAAAAGAAACAAAACATTGACACATTGGAATCTGGGAGCCATTCTTGACCTCTCTTCCTACTTTAGCTCCCATATTCTATGAACTGTCAAATTCCATTGGTTCTGTTTCCTTTCAGGACCCTTTTCCTTCCTTCCTTCCTTCCTTCCTTCCTTCCTTCCTTCCTTCCTTCCTTCCTTCCTTCCTTCCTTCCTTCCTTCCTTCCTTTCTTCTTTCCCTCCTTCCTTCCTTCCCTCCTTCCTTCCTTTCCTCCCTCCCTTCTCTCTCTCTATCTCTCTGTCTCTCTCTCTCTCTCACTCTCTTTCTCTTTCATTCTTTTTGAAGTTCTTACTCTGTCCCTCAAGCTCTGGAGTGCGGTGGTGCAATCAGAGCTCACTGCTGGCTCAACCTCCTGGGCTCAGCAGATCCTCCCACCTCAGCTTTCTAAGTAGATGAGATTACAGGTGTGTGCCACTGCACCCAGCCAAATTTTTTTTTTTTTTTTCTTGAGACAGGGTCTTACCATGTTGCCCAAGCTGGTCTCAAACTCCTGAGCTCAAGCAATATGCCCACCTCAAAATATGCCCAGCCTCCCAAAATATTAGGATGACAGGCGTGAGCCAGTGCATCTTCTATCCCACAACACATTTTAGCTCATGCTGGCTTCACCTCACCTAGTCTACTAAGTAGCCTCTTCCCTGGTAACCCTGCTTCAATTCTTCAATCTCTACACCTCTTTTCCCTTATCAACACCACCAAAATATTCAAACACTGTCCCAGGAGTAATTTTTCTAAAATGCAAATCTAACATGCAACTCGTCACCTGAAAGCTCCTTCCTTGTCCTTAGTGTAAAGTCAGCTCTGGAGCAGGGCTTCAGACTGTTCCTTCCCGTCTGCTGTGCTACAGCCTGGGTGTGCTGCCAGCCATGTGCTCTTGCACTTCTGAGCCTTTGTGCAGTGCATACAGTTCCTTTCGCTTTGATGAGTTTCCCCATCCCTTTTCCCAGCCCTGCTTCATTTAGATCTTTCAGACACTCTTCCTCAACTTTCCAACCCCATCCTAGCCCCACACAGGTTAGTGCAGGGTCGGCTACAGAATTTGAAAGGCCCAGAGCAAAATGATAATGTACAACTGTGTATTGAAAAATTATGCAGAATTTCAAGCTAGTGACCACAGAGTATTAAACTAAGCACTAGGTCTTTAAGTTCAGCATCTGTGCCAGCATAGGTCGTATACCCACAGAGCCAGCCCTGTTAGATTCTCTGCTCAGAGTGTTTGTACAACTCAAAATAACACTATTTATTTATTTTTTTTTTTTGAGATGGAGTTTCCCTCTTGTTACCCAGGCTGGAGTGCAATGGCGTGATCTCGGCTCACCGCAACCTCCACCTCTTGGGTTCAGGCAATTCTCCTGCCTCAGCCTCCTGAGTAGCTGGGATTACATGCCCAGCTGATTTTTTGTATTTTTAATAGAGACGGGGTTTTACCATGTTGACCAGGATGGTCTCGATCCCTTGACCTTGTGATCCACCCGCCTCGGCCTCCCAAAGTGCTGGGATTACAGGCGTGAGCCACCGCGTCCGGCTAAAATAACACTATTTTTTTAACACTATTTAAAGCAACACATTTTAACTGTCTATTTACATATCTTCCTCCTCTTCTAGCTTTGCTCTTTTAAGGCAGAAACCCTGTCTACTTTGTCCTTAAATCATTTACTCATTTACTAAATGTTTATTGAGGGCCTAATATACCAGACACTGATTACTGCCAGAAACATAAAAATAAATAAGACCTGTGGGGGCAGTGGCTTACACCTGTAATCCCCACACTTTGGGAGGCCAAGGCAAGTGGATCACTTGAAGCCAGGAGTTCCAGACCAGCCTGGTCAACATGGCAAATCCCCATCTCTACTGAAAATACAAAAATTAGCCAGGCGTGGTGGTGCAGACTTGTAATCCCAGCTACTTGGGAGACTGAGGCCAAAGAATTACTTGAACCCAGGAGGTGGAGGTTGCAGTGAGCCGGGACTGTGCCACTGCACTCCAACCTGGGTGACAGAGCAAGAATCTGCTCAAGAAAAAAAATAGATAAATAAAAGAAAGACCTATCTCTGCCCTCAAGGTGCTCACAATGTATTAGAAGAGAGACACATAAGCAGATGCTTATGAAGCCATGTAGCGAGCTTAGGATAGAAGTGTACACAGGAAATGACATGTGCATGGAGAAAGGCCACCTAATCAGGCCAGGGGATAGGTGTGTCTGGATTTCCAGATGGGCTCCCTATGTGGGTGATTAATGCTTAATATGTGAAGGCTGAATAGGTTGGCCAGATGTCATCCCAGAAGTTGGACAGACCAGAGGATACAGATGTCAGGTGTCTGCAGGTCGTTGTTGGCAGGGACAGGGAGGGGTTTCTTTAAGTGATCCAGAGAGATGGGAACCCAAAGCAAGAAAGCACAGCGAGAGAGAGCTGGAGAGATGGGTAGACTCCAAATTCTGAAGGTCTTATGTACATGCTGTCCTCTAGCTCATTGTCGTCCTAGAAAAACTGTGCGAACCACAGGTAGAATTTTAAATTATCTAGTAACCTCATTGCCAAAGTAAAACAAGTAAAATTCACTTTAGCGCTACATTCTATTTTACTCAATATACCAAAAATAACATCATTTCAACACGTATTCGATAAAAAAATTATTATTAAGACAGCTGACACTTTGGTACTGCCTTTGAAATACAGTGTGCTCTATCCTTAGAATGTGTCTTAATTCAGACTGGTCACATTGCAGGTGCTCGATTGCCACTCAGGGCTACGAGCTACCACATTGAGGAGTAAGTGGTTAGCTGAAATTTTTCAAGGATACCAATTCTAAGAACTGTTCAGTGAAAATGGCTGGGAGATCTGCCTATTACATAATCTTCCCGGAGATTCATATGAGGAATTAATACATTAAAGTCTTCGAAAAGTCTGGTAGAAATACAATGGCTGTACCTGCCATTTTTCAGACTTGTGTAGACACAGGACCTTTTGTTCTTCAGTGTAATCAATCCCACGTGGTAAGTGCTCCTTTGGACCTGCCTTGAGCCTCGCTGCTCCTCGTGCGGGCAAGCTGCTGAACGGTCCTTCCCTAGACGGGGGTCAGTTAGCCCACTTGCATTGCGAATGCCAGGTTGTGGAGAAGGAGACTGGAGACAGAGGTCTGGGAGGGTGCACGTGTCAGGAAGAACTACAGAGGCTCTCATTGTTCCCACAGGTAATTAACTCTTCATTTGGGACAGTGCGGGTGGGGTGTTGGGTAGGGATAACATGGGGTGAAATGCCAGATATAGGTGATGGGGAGGAAAGCAGCAAACCACATTGCCATGTATGTACCTATGCAGCAATCTTGCACGCTCTTCACATGTACCCCAAAACCTAAAATGCAATAAAACATATATTTAAAAAATAATAATAAAAAAATGTGAGCTTCCAGGGATTTATCAGACCTCCTCTTAAATTGTAAATTTGATGAGAATATGACTTTCTCATTCATTTTCATTGCTTTGATCAATAATAAAAACTCATTAAATAAAGCATTTGTAAGGCCTTATTCAAACATTTTACTGACATGCTCAGTATAAACCTGTTCACTTTTACTGTTTCCAATTCTTAAAGATTTAAGCAAGTTGACTCTTTGAAGATTGTCTATTTTTTCCTTTTTTTGTATTTTCTGATTTTTTTCTTTTTCTTTAGGAATAAAACAGAAAATGTAATTATAATCAGTGTGTACAAAATTTAATGTATTTTTGTAGAAAAATACAAATCACAGTAAAGAAATAAAATTCTATGTGCTTCTAAAATATATTTTTCATCTGAAATATTTAAAATATTTGAAATTAAAAGTAAAATACAAATTACAATAAATATCAATAAGAATTTAAATCAAAATTATTTCAACTGGCTAAAATTTTTGTTGAATTTTTAAAAATCTTTTATGATATTTACAAAACACAACTATTTGCAATTTTAATTTTAACATCCACCTTATTGCTGATACTAAAATTGATATCATACTTCACATATGTTATGTCTAGACCTATGTCGATACAAACTTAAGAGTACTATGAGTTGTTTAGTATTGCAAAATGTTCCCCATTCTCCATGTGCGACTGTAGAAAATACTGCTCTAATTCAAGAGTTCCTCTAGAATCACCAAGCCTGCTCTTGATATTTGTGGGCCTGAAGCAATATATGAAGACCCACACAACATGTGTCCCCAGTCTGCATGTCCAAGCTCTGACCATATCACACACAAACAACTGCTCTGAGCCATCTCTCAGGCTTAGGGGTGTGCAGAGTGGTGACATCATCATTAGGATAAAGGATTCAGGGGCGAGGCCCACACAGTTCCTGGAAATGGGCCCAGGGCTACTTGTACAGGGAAATCTAGAGTGGGAAGAGAGATGGGTTTCAGGTAGGCATAGCTTGGCCCTTTGTATTACTAGGCCTGTGAGGAGGGGCACAGCCAGAGGAGGGCCACGGTGGAGCTTTTTCAGGTAAAGACCCAGGGCCAGAATGTGGAGGTGATGTTGGGAACTATAAATTAGAATACAAAGGGAAATAGGAAGCTGGCACAACTGGGGACTGATGTTTTGTTACGCTCTCTGAGAGGAAGAGTTTGGCAAGTGTATTAGTTTCCTAAGCCTACTGTAACAAAATGCCATAGACTGGGTGGCAAGATCAAGGTGTTCTCAGAGTTGGTTTCTTTGGAAGCCTCTCTTTTTGGCTTGTAGGTGTCTGTCATCTCCTCGTGTCTTCACACGGTCTTTCCTCTATGTGTGTCTGTGTCCAAACGTCTTATTAAAACATCAGTCTGGCCGGGCGCGGCGGCTCACGCCTGTAATCCCAGCACTTTGGGAGGCCAAGGTGGGCAGATTGCCTGAGGTTAGGAGTTCAAGACCAGCCTGGCCAACATGTTGAAACCCCGTCCTTACTAAAAATACAAAAATTAGCCAGGCATGGTGGCAGGTGCCTGTAATCCAGTTACTTGAGAGGCTGAGGCAGGAGAATGGCTCGAGCCCAGGAGACAGAGTTTGCAGTGAGCTGAGATCGCACCACTGCACTCCAGCCTGGGTGACTAAGTGAGACTCTGTCTCAAAAAAAAAAAAAAAAAAAATCAGTCTTATTGGACTAGGGCCTTTTAAAGAGTCTTTCTCCAAATTTGGTCGCACTCTGAGGTACTGAGGGTTAGGGCTTCAACATATATATTTGGGAAGAACACTATTTAACCCATAACAGCAAGCTTATTAATTTGTCTTTCCAGTTCCTGAAACACCTGCCTGCTGAAATTCCTATGCAATGTGAAGGAAGCAGTGTTATTCTCTTATGTAGGTGATGACACAACCTACAACTTTAATAGCAGTCAGAGAGCTGCCTTTTGTTTGGAGAATCCTTAAGGGAAGAGATGTGGAGAAGAGAAATGGAGGTGTGTTTCCCTGGGGATTGAACACTGTTAGTCATGAGTGTGGATGTTTGGGATTGAGTTGAGTCTTCCAGTGCTGAGCTTCAGGTCCTGAATGATGGAGAAACCATGTATTCTTCAATAATTTGTGTGTGTGTGTTCAAGAGTTTGTGAAATGTCGTTCCCTCTATAGCACCGCACCCAGGGGCAGGGTCCCTCTTGTCTAAATCTACAGGAAGTATTGCAAAGAATGTTGAGAGATTCCATCACAACTGTGCAGGCAAGAAAAGGAATGGGGGAATGGGTAATTTGTAAAACATTTACACAAGGCAGAATATGTGGGATTTATAATAGGGCGTAAGAAGGAGGAAGGAGTCAAGAGTAATTCTCTGGGGTCTTTCTTGGATGATTAGGTAAACAGTAATAGCTTCAACCAAAGGAGAGAATCTTGAGAAGCTAGGTTAAAAAGAGAAGCTTCATTGGGGCAGGCAAATTTCCCAAGCAAATTCCACCAATTGCAACCCCTCAAGCTCATGTTCCTATCATCTATAGAACCTGTTAATTGTGCCAATAGCAGAACCCGATTTTTATAAACAATGATAGCAGTTGGTATACTAGTTAATAGCCAACATAAATCACTTGAATTACCAGGGCTTATTAACAATAGTAGTTTCACTACAACACGGAGAAAGAAAAGAGAATATGAGGGGATAACATTTAAAGGAGCTGTGCAAAAACAAAACCAAGCATAAATAAACAACAGAAGCAAGACTCTGAAAGATTTGCTATCTGTTCAGCTGTGACTTTGGTCTGAGGCCTCTAGAGCCACAAAATGTATGGATTCCTTTCCAGCATATTTACTTACCATTGGACATCAAATGACAGGCGCTGAAGCCAGCAACAATTAAGCCATTGCCTTCCAGGGAAGTACAACATTTTCACTCTATTGCCCAGGCTGGAGTATAGCGGTGCAATTTTGGCTCACTGCAATTTCTGCCTCCTGGGCTCGAGTGATCTTCCCACCTCAGTTTCCTGAGCACCTGGAATTACAGGCACGTACCACTCCACACTTGATTAATTAAAAAACATTTTTTTTTTTTTTTTTAGAGACAAGAGTCTCACTGTGCTGCCCAGGCTGGTCTCGAACTACTGGGCTCAAGAGATGTGCCTGCCTCGGCCTCCCAAAGTGCAGGGATCATAGGCGTGAGGCACCGCCCTCAGCCTTTTTTTTTTTTACTTTTTAAGAAAACACGCTTAGAAAATCTATTGTGCAGCATAGTCAAAGGTGTGAACAACTTCAGCATCCACCACTGGTTATACAAAATGTGAATATCCTGGATGGAATTTCTATTCTGATAGAAAAGTTTAGAAAATAGTGATGATGTTTATACAACTTTGCAAATGTGCTTAATGCCACGGAATCGTGCACTCAAAAATGGTTAAAATAGCAGATTTTATGTTATACATTCTTTAGCACAATAAAGAAAAAACCCTTCTGTGCAGGTTTTGACCACACGATTGGGCTGAGTAATCCGCAGTTCTTCTCTTCCAATTACATAGTCTGATGTGTTTTAAAAGAATAATACCAAAGAAAAATAGATATGAACTTATATCCCAATTACTCAGTTTGAGACCCAGACAGTATTTCAGAATATAGCAATTTTCAGTTAAATAGATGCTCGTTCACATTTAAAATAAGGTTTTTGGGTTATCAGCTCATTCTTGATGCAAGAAAAATCTAAATGAATCTTTAGAGATGAGCTCCTCTGGGTCATTTTCACTTGCTAGATTCATAGGCAGTGTCCCAGTTTTAAATTAAAAACAACAAAAAAAGTCGAAAACTCTAGATTTCTTAGTAGGAAAAATATGTTTTATAACTCAAATGAAGCAAAATCCCTAAGTCTCTTTTTCCTCAGATTTGGAAATGCCGTTCTCCTTAAGGCATCAGCTCTAATTTTTTCTGCTTTATTTTTTAAAAATGAACTTTTAACTTTATAATACTTTTAGGTTTACAGCAAAGTAAGATAAGTATCATGCACCCCACACCCAGTTTCTCCTATTGTCAACATTAGTATGGTACATTTGTCAAAACTAATGAGCCAATATTAATACATTACTATTAATTAAAGTCCATACTGTATTCAGATGCCTGTAGTTTTTCTCTTTCTTTTTTTCTTCCTTCCTTCTTTCTTTCTCTCTTTCTCTCTCTTTCTTTCTTTTCTTTTCTTTCTCTTTTTTTTCTTTCTCTTTCTCTCTCTTTCTTTCTTTCTTTCTTTCTTTCTTTCTTTCTTTCTTTCTTTCTTTCTTTCTTTCTTCTTTCTCTCTCTCTCCTTCTTTCTTTCTCTCTCTT
>NW_022436946.1:15577825-15616612 GCF_009761245.1 Sapajus apella | reverse complement strand
CCACCACCACACCCGGCTAATTTTTGTATTTTTAGTAGAGATGGGATTTCACCATGTTGGCCAGGCTGGTCTCACCCTGACCTTAGGCGATCCACCCTCTTTGGCCTCCCAAAGTGCTGGAATTACAGGCATGAGCCACTGCACCCGGCCAGATACCTGTAGTTTTTACCTCACGTCCCTTTCTGTTCCAGGAGCCTATCCAGAATATCATATTAAATTGAGTTATCTGGCCGGACCCAGTGGCTCACGCCTGTAATCCCAGCACTTTGGGAGGCCAAGGCAGGCGGATTACCTGAGGTCAGGAGCTTCAGACTAGCCTGGCCAAGCTGGTGAAACCCTGTTTCTACTAAAAGTACAAAAATTAGAGGGTATGGTGGCTCACACCTGTAATCCCAGCTACTCAGGAGGCGGAGGTGGGAGAATGGCTTGAACTTGGGAGGCAGCGGTTGAGCCGAGATCGCGCCACTGCACTTCAGCCTGGGTGATAGAGTGAGATTCCGTCTCAAAAGTAAATAAACAAATAAATAAATAAATTGAGTTAACTTGTCTTTTTAATCTCCTCTAGACTGTGACGACTTCTCAGACTTTCCCTAATTTTAATGATGGCGACAGTTTTGAGCAAGTTTGGTCAGGTATTTGGTAAATGTGTCTCAGTTGGGGTTTTTAGAATGTTTTCCTCATGATTAGACTGGGGTTATGGGTTTTGAGGCGATTACACAGGTAAAGTGTCAATCTCACCACCTCACGTCGGGGGTACTTGCTAGCCACACAACATCAGGGGTGATGTTAACCTTGATCACCTGACTGAGGTCATGTGTTTGTCAGCTTTCTCCGTTGTAAAGTTACCCTCCACCCCACCCTTTTCATACTGTTTTTTGGGAAGGAAGTCACTACGGGCAGTCCATACTTAACAGGGTGGGGAGTTACACCAGCGTCCTTGAGCAGGAAGTAGAACTTCACAGCACAAAATTTGCTTTTTCTAAAGCTTAATGTATACAAATTAAAAAAAGAAAATCATTTAGGATATTAGGGGATCCCAGAATGGAATGCAGGCTATGACAAAATAAGTGTATTACAGATGTATAAAATCATTTCCCTGAAGGGGGTGGGAGGAAAGTTGCTGACCTAAACACCTTTGGAAATGAACAGAGACTACAAGACGACAGGCAAAATGAACAGTATGTAAGCAGTGTATTCTCATCAACAAAGTTGCATCTCAGAAGCATAGTTTGGTTTTGAAGGCATTATTCATGCATACTAGTATTGAGCTAATAAACGAATGGATGGTGGATGACGGGAGCCAGATGTCTCACTATTGGGGTGGAAGGTGACATACAAAGACAGGGAAGAAGCCAGAATGATCCATGTAGTATAGGATTAGAGTTGGAGACATCTGTATGCACTCATGTTTAGCTTAATAAAGATACAAATAACTACATATATAAATACTTACAGATATGTGTACATATAAGAACACACATATATATTTCCTTGTTCTGTCAACACTTCAGTAGCAAGATGATCCTGATTTCTAATACAGTACTTCAGTGTTTACTTGGAGACATGGCTGATTTTAGGACTGGGAAGTGAATATCTAAGATGAGCCTGCAGCATCTTGTAGTTCCAGAAGGTAAGGAGCTGCTCAAAAATCCCAGCACTTTGGGATTCCAAATCAGGCAGATCACGAGGTCAGGAGTTCAAGACCAGCCTGACCAATATGGTGAAACCCTGTCTCTACTAAAAAGTACAGAAATTAGCCAGGCATTGTGGCACTCAGGAGGCTGAGGCAAGAGAACCATTTGAACCCAGGAGGCAGAGGTTGCAGTGAGCCGAGACCACACCACTGCACCCTAGCCTGGGTGAGAGAGTAAGAGACTCCATCTCAAAAAAAAAAAAAAAAAAAAGAAAAGGAAAAAACCCCACAGTGTTGGGGATATGTCAAAAAGACACAAGACCCAAATGAAACAGCTCCCAATGGCGAAAACTGAAACAATTTATGCAAATCAATCAATAGTGCACTCAAAGTTTAAAATAAACACCCACATGCTCATACTGATGAAAGTGATTAAAGAAATGACCAAATAGGAGAGAGCAGAAAAATCCTCAGTGCAGAAGAATTCCAAATGATTTTTTAAACGTAATTTTATACCTATAATTTTCATTTCCACATTACAGAAAACTACATGAATTACTATGAATACTGTATTTGTAGAGGAAAGACTAAGGGATAGTAAGGCTACAGAGCATCCTGTCATTTAAATAAGAAAACCAAAAGTCAGACAAAGTCATCGGTGGGCAGACTTTTATATACTTCAGCTTTAGGTCTCCTCGGCAATATGGAATCTAGCAATTACTACTTATTCCTGCATAGATCTTAAGAACACAGCTCTTTGGAGTCTCCGCATACCTATTTGAATACCTTATACAAGAGTACATTCACTTCCACCTCTGCACAACCTCAAGAAGAGAAAGGAATGTAATATTTTTGTTTTGATTTGTAACTAAAACAAGATTTCACTGTTAACTAGTTTCTAAATTCCAAAACAATGATGGGATTCTGTCATCTTCCTGGTCACTTATGGCTCATTGCTCATTGTGTGGGGAGTGCAATGACTCAGTGGCAAACGCTCTGCAGACACGCCTCTTCATCTGAAATACACAAAGGAGGGGTGAGCTGTGTGACTAAGCCTGTGTGTGGACTCTTACAGTAAGTTATGTTTCTGAGAAAGAGGCACCAACAATAGCTCATTTTAAAAAAACAAAATAAGCACCACTACAACTGGTGAAAAACATGTTTAATCTTTTGTCTAAGAAAGTTTTGAGAGCCCAACATAATTGAAATTGTGGCAATGCATCGTTCCACCTAGTTACTCTTACCTGCATGTTTTGATACACAGAACACGTGTCCTGCTCTGGCTTGCACAGGCAACTGTGAGCGACAGCCCTTTCCAGAGGACCTCAGAATGAGAGGGGCATTTCACACCATCTTCCTTTCTTCCAAGAAATGCCAGGTCACAAGGAGTGTTCACTTATTCTTTTTTCTTTTCTTTCTTTCTTTTTTTTTTTTTTTTTTAAGAGATGAGGCTTCACCCTTTTGGCCAGGCTGGTCTTGAACTCCTGACCTCGTGATCCACCCATCTCGGCCTCCCAAAGTGCTGGGATTACAAGCGTGAGCCACTGCACTGGCCTCCACTTATTCTTAAGTAACATTCTTGTCTTGAAAATCTTCTTTTCCCTCTATTATGATTGTGGCAATTGTTAGCATAAATATGAGGCTGAAAGAAGGACAATTCTTATGAAGCTCAAATAGGGTTTAAGTTATAAGTAACAGTTGTGGGGTTTTGTTGTTGCTGTTTTGTTTGTTTGTTTTTTTGAGACGGAGTCTTGCTCTGTCACCAGGCTAGAGTGCAGTGGTGCGATCTCGGCTTATTGCAATCTCCGCCTCCAGGATTGAAGCGATTCTCCTGCCTCAGCCTCCTGAGTAGCTGGGACATCAGGCATGCGCCACCACACCCAGCTAATTTTTGTATTTTTAGTAGAGACGGGGTTTCACCATTTTGGCCTGGATGGTCTCGATCTATCGACCTCATGATCCACCTGCCTCGGCCTCCCAAAGTGCTGGGATTACAGGCGTGAGCCATTACGCCTGGCAACAGTTGTGTTTTTTAAAAAAATAACTCGTCCTCATCATACAGCCAAATAAAGCAGAAATCAATTGCCACATAAGATCTACAAAATTTGGCTGTAAATAAAAAGATAACAACTGGATTAAAATGATCCTTTGCCATATTTTATTCTCTCGGAAGTCAACTCTGAGCATACATACAATGACATGCCTAGAAAGTATCAATGACACAACTATTTTCAATGAAATTAAGGAAATAAAAGACCCAAAATGCTCTCATTTAAGATTTGTTCATCCCTATCCCTGGCCAACATTTTATGCTGATCTGAAACTATTACAAAATGATGCAAAACTGGAAGTATTCTCTGCAGTTTGAGGGCATTATTTTTGTAATTCTTTTTATGTAATAGAACGATTTCTTTCTCCAGGGCCATATAAACACCTGAAGAAAGGACAACGTCAGATCGATAGATTGTGGAATTTAGATTCAGCACCTAAGCTATTTGAAGTTGACAGTCACTGTAATCTTGAGTGTTTGCACCTGCTGTGGAAGGAGTCATCCCTGGACACCTTACAAGGTGCAGTGTGTACACATTTGGGAAGAAGGAGGAGGCTGGTAGAGTGACTTCCTCATCGACCCACTCACCCGCATCTCCATCTCTCTCAAGGGATACTCTCCACCCACCGTGTTTTGTTTATATCAGTAGCAAAGATATATGAATCATCTTCCACTTTTTAGCTATGATTGAAGAAGTAACCTCTGACACCCACTAGTGTGACTGGCCCTTACATGTTGGTATGTGTCAGACTCTTAGCATCATTCTACATTTCATGCTGCTGTTGATGAGGTGAATTTTGGAAATTTTCTCCCCCATGGATCTTTTTCCATGTTAGATGATGTCCTTTGGCTTTGGTTTTCTTCCCAAGAAGTGTAAGTGGTGGTTGCTAGCTCTACTAAGAATCCTGCCATTGTTGCAAATTCCAGAATAAAGGAAATGCATTTAAGAAGCTTTTCCCTTTCTTAAAATTATTTTCTTTCTGTATTAATTAAGCTTATAATTAGGATAAATAGATTACAAAAACAGGGATGGAGAAGAAGGGGTGGAGGGAAGGAGAGAGAGTGCTGGAGAGACAATCTCATCACTAGGAAAAGCCGTGAGTAAAAACATAGCACAAACAAGACTTATGCCCCTCAAAAAAAGAGCTTTCTGGTCACCTTGTAAGGATTCTACAGAAGTTACAGGTTACAATTAAAATAAGTAAAATATTTAGTTAACAGGGAAATATGCATCGTTCACATAATTACTGAAAGTTACTGCCAGTCACTGTGGTAGGAAGTGGGGATTTGGACAGAATGGATCTACAGTTCTAGCCTCAAGGAGCTACTGTTTAGCACTAGAGGCAAAATGAAAAAGTACTCATTGTTTCTATCCATGTTTGCGAAAAGGGGACAAGTTATTGATCCCCAAAGTAAACGAGATAATGAGAAAAAGCTTCTGGGAAAAAATGAGAATACTATATAGCTGATTAACTTACTGCTTAGTTCTCTTAAAAATATCTACCCTCTTATGGTTACAATTCTGGCATGAAAATCAGGAGGACTGCCTAGTACTGCCAATTCTGACAGTGATCTGGTAACACATTTTCAATTATTTCCTCTGTAATTGTTTTAATGTCAGGTTAGAAATGTGTTTCTACTTTCTAATTTGTAATGTAAGACTTTGAAGCTCTTTCAATCCTACCGTAGAAAGACTGTATTGAAAGGTAAAATTCTCCTATATTTTAGAATGGACTCTTTGCATTCAATTAATTAATTAGTTACAGACAGTGATTAGTGCATCTCAAAATATTTAGAGATGTAGTCTTTTCTACTTATTTAACCATACCATAGAAGAATTGTAATTAAGAGTTGGCCAACAGGCCAGGTGTGATGTCTCATGCCTGTAATCCCAGCACTTTGGGAGGCTGAGGCTGGATCACTTGAGCCTGGGAGTTTGAGACCAGCTTGGGCAACATGGCAAAACTCCTTCTCTGCAAAAATACAAAAATTAGTTGGGCACAGTGGCATATGCCTGTAGTCCAAGCTACTCAGAGTTGGGTGCAGAGATGGACTTGCCTGGAAGGAAATAGAGAGGTCCAGGTATGTAGGACATAGCAACTTAACTGAGCACATCAGGCCCCTTGTGGATATCGCCACTTCAAAGAGACTCAAAAGCTCTGCGATTTTATGAAGGATTTCCTCAGGTTTGGCAGATATGAAACTGTGGAACGCTATTAGAGAAAAATGGGGAAAAGCAAACTAAGACCTATCCAATTTATTCTTTTGAATCGCATAGCTCAAGACACTTTGGACATCACATTACATTTGTCAAATTAATGTGCCACATTCAATTTGCCAAATTAAAAGTGTATCATGTAGTGACTGATAGTAAACTACCTACACGAAATGATGGGCATTCAGAAGATTTTTAAAGAACTGATTGGTTCTACTTTGGAGCAGTAACAGTGCAGGGAGTCATCCTGAGACAAAGACTGGAAGAGGAAGAAAGCCAGAAATTCGAGCCTGGCATTTGGGAGCCACTTTTCCCCTTGAACAACAACAATGATGATCATTAAACTTTCTGTGGAAAGGAGGATGTTTGCTTAAAAAAGAAAAGGACAGAGACAGAGAAAAAGAAGAAAGGAAAGCAAAAAGACTCCAGAAATAAAGGGCAAAATATAATCCTTACCATGGAGAGAAATTACGATTCACTTAGATTAACCACAGTAAGATTAAAAAGTCATCTATTGACCAAGTTTAATATATTCTGAAAGGAGAGACGTAATTTTCACACTCTGAGCTGCACAGAAGCTGACTCTGGTTTTTGGTGTGTAGAAACACATAGTAATAATAATTATGCCACTTTACACCTTTATGGTGTTTTGGGTTTGCAGATTCTCCATATAGTTTACCTGTTTTGATCTTCATAACAAACCTATTCTAAATTGGGGTTTAGAGAAACTGTGAGGCTGACAAAAAGACGTTCTGCCCTTTATTGAGGATCTGTGCTCAGGGTTGTGTTCTCATTTTGAGTTTGGATTTTTGTGTACTAGCAATCTCATTCATTGCTCCAATGATCAAGATATTAACAAACCTTTTTACTGTCAGGGATGCATAAAGGAACACTACTTTATTAGAGATATATTCTAAGCCAATGGGATCATCTTACCTTAGATTCAAAGTTAGATTATGGCTAAAAGCAAATCCTTAGCATAGTTCTGGTGTTAAAAGGATAGGTTGAAGCTGAGACAGGTGCATCACTTGAGGCCAGGAGTTTGAGACCAGCCTGGCCAACACGGCAAAACCCCATCTCTACTAAAAACACAAAAATTAGCCGGGCATGGTGGCATGTGCCTGTATACCCAGCTGCTTGAGAGACTGAGGCAGGATAATCCCTTGAACCTAGGAGGTGGAGGCTGCATGCAGTGAGCCAAGATTGCGCCACTGCACTCTGGCCTGGGTGACAAACTGGACTCTGTCTAAAAAAAAAAAAAATGGGTTTTTTAATATTTCCTGAATTACATGTATTTGTAATTTCTTGCTCAGGATCTTACACACAGTGGCCCAGAAATGTTACTTAAAATATACTCTTGGATTACATTGGCATTCTGTGGGCACCATATCAAACATCTAGGACAGGGGTGCTCAACCCTTGGGCCACTGACCAGTACCAGTCTGTGTTAGGAACTGGGCCACACAGCAGGAGGTAAGCAGTGGGCAAGCATTACAGCCTGAGTGCCACCTCCTATCAGATCAGCGGCAGCATTAGATTCTCATAGGAGCTCAAACCCCACTGTGAACTGTGCATATG
Source organism: Sapajus apella (assembly GCF_009761245.1). Lineage (NCBI taxonomy): Eukaryota > Metazoa > Chordata > Mammalia > Primates > Cebidae > Sapajus > Sapajus apella. The sequence goes on along the minus strand of NW_022436946.1, from coordinate 15,609,136 downwards.
AAGGATCTAGACTGAGTATTCCTTACAAGAGTCTAATTAATGCCTCATGATCTGAGGTGGAACAGTTTTATCCTGACATCATCCCCCGTATCCCATCCCCCAAATCCTATCTGTGAAAAAACTGCCTTCCACGAAACCTGTCCCTGGTGCCAAAAAGTTGGGGACCATTGATCTGGACTTACCAGGTAAGTTAAAGACAAACCTTTAAGGAATTTTCCATTTAGTATCTTGATAGCCCTATGTGAAGATATTTGGACTCATTCATATTTTTTGTTTATTTGTTTTGTTTTTGTTTTTTGTTTTGAGACTGAGTCTCACTCTGTCACCAGGCTGGAGTGCAGTGGTGTGATTTTGGCTCACTGCAGCCTCCACCTCCCAGGTTCAAGAGATTCTCCTCCTCAGCCTCCTGAGTAGCTGGGATTACAGGCACGTGCCACCACTTCCAGCTAACTTCAGTATTTTTAGTAGAGACAGGATTTCGTCATGTTGGCCAGGTTTGTCTTGAACTCCTGTCTTCAAGCGATCCTCCTGCCTTGGCCTCCCAAAGTGCTGAGATTACAGGCATGAGCCACTGCCCTGGCCCTCATATTTGGTTTTGCATATATGTCTTATAAGATTACTTCACAATGGTTCTCTGCTTCTAAATTCGTTAACTTAGTTTTGCTGAATGTAGTTTAAACAAGATTTCTCTTTGGATTTTCATTACCTTTTTGGCTTGTCACAATGAGCAACAGGGATTGATAACAAGAGAAAAACAATCCACTTGACTGCAGCAGCCCGGCTTCTGATTCCATGCACCATTTACTAAACTAGGAAATGGGAAAGAACCACACTTCTTTTTCTCCAAGAGAGTTAGTGAGTGGTAAAAACATTTAGGTGGTGGGTGAGGAGAATGTTTCTTATTGGTAAAAGGAATTTTTATTAGGGAAAGAGACCAGGTGAGAATAGAAATTTAAGCGAAGCACAAGGCCATTTTTTGTTTGCTTGTTTTTGAGACAGGATCTCAGTTTGTCACCCAGACTGGGGTGCAGGGTGAAAACATGGCTCAGTGCAGCCTTGAGCTCCTAGGCTCAAGTGACCCTCCTCCTTTGGTCCCCCAAGTATCTGGGACTACAGGTGTGTGCCAGTACACTTGGCTAATTTTTGTATAACTAGGCCATTTTTGATAGAAATACGTATGACATCTGAATTTCCTCCATGTTGAAAGTCCATATTTATTGTTCTCATTTTTCCTTGTACTTTGCTTTCATTGTTCATTAATTACATGGGGAAATAACACTTCTATGCAATTTATAACCATTTTTGGCAAATAAGAGTAATAATGTTGTTTGCACTACTTTGCATGACACATCTAAACAATATAAACTTTTTGTTGTATAGACTTTAGTTACTGTTCAGTACAGTGTCATCTGATGTGCATGACTATGTGTAGTCTCTTTCTAAAATGGTATAATTTGCTTAATATAATGAATCTCTTTTAATAGAGAAACTTTACTTTTAAAAATATAAATTATTAGGTTGGTGTAAAAGTAATTGCAGTTTTTGCCATTAACCTAATCCCTGGTGAACAGTGGCAAATGGAATGTGGCCACTTCTGTAGTGGGATAGGGGACTGTTTGTCTTATCTTCCCCACTGACTCCCCTGGCAGAAGTAATTTCTACTAGGAAAAGAAAAAAAAATCACAATGAGACCCCATGGAAAGAAAACCTGTGGTGCAAGCCTTGCTCAATGTCCAGGAGACAGGAAGCAACCAGCCCATACTGTTGAGTTGAATGCCAAACGGATCCAGTGTTTGTTTTTTGTTTGTGTTTTGACTAAGTAAAAGCATTTCTCTATACACTTGTCCACTTGGGATTTATCTGTTCATCTTTGTTTGCTTGTTTTTGGTCTCTAAAGATTTCAGTTATTTATGAGCAGATGCTTTTTCCGTTATCTTTCCTCTATTCTTTGTATTAGCTTTCCTAAAACGCACACTATCAGTATATCTTACTAGTTACACTAGAGGTTGGTTTGCTTAAAAAGCAATAGTGTTGGCCTGATGCAATGGCTCATGCCTGTAATCCCAGCACTTTGGAAGGCTGAGGTGGGCAGATCACGAGGTCAAGAGATCGAGACCATTCTGGCCAACATGATGACACCCTGTCTCTACAAAAAATACAAAAATTATCTGGGTATGGTGGTGTATGCCTGTAGTCCCAGCTACTTAGGAGGCTGAGGCCAGAGAATTGCTTGAACCCAGGAGGTGGAGGTTGCAGTGAGCCGAGATCGTGCCACTGCACTCTAGCCTGGTGATAGAGAGAGACTTGGTCAAAAAAAAAAAAAAAAAAGCAATAGTGTTACTTCTTCTAGCCAAGTACCAACTCATTATTGTCAGGATGGAACCCAGCTGCTGTCCTGACCTGTGGCTTCCGCTGTCGGGGGGAGGATGCAATGTGTGCCATGCAATGCACACAGCGATGCAGTGGTGTGCAGGAGCTGGCCTCCGCTGCTTCATGAGAGCTGCTTGTATGCATCTTTTTCCAGCTTCATGTTAACCATAGTAGGAGCATCTATACCATGGGAGTCAGCAAACATTACAAATCAGATCTTTATTTCTTTTTCCTCCAGGAAACCAGTAATTAAGCATTTACCAGCACACCGCTGGTGAGATATGAGGTGGAGAGAGAAGTTGAGGTGGGGTGGAAAATGAGATCATGAACTATTCAAAGGGCCCATAATAAAGCAAAACAGTGAACCAAAGCAGCTTCACGTTCTTCAGTCCTCATGAATGCCAACAGGTCTCACGGACTGCTCTTTGCTGAAGTCACTGTAACATTGCAGAGGAGCCTGGACTCAGAATTAAAAGACCTGGGTTCTGGTCCTCATGCTGCCACTGCATGCCTGTGTGACCTGGACCATTCATTTAACTTCGCCCAATCTCAGTTTTCTTTTCTGAAGCACAAAAGTATAGAGGTGGGGTGTGGCTTACATCCTCATTACTCAGTGTGCTTCAGGAACTGGCAGAATGGGCATCACCTGGGAGCTTGTTAGGCCAACCTGAGGCCTACTGAAACAGAATCTGCATCTTAACAGGATCCCTAGCTGTGCTGTGTAAGCATCTGGGGAAACACTGGAGTTGGCTAGTGGTCCTCCAACCTGGATGAATATTTGGAAAGATTAAAAAATATGTATTTTGCTGGGCATGGCGGATCATGCCTGTAATCTCAGAACTTTGGGAGGCTGAGGCAGGAGGATCACTTAAGCCCACTGCAACCTCCGCCTCTCAGGTTCAAGTGATTCTCCTGCCTCAGCCTCCTGAGTAGGAGTGCAAGACCAGCCTGTGCAACATAGTGAGACTCTAGATCTATCAAAAATAAAAAAGTTAGCCGGGCATGGTGGTATACGCCTGTGGTCCTGAGCCTGGGAAGTTGAGGCTTCATTGAGCCATGATTGCACCACTGCACTCCAGCCTGGGTGACAGAGCAAAACCCTGCCTTAAATAAATGAATATATAAAATAAAAATACATTTTTCTGGCCTTTATTCCTGATACATTTGGTCAGAATTTCTGGAGATGAATCTTAGACTTTTTATTTTTAAAAAGTGCCCCCAAAGGATCCATTAGCCTAAATGGTTCCCTACGTTTTTCTATTTTTTTTTTTTTTTTTAGATGGAGTCTTGCTCTGTTGCCCAGGCTGGAGTGCAGTGGCTTGATCTCAGCTCACTGCAACCTCCGCCTCCTGGGTTCAAGCAATCCTCCCACCTCACCCTCCTGAGTAGCTGGAATTACAGGTGCCTGCCACCATGCTCAGCTAATTTTTGTATTTTTGGTAGAGACAGGGTTTCACCATGTTGGCCAGGCTGGTCTCAAACCCCTGACCTCAAGTGATCTGCCTGCCTTGGCTTCTCAAAGTGCTGGGATTACAGGCGTGAGCCACCGCAGCCGGTCTCCTTGTGGTTTTCATAGTCTGTGGCTGCTCTGACAAAAGTTGCCAGCCTTCAAGATATGCTCTCCTTCTCCCTGCCCAATGGTGATAATTACTAGAATTGTGAAAAGCAATTCTTGAAGGGCTTAGGGAGTATTTGTAAACCACATTTATTTCATAAAATTTAGGAAGGCACTGTAAAAAGCTTAGATTTTAGAGTGGATAAAATAATCTTCTAAATATAAAAAAAAAATTGCCAGCAGAAATAGCTTACTTCATGAGTTTGGAAGAGAAACTAAAGGAAAATAAATGACCCCGTAAATGTATCTGTCTGTTGAAATCCTAGCTGGCATGAAATTCCTGGTCAGGCAGAGGGTTTTAGATGTGCTTGTCTGAGATAGTGAAGCTTAATGGACCCAATGTGGCGGAAAGACCAGGAAATCTACTTTTAGCCACAAATTATGAAATGGAGATATATAATTATTTTATTGTGATTCTTCAAGCGTATACACTTGCAAGCTATAAAGCAATGACTTTCTTATGAAGTAATTTTATGATCATGTGCCCTTTTATTTTAAAATTTGTTTTTACCAAAGCCAGCTATAATATAAGCAGCTTATTCCTGACCAAAAACCCACCTAAGGATGCCAATTAGGAATTTGCTTGGCTTCCAATAATAAAAAAATTGACTTCTAAGTAGGAGGGGTTCTTTTTCTCACATTCAAAAAGAGGATTCGGGCGTTGGGAGCAGTGTTGCAGGATTCTCTGGCCTTCCCCTCTTGTTGGAAAAGCTGCTGCAGCTTCAGACTCCGTTGCCATGTGCTTCCAGGCAGGAAGGAGCTGAGGAAGGTCAGGGCCAGCCACATCTGCTCTGCATAGGGGCAGCAAAGTTGTCTCACTCTGACACCCAGCAGGATTCTGCTGACTTTCTGGCCAGAATTAAGTCACATGGTCTCCTTTAACTAGAGGAGGCTTGTGGAGTAGATGAGTTTTAAATTTCAAAGTACATTGCCAGCTTTCTACTTTCCATTCTTCCCCACCCACCAAGAGACTGGACCTCAGCCAGAGGCAGTGGCTCATGCCTGTAGTTGAAGCACTTTGGCAGGCAGATCCCCTGAGGTCAGGAGTTCAAGACGAGCCTGGCCAACATGGTGAAAACCTGTCCCTACTAAAAATACAAAAATTAGCTGGGCATGGTGGGGTGTGCCTGCAGTCCCAGCTACTCAGGAGGCTGAGGCAGGAGAATCGCTTAAACCCGGGAGGCGGCGGTTGCAGTGAGCCAAGCCCACACCACTGCACTCCAGCCTGAGTGACAAAGTAAGACTCTGTCTTCAGGCTAGAGTGCATAGGTGCAATCATAGCTCACTGCAGCATCAAATTCCTGGGGTCAACCGATCCTTTGACCTTAGTTCCCAAGTAGCTGAAACTACAGGTGCAAATCACCATGCCTGGTAAGTCACCATGGTGACTTGCAAAGGCCTTCCTACCCTTTTGCTTTTACTCCTCATCCACAGTTCAAAAGACATTCTCTTTTTACTTTAACAAACAAAATTTTATAGTTCCTACAGTTGTCTGCTTAGCAATTAACCCTATAATAAAATCTCGGATTATTTCCACATAATGAATTCCTCATTTCCTAATAATGTAGACGCATCTTTTATATATGCCACCACGGCAGCTGTTGATGTATCTACTGCTCTACTATAGTAGATCTTTTTTTTTTTTTTTTAGTTTATCTCCTGTGCTCCTCAGAAACAAGTTATTCTTGTAATCCCTTCATGTCTTGAGCACACTGTGCCTAGTAATGCCTGGTTAGCTGAACTGAGAAAAACACAGACTGTGTCACCCTATTCTTCTCAGCTATGCAGAGTGGCATGTCTTTCTGACATGCTGGATGCTTGATAGTCATACAAATCACAAGGACCACAAATACAAATCATAATTGTGGATGTCATACATTTCAGTGATCTCTGTTGAAAGATTGAATTTGAGAGGTTTGCACAGCATCCAAAGAATTTTCCCGAGGAAATTAGTGATTAGAATGAGGCTACAATATTCCATCTCTTAGAAGAGTTGCCAGGAAATGAACATGCTGCATGCATGACAAGCATGAATCTGACAAGCATGAATCCTGAGAATACTGACAAGCATGAATCCTGGGAATCAGTGGCCTGGAACTCCGTTGGTGGAAGAATGAAGGTACAGGCACTAGACAAACCCCATAGCAGGCAGTGACATGTGGGTTAGTTTATAAGGGAAAGAATCAACAAACTACTTATTATTTGTATTTTCTCTCCCTCTCGCTTCTCAGCCTTCTGTTTCGTTTTTTTTTTTTTTTTTTTTTTTTTTTTAGATGGAGTCTCATTCTGTTGGCCAGGCTGGAGTACAGTGGTGCAATCTCAATCTCGGCTCACTGCAATCTCTGCCTCCCGGGCTCAAGTGATTCTCCTGCCTCAGCCTCCTGAGTAGCAGGGATTATAGGTGCATGCCACCACATCTGGCTTTTTTTTTTTTTTTTTTTGTATTTTTAGTAGAGACGAGGTTTCACTATATTGGTCAGGCTGCTCTCGAACTCCTGACCTCATGATCCGCCCACCTTAGCCTATGCTGGGATTACAGGCATGAGCCACCATTTTTATACTTATCCCACGCTTTCTGTATTTTTCAGACATGCGTTAATGAACTAGATAGATGATTTTTTACTGGCACTTGCATATTTCTCCTGATGAATGTATTTCTGAAATGTATGTATGAAATACACTAGTTCGAAAATGATCACAAGTGGTGAAATTGGTGATTCAGGAATTAGGAGTTCAAAAATGAAAAAAACAAGGAAAAATCAGAAAGGATTGAAAAATTACAGGGGAACATAAAGCTATGATGACATACATGGAAAGTGAGAAATATCAGTTACAACAGTCAAATTCAAAAGTCAAAAATATATTCTGCCTCTTTATGGCATAATTTATCAACGTATCACATTTCTGAAGAAGCATTCTGTTCTTCAAACTGTAGCTATGTCTACAAACAAGTTAAAGGGGAGAAAAGTCTAACAAAAATAACATGAAGTTATTATTCTTAAATGACTTGATGTTACGTGGCCCCTGTGACTTAATTTTCACTTTCAGCTAGTTGGTGTACAATCAAGTCAGCTGTTTACATGGATAAAAAATGCAATGCATAGCTTATTAACAAATATGTGGTTTATATATTCTCTCATTCTTGATACGCATTCAGAAGAAATAAAGGATCTTGTTGCGAAAAAAATGTTGACCACATCTGGTAAGTTGCCATTGTTCACCTTCCAAGCGATTGTGCTATTTTGGTCTTCAAGGCCCTGTAGTTCTAGGAGGCGATTCCTTAATAGTCAAACAAGGGCACATTGCCATGTTTCCATTGTCAATGTTGCAGAACTTACTACTGTTTAGTACTTTTTATAAGGAGGCATACTTAAACACGAATCTTGTTTTAGGAAAGTGCTCCATAGAAAGTACCAGAGGCATTTCTATATATTTCAGGATCTGGGATAATTTGCTAAAAATAAAAAGAGAAAATTAAATGACAGAGAGAGATCTGTTCAGATCCATTTCAACAACCAGTGGTTTCTATGGGATGTAGAACTTTTCATTAGCCAAGAGAAGGAGAGGTCACACTCACACCATATGACTTCCTGGTGGAACGTGAAAACCTAGCATTCAGATGATCATTTGAAACATCATCTTTCCCTTGATTAGATTTTAAAAGATACAAAAAATACACGCATGACCCAGCTATTCCACTTTTTGGTGTATATCCAAGAAAATTGAAAACATATGTCCACACAAATACCCCTATGAAATATTAATAGCAACATGATTCATAATAGCCAAAAAGTGGAAACAACCCACACATCTGTCAGTTGATGAATGGATTAACAAATGCAATCCACGATCCGCTCATGCAATGGAATATTATGCAGTGTAATAAGGAGTGAAGAACTGATTCATGCTACAAACATCAACCAATCTGGGAACCCTTATTCTAAGTGAAAGAAATCAGACACAAAAGGCCACATAGTTTGTGATTCCATTTGTATGAGATGTCCAGGTCAGGCAAATCCATAGAGATGGAAAGTAGATTACTGGTTCCCAGTGGCTGGGAGGAGAGGGAGAATGGAGAGTGAGGGCTCATGGATAACGGGACTTTTAGGATGATGATAAACATTTTAATAATTAGATGTGTGGAAAGTTGCAAAACTTTATGACTGTACTAAAAACTACTAAATTGTACACTTTAAAAGGGTAATTGTTATGGTATATGAATTATAGCCCAACCAAGAAATTATTTAAAAAATACTCCTGGTACCAACTGACTGTTAATGTTAAAGTGCCATTATCACATAGATGAGTCTGAGATATGGCTCCCAAACACTGCATACGTTTTTAAAAGGAAAGAAACCAAAAAGGAATCTATTTCGATATGGTGAAAATTTTAATGAACTGAAAAATGTTTGTTTGTTGTTCCTTCCATATAGACAGCCTCATTTCTCAGCCAATTAAAGCAAATAAACTATACAGATTCACTTGCCATGGGCAAGTCTATGGATGGAGCCTGGTTGTCTCCTTCCCTCCTGTCTCATTTCTGGGAGTTTCCTGTCATTTCATTTGAGTGCCCTTCAAGTACTGAGTGCTTTTATGAAGTTGTGCACTATTCTTTCTCCATGACTATGTCTGCCACAACATTGCCTCCCAGAGGCATGTCTCTGCTCTCAGCTTAACCAAGGCTGGAAATTTGGGGTCCCATGATTCTAGTGCTATCAGTTCAGCCCAAAGAATGACAGGTGAAACCAGGCAAGCAGAGAGATACCCTTGTGCTTATCAAGAACAGCACTGAGGAGACAGCTGGTAGCTGACCCACTCTCAGTCCTTAGCATGGTGTCTGCCCTCTCTGGCAGCATCGGTTGGCCATACCATAGGTTTAAATGGCTGGATATTTAATATCTCACAAGGAGCAGTCTCCAGAAGATTGAATTATATTAAAAGTCCAGGGAACTTTGGGTAGTTTAGTGAACATTTCTTTTCTTTTTTGAGATGGACTCTCACTCTGTTGTCCAGGCTGGAGTGCAGTGGTGAGATCCCAGCTCACTATAACTTCCACCACCCAGGTTCAAACAATTTTCCTGCCTCAGCCTCCTGAGTAGCTGGGATTACAGGCACGAGCCACCACACCCAGCTAATTTTTGTATGTTTTAGTAGAGACAGAGTTTCACCATGTTGGCCAGGCTGGTCTCGAACTCCTGACCTCAAGTGATCCACCCACCTTGGCCTCCCAAAGTTCTGGGATTACAGACATAAGCCACCATGCCCAGCCTAGTGAACATTTCTTATGTTAAACCAAATGCTATTTAATAAGTTTAAGCTTCAAGTGGGCTGAGTTTCACATCATTATAAAGGATAAATTTATCTTTGCTGTCCTCACAATCATCCCTTTACTCCCTCTTCCTTTAAGATGTTTTCTGCCTAGGAGGTTACTCAGGCCCTTGCACATGTGGTCTCCTGGCAGCAGATCCATCTTTGATATTTGTATATGGTGCAAGAGCACAGATGAAGGCCTCCACCATTCCAGCTCATAGTTTGCCTCTTTTATGTTCTTAGCTGCTGCTCAGTCTTGCAACTTGACCCCCATGCACACTCATGTGTATGCGAACATTGCAGCTCAAACCCAGGAGCCTGCAAAGAGTTGCCTTTTGGCCTTTTTCAGGTTAGGAATGCAGTTAACAGCTCTAATGCTGTGATTTGAAGAGAGCCCACACAGGCTGTGGAAGCAGGTGAGGGTATTTGGGAGAAAAAGTTCAGAGTTCAAATACCTAAAGTATGGACAAGAAGGAAGTGCCTTGGTTCCAGGTAGGCATGTCCCCTTGGCGTCATGGGTCTCTCCTCTCTTAAAACTAAAGCAGGCACCTCAGGCTAGAGTACCATTTGCCTGGGTCCAAGGGGAGAACTGTCTGGAAATCTCATTCCACCAGTCTGTCAGCCAGACCCAGCCACAGAGCTGTGTCTTAATCCCTAGAGGAAGCACAGCTGTGCCTTCAGGCAGCTCCTAAATCTACAGTGTTTTCTCTGCAACATTGGACACATTTTATTAATATATGTATCTATGCTGCATGCAAATAGGTAAGAGGACCTTGACTAATTCTCTTGTTAGAGGAAGACAAGAAGTCCACGAGATTTGGGGAAACCAGGCCAAAGTTTGGGTCCTAAAGAGACCTCCTTCGAACACATACACACCCCTTCTTTCACATGTGGGTAGTTACTAAGCTCATTTGTTCTCACCAAGACAACCAGCAGGACTCAGGAGTTTAATGCATTTTTCTCACTTTGATGGAGCAGTAAAATTGAGTTTTTATTTATTAGAAACCTAAAATATTTTTGAATTATGTGGGGGTAATTTAGAAATTGGTGTGAAGTGTAACTGATTTGTATAAACATGCATGTTGTAGATTTTTCATTAAGAAGCATTTGAACTGTGATTTGTTTGTGCATGTGTGCCCTGGACTTTCCAGATGCTAATGAACAAAGTGCTAGAGTGTGCCGTTTACAAAGCAAAATTCATTATTTTCATTTTTTTAAAAACTCTTTTCTCAAAATGAGAGCAAGGAAAGCTGCTGGAAAGATAATTTCTGGAAAGAAAGGTGAACTCGGTGATTATGTTTTTCCTCCCAATCTTGTTTAGCAAAAACTGAAGAAATTGTCTGTTACACTCCCAGTACTTTCTCTAATTGGTCCTGGCTTCATATATATGTGTGTCTACACACATATGAAATACTCTTTCATGTATATGTGAAAAGAGTCTTTAGAATAATTATTTGTATTGCATATAATTAAGTAGGGCTGTGTCCTGGTCTATAATCACTAGAGACTCCCTTCTGAGAAAATACTCCTGACTTAACCACACAATTTATTCTACATTCTTGTGCCTTCAGGGATACACCCTTCTGTACTACATTAGTTTTCTCAGACAGACCAGAAATGATTACCAAGGGAGGAACCTCTTCCCATCCCAGCCCTCCCTTTTCATGTCTTTAATATGTGTGCCTCAATTCAAAGACTCCTATAAATCCTCATCTGGACTGCTACATTCATTTTCAGAGCCCAGGTAAAAACACACACAGAAAAACCCTCGAAATCCCTTCAAGAGGCGGGGGGGATTTGTTGGGGGGGGGGGGGTGGGGGCGGGACTTCCTTTCTTTCTCTCTCTCGGCCTGTCATGGGGTCTCTTACTTGCTATTTAATTTCATGCTCTCTCTGATACAGTAGTACTCACAGGGTGAGTGCAGACGATCCCAGGTAGCTGAGATCTGCCCAGCCACTTGGTGCATGGGGTGTGTGCACCCAGCTTCCACCCTCCCTGCACTGATGCCCAGGCCCCTGCCTGCCCAAATGGCTCTAGTCACTGGAAGGGGGTTGGGGAGCAGAGAATGGAAGGGTGGGAGATAATGAGAGTGAGTGGGCAAGCTTCTTACCCCCGTTCCCTTGTCTTTTTGGACTTCACTTACAAAACGCAAACTCAAAGATGAAATTGTTATGCATTTTTGTCTTTTTTTGAGATGAAGTTTTGCTGTTGCTGCCCAGGCTGGAGTGCAGTGGTGCTCCCTCGGCTCACTGCAACTTCCACCTCCAGGGTTCAAGCGATGCTCCTGCCTCAGCCTCCCAAGTAGCTGGGATTACAGGCACCCACCACCACATCTGGCTAATTTTTGTATTTTTAGTAGAGATGGGGTTTCACCATGTTGGCCAGGTTTGTCTTGAACTCCTGACCTCAGGTGATCCACCTGCCTCGGCCTCCCAAAGTGCGGGGTTTACAGGCGTGAGCCACTGTGCCAGGCCACAATTGTTAAGCATTTTAAGGGGCAGCTGCAGAGCATTGAGCCCCAAGTATGAGGGCTGCTTATTGAGTCTGGGGCTGCCCTGGTCCTTACTCTTTTCCTCTTTCATGTCTTCTCTAGTGCCTAGCTTGGAGGTGGGCCCAGCATGGATTATTAATAACACATGCTGAAAGCAGCCCCCTAAACGCAAGTTGCTTTGGACTCAAACTTGGTGCTACAGTCAATTGCATTCAGGGGATGTTTTCTCTGAGATTGTCTCCTATCACATACCTGCCAGTAACCACCATAGAAAAATGGGGGGTCTGGCCATGATATTCATCTGTAATTCACGTCATTGCTCTGACTTCAGGAACCACCACACCTACATCACCCCTGAAATATGAGCAACTCTCTTGTTATAAAGAATTCCACAGAAGGCTCCATAACTTCTGTGCCAGGCTAATAGTGCTCTGATTTCCTTTTTTTCTGCCTGCAGTGATTATCCAGGGACTACAGATGGGGTCAGCAGCAGGCCCAGTCACCTGCATTGCCGAATGACTGACTGACTGCCTCAGCATCTCCTGAGCAGAGGTGAGAAGGAATTGTTTACAGCCTGATATGGTTAGTCTTTGTGTCCAAATCTCATCTTGAATTGTAATCTCCAAGTGTTGAGGGAAGGAAGTAATTGGATTATGGGGACGGTATCCCCATGCGGTTCTTGTGATAGTGAGTGAATTCTCACGAGATCTGATGATTTTATAAACAGTAGTTTTTCCTGCGCTCTCACATGTTCTCTGTTGCCTGCCACCATGTAAGACATGCTTGTTTCCCCTTCTGCCATGATTGTAAGTTTCCTGAGGCCCCTCAAGCCATGCGGAACTGTGGTTTAATTAAACTTCTTTCCTTTATAAGTTCCTCAGTCTCTGGCAGTCCTATATTTTTTTTTCATACCTCAGGTTCTGGGGTACATGTGCAGAATGTGCAGGTTTGTTACATAGGTATACATGTGCTATGGTGGCTTGCTGCATCCATTCCCTCATCATCTACTTTAGGTATTTCTCCTAATGTTATCCCTCCCCAATCCCCCCATCCACTGCTATCCCTCCCTGAGCCTCCCCACCCCCGCTAGGCCCCCATGTATGATGTTCCCCTCCCTGTGTCTGTGTGTTCTCATTGTTCAACACCCACTTATGAGTGAGAACATGCAGTGTTTGGTTTTCTGTTCTTGTGTCAGTTTGCTGACAATGATGGTTTCCAGCTTCATTTGTGTCCCTGCAAAGGACTCATCCTTTTTTATGGCTGCATAGTATTCCGTGGTATATATGTGCCATATTCTTTATCCAGTCTATCATTGATGGGCATTTGGATTGGTTCCAAGTCTTTGCTACTGTAAATAGTGCTGCAATAAACATACATGTGCATGTCTCTTTATAGTAGAATGATTAATAATCCTTTGGGTATATACCCAGTAATGGGATTGCTGAGTCAAATGGTATTTCTGGTTCTAGATCCTTGAGGAATTGCCACACTGTCTTCCACAATGGTTGAACTAATTTACCGTACCACCAACAGTGTAAAAGTTTTCCTATCTCTCCACATCCTCTCCAGCATCTGTTGTCTCCTGATTTTTTAATGATCACCATTCTAACTGGCACGAGATGGTATATCAATTCTGGCAGTTCTTTTTCTTTCTTTTTTTTTTTTTTTTCTGAGACAGAGTTTCACTCTTGTTGCCCAAGCTGGAGTGCAATGATATGATCTCGGGTTACCACAAACTCTGCCTCCTGGGTTCAAGTGATTCTCCTGCCTCAGTATCCCGAGTAGCTGAGATCACAGGCACCTGCCACCATGCCTGGCAAATTTTCTATTTTTACTAGAGACAGGGTTTCACCATGTTGGTCAGGCTGGTCTCGAATTCCCAACCTCTGGTGATCCACCTACCTTGGCCTTCCAAAGTGCTGGGATTACAGGTGTGAACCATTACACCTGGCTCTGGCAGTTCTTTATAGCAGTGTGAAAACAGAGTAATACACAGCTTAATTCTGGATTTATCTTGGCCTTCACTTCTCAAGCAATTCAGGCATGGGGGCTCACGCCTGTAATACCAGCACTTTGGGATTGATCTCTTGAAGCCAGGAGTTTAAGAACAACTTAGTGAGACTTTGTCCCTATTGAAAAAAAAAATTAATAAAATATGAAGTTCCCACTTCATAGTTTAAAGACACATGTACAATTACGTGGTTTTTAAAATAATATTACTTTTCTCATGGAAAAGCTATGTGTTACAGAAAATGTGAAACATCTAGAACAGAAGAAAAGAAAATCACCAGAATTGCCATCTTACTGTCCAGAAATAATTATTTAGCATTTTAGCATATGTATTTTGGTGTTTTTACATATATGGCTATGGTGCATATGTTATTGAGATATTATAAATATTGCTTTAAAACACACTTTCATTCACTCAATGATACACCATGAATATCTTCCTAATATTTTTATTCATCTAAAACATTATTTGAAAACTTTTGGGTGCATGCCACTCACCTGGGAGCATGTGGAAAATCGAGATTCTAAAGTCTCTCACTCACAGAGATTCTCATTAATAATCTCAGATAGGGACTCATAAATCTGATATCTGCCTTTTGAAGAAGCACCCCAGAAGATTCTGATGGAGGTGATTCCCAGAGCTTGCTCTGACAAGCACTGATCTACACTATGACTTTAAAATGCTGCAATCACATAGGTGTGCCATAATTTATTAAACCAGCTTCAAGTTGTTCATTTGACTTTAGTTTCTAAATTTTCACTTGCATGATTAATTCTTCAAATAAATATTTCTGAATATCTTGAGCTATTTCCTTAGGAAAATTCTGCCAAGCGGAATTACTGGGCCAAAGGGAGTGCAAACCTGAGCAAAGTAGATAGCAGTGTGAATGAAAAAGCAAATCAGTAAGCTGTAAAATACGCCGCTAATGTGATAGAACAGCTGCCATTTGTTGAGGGACTTTTGTATACCCGACCAGGGGTTCTGAAATTTTCTTGTGCATCCGAATCACCTGGATGGCTTGTTAAAACCAGGTTGCTGCTACCTTCTCTCCGTCCTCATTTAATTCATTAGGTCTGTGATGGGACTGGGAATTTGCAATTCTAACAAGTTCCCAGGTGATGCAGATACTGGCTAGGCCGGGCCACACTCTGGACACCACTGGAAACTATTCTAGGTGTCTTATTAAACCTCACAGCAGTCTTTTACAGTCGATGAGTGAGACGCAGAGAGGATCTGAGGTTATGATGCTAATGATGGCAGAGCTGGGATTTGATTCAAAATCTGATGATTCAAAAGCTGATGGTTTTCCCACAAGGCAACCTGGTTTCTTACTTCATTTTACTGACCACAAATAAAATATTTTAGATGCCTTCCTAACAAGCATGGAAGGTTTCAGGGTCAGCCCTACCCCTCCCCCACTCCAATCTATTAGGGATTTGTAGGGGAGGAGAGAGGTTAGGAGGTGTTTGTCTGAGAAATTCCTCAGGGGAAACTGGTTGGATGAGTTACACTCCACCGTTCACATCAATATGAAGGGTTACCTCCCTCCCCTGCTGTGGCTTCAATGACATGTGGACATCAAGAGAATAATTTCTCATCTCTTACTGTAACCACATAATAATCCTTCCTTGGAAGAGAGCTCTGTCTTCTCCAAAAGCCACCACACAATGGCCTAAATAACCTGTTTGTTCAGGCAACTCAGAAAACAAATTGCATCAGTGCAGAAAACAAAGCACTCCTATCAAACTGGTTGGTTAATGATACCTGGCAGTGCAAACATTCAGTGGATTGGCAGATGGTGAGCCAGGTTGGCTTCTAACAGACCCAGTGTAAGACACCAAGAATCACCAAGCGAATCAGACATATTTCATAACTAAAGACACTCAAAGACATAATTGTGCAAATTTTACCTTTTTGTTATCTTGGGCCCTGGCCCATCCTGCTGTCTTTCTGCGTGTTGATGGTTGTGTGTGTAGATTAATTGTGTGTCATTTAGTCTCCATTTATTCATCCTGTAAGCTGAGGACTCTGCTAAGCACCCTACAAGGAGAAAAGGAATATTGTCTGTTTAAAACGTGTTTGGTATGGCTTCTTGGATAGTGTCACTGGATGTGGGTGCCTGAGAATAATTCATCCTCACTGTTCCATTTCCTAATGGAAAATGCGCTACCTCTAGCCATGTGAAATATAAATTTAGTCTGGAATGCTTTATCATGTAAGACAAGGCAGTCTATGCATTCCAAGAGATATTTTGTCTAGAGATGATAAGGAGCCTTGCACAGTCTTTATTATTTTCGACAACCCCCTAACTGGATAAGGAAAGTTTTAGGTCAACAAGACTTGGGAAGTCTGTTTGCAGAGGAACTAGCATTCATAATCTGAGTTGCTCCAGCTGCCAGAACTAGTGTCTAATTGATTGTTTTGTGGTTGAAGGACTATAGATATACTTATCTAACATAAGAAGAGATATTCAATGACATAAGGCATTTCCTATAATGAAAAGAATTAACATTCCAACTGCATTGTTGTCTGTCAGGAATGCATTCAAAGGCATTTCTGTATTAGGTGAGAAATTTGATTAAGAGCCTCTCTCTCTCTCTCATATAAATGGTATTTTGTTTTTTGGATTTTTTTGAGACATTGCTCTGTCACTCAGGCTGGACTGCAGTAGCACGATCTCAGCTCACTGCAACCTTCACCTCCTGGGTTCAAGAGATTCTTGTGCCTCAACCGCCCAAGTAGCTGGGATTACAGGTGCACACCACCACACCCAGTTAATTTTTGCATTTTTAGCAGAGACTGTGTTTTGCCATGTCGGCCAGGCTGGTCTCGAACTCCTGATCTCGTGATCTACCGACCTTGACCTTCCTAAGTGTTGGGATTACAGGCGTCGGCCACTGTGCCTGGCCATGAATGGTCTTAAAGGAGGAGTTAAAGGGGGTGGGTGAGAACAAGAATCAGAACTCCAAGGGAGTTTCTGGGTAGGACATGGGAGAGGGCTTCGGGTGTGTCAGGAATATATAATCTGTAAAACCACAGCATCCTCCTTTTTACAAACAATGCTTTCAGTTTTTGCACTACATTTAGTGTCTTTCATTGCAGAGATTTTCCCCAAACCCAGCAATTCACAAAGTTACACATTTGTGGAATTGTTGAAATATTACTATGTAGTTGAATCTTAGTAAACTGAAATCCGATTAGCTAGAATCATTGTAAAAATTCTATTTTTACAGAAAATATAAGGAAATTACCTAAAACAAACACATATTACTTAGTATGAAAAAGAACACTTTTTCACGATATAGCACAGTTTCAACAGAAATTCAGCTTAATATAATTTTAGATTATGATCATTGATAGCTATAATGATTCATAAGAAGTTCTTTCATCAAAAGAAAATCTCATTGATATTCTACTAAGAAAATGAATACTAATAGATTTCAGAAATATTCCTAGTAACAAAGATGAAACAAGGGAGCTTTCTATTTACCACTGATATAGCCAGCAAGTATAATTAGCCAGTGTACTCCAGTTACCTAGGGTATATGAAAAATTCAACCTATTGATCAGTAATCATACCATGAATATCAAGTACTGTTGATAAAATTAATATTATATAGATCAGAAAATATAGCCCTAACATTCCCAGATACTAGTGTTAAATAATCATTAGTGTTTTTAAGATTTACATTGCACTATATGTATAAGGAGATGTGAGTCGAATTTCTTCAGGAATGTCACAGTAGTATTTCCAGAGTCAAACTTATTTAAATAGACAGACAGTGAGGAGTAAAGTTTTTTGTTGTTGTTTTGTTTTTGTTTTTGAGACAGAGTTTCACTCTTGTTGCCCAGCCTGGAGTGCAATGACGTGATCCCGGCTCACCACAACCTCTGCCTCCTGGGTTCAACTGATTCTACTGCTTTAGCATCCCTAGTAGCAGGCATTACAGGCATGTGCCACCACACCCGGCTAATTTTTTTGTATTTTTAGTAGAGATGAGGTTTTCTCCATGTTGGTCAGGCTGGTCTCAAACTCCCGACCTCAGGTGATTTGCCCGCCTCAGCCTCCCAAAGTGCTGGGATTGCAGGCATGAGCCACCGTGCCCTGCAGAGGAGTAATGTTTACTACTTGGCCTCCTCTGTCTGGGTTCAGAGTCTCTGAGCCCCTCCACGTTCACGGCTCCCTAGATGCACGCCCTTGGGTAAATCATTTCTCTCTGTTCTCTGCAAAGTGGGCAGGGCAAACACCAAGGTTGTAGAGGTGTGAAGATTTCGGGAGATAACGTGAACGAGATGCTTTTCACAGAGCCTGGCACTGAGGAGGGACCAAATTAAGTTTTAGCTATGGTTATTAAATTTCCATTTGATTATTCATGCTACGAATGTATAGATCTGCGTGTGTATTTTTTAATTTAAAGGGAAACTATGACCATTGGTAGTAAATGTCTGCATAGTAACATGTCGTTTAGCCATAAATACTTAAGAATCAGGCTAATAAAAATATTTGGTATTAACACCAAGTTTTATACAGCTGTTTATTTACTTATGTATTTATGAGGCAGGTTCTTGCTCTGTGGCTCTGGCTGGAGTAGCTGGGATTGCAAGCAAGTACCACTACATCCGGCTGATTTTAAGAAGAATTTTTTTTTTCTTTTTTTCTTTCTTTCTTTTCTTTTCTTTTCTTTTTTTTTTTTTTTGCAGAGACAGGGTCTCACTCTGTTGCCTAGGCTGGTCTTGAACTCATGGTGTCAAATAATCCTTCTGTCGTGGGCTTCCAAAGTCCTGGAATTATAGACATCATACCACACCCAGGCAACCTGATAATTTTAAAATGAAGTATATAAAGACCTAAACTAATCTTTTTTTCAAAAGGCTCGACAATCTTTCAAACATACAGAGTTGATTAAAAATACTCATTTTAAATAAGAATAAATTGTTCTCTATCTATATAAAGGTAGAAAACTGAAACCATACGAACAGATACTAACTGAGCAGTAAAGGTCTTCCTCGACATTTTAAAATCTTTCCCTCCTCCCACAACAATTTGTGTATCTTTCTAAAATTTTTTAATGCATCTACAAGCATAAAAATCTGTGTGTATATTATTTACAAATGGAATCACTATACCTACTATTTTTCATCTGGATATTTTTAACTTGAAAGTATATCTTAAAGATATTCCCATTCTTTTAAAAGATGCATGGTATTCCATTACACAGATATTTTATAATTCATGAAACTTGATAAAATTTCCTAAATGATGACGCTAGAGTTCCAGTTTTTAATTCTTACAAAGAAAACTGGAAAATGTACCTTTGTGCATATGGGTGTATTTTTATAGATAAATAAGGATAAATTTCCAGCAGTGAAGATCTAGCAGACCATGTTAATGACACTTAAAAAGCAAAGTTAAAATCCACATTTTTTTTTTTTTGGCTCCCTATGAATAGGGTGTACCTGTGTCCCTTTTGCCCTGGATGGGGCTGTTCTAAGCCTGCTGTCCCTGCCATGGGTGACAGGACCCCTGTCACTCTCAAAAGGGTCCTGGTCCTCATGAAAAATGCCACAGTGGCCCTACTTCCAAGGCAAAGTATGAGACTAGAAAGTTTCTTATGATCAATTGTTGGAAAGATCTTGCCTGGTGTTGGAAATAGATGCTTGGTGCCACAAAGGAAAAAGAGTACCCACGAGGATACTTTTGTGGCAAGATGGCTATCGAGAGTACACTTCCTGCAGCCCGAGGGGTAAAAATTTCATTGCTGAAAGATCCTTTATCTCAGTGCTAATTTTTCTTTGATGCACCGAGCATCTATTTTCTTTTCTTTTTTTTTTTTTAAAGAGAGAAAGAATAAAAAAAAAAAGAAGAAGAATGAAGGAGAGGAAGAAAGGGGAAAAGGAAGAGGGAGAGAGAACAGGGGTGTTCCTTTATTGCCCGGGCTAGAATGCAGTCTAAAAATGGGTATGCCTGTAATTGTGTTTAATAATAGAGACATGAAAAAAAAATGAGAGAAGAAAATAACTAACAAGCAGCCAACCAATATTTCATTTAAACCTGTAAATAGGTGTGATGTGGTACTGATAAGAGTGTATATTTTGTGTATTTAAAGTGGAGAGTTCTATAAATGTTAGTTAAGTCTACTTGTTCCTGATCTGAGTTCAAGTCCTGGATATCATTGTTAACTTTCTGTCTCATTGATCTGTCTAATATTGATGTTGAAGTCTCGCACTATTATTGTGTGGGAGTCTAAGTCTCTTTATAAGTCTTATATATCTGGGTATTCCTGTATTGGGTGCGTATATATTTAGGATCTTTAGCTCTTCTTGTTACATTGATCCTTTTATCATTATGTAATATCCTTCTTTGCTTCTTTTGATCTTTGTTGCTTTAAAGTCTATTTTATCAGCAAAAATTGCAACTCCTGCTTTCTATTTATTTATTATTTTTTCTCTCCATTTGGTTGGTAAATTTTTCTCCATCCCTTTGTTTTGAGTCTTTGTGTATCTTTACATGTGAGATGGGTCTGGATGTAGCACACCAATGGATCTTGACTTTTTTTGCCTGTCTGTGTCTTTGGATTGGAGGATTTAGTTGATTTGAATTTAGAATTAATAATAATACATGTGAGTTTAATACTGCCATTTAATGTTAGCTGGCTGTTTTGCCTATTAGTTGATGTAAATTCTTGATTATGTTGATGCTCTTTACTTTTTGGTATTTTTTAGAAAGGCTGATACTGGTTGTTCCTTTCTATTTGTAGAGGTTCTTTCAGAAGCTCTTGTAAAGCAGGTCCGGTGGTGATGAAATCTCTGAGTGCTTGCTTGTTCACGAAAGATTTTATTTTTCCTTCGCTTATGAAGCTTAGTTTGGCTGGACGTAAAATTCTGGGATGAAAGTTCTTTTCTTTAAGGATGTTGAATATTGGCCCCCATTCTCTTCTGGCTTGTAGGGTTCCTGCTGAGAGATCTGTTGTGAGTCTGATAGGCTTCCCTTTATGGGTAACCTGACCTTTCTCTCTGGCTGTCCTCAGTATTTTCTCTTTCATTTCAACCCTGGTGAATCTGGCAATTATGTACCTTGAGGTTGGTCTTCTTGAGGAATATTTTTGTGGTGTTCTCTGTATTACGCGGAGTTGAATATTGTCCTGCCTTGCTAGGTTGGGAAAGTTTTTCTGAATAATATCCTGAAGTGTATTTTCCAGCTTGGATTGATTCTCTTCATCACAGTCAGGTACACCTATCAAACGTAGATTAGGTCTTTTCACATAGTCCCATATTTCTTGGAGACTTTGCTCGTTCCTTTTTATCCTTTTTTCTCTAATCTTGTCTTCACGTTTTATTTCATTAAGTTGGTCTTCGACCTCTGATCTATTTTCTTCTGCTTGATCAATTCGGCTGTTAAAAATTGTGCATACTTCATGAAGTTCTCGTGTTGTGTTTTTCAGCTCCATTAATTCACTTACATTCCTCTCTAAATTGTGTATTATTGTTAACATTTTGTCAAACATATTTTCAAAGTTCTTAGTTTCTTTGCATTGGATTAGAACAATTTCTTTTAATTCCCAGAAGTTTCTTATCATCTACCTTTTAAAGCCTGCTTCTGTTAATGGAACACACTCATTCTCCATCAGGCCTTGTTCCATTGCTGATGAGGAACTGTGATCCCCTGTAGAGGGAGAGGCATTCTGATTTTGGGTATTCTCAGCCTTTTTAGGCTGGTTTCTTTGCTTCGTTATAGATTTATCCATCTGTGGTCTTTATAATTACCATCTTTATAGTTGGGTTTCTGAATGGACGTCCAACTTGTTGATTCCTGGCGCTAAAATCTGAGCAACCCACTGCGCCGGCCAAAACAGCAGCGTTATGATTGATGGTGCTTTTCTGACTCTGCACCAAGAACTGCGGCACCAAGGCAGTGGCAAAACTGCCTCGCTGGCCACAAGAGTCGTGCTGGTGACCCATGGGGCTCCTCCACTGGGAATCACCTGGTTCGTGAGCAGCAAAAATTGATCTGATAGTGTGGCGTCCTCTTGTTCTCTGCGCTTTCAGTGGGAGCTACAATCCCAAGCTGCTAGTGATCAGTCATCTTGGATCTCTCTCCTAAAATCCACATTTAATGAGATTACTTAGGGCAGATTGTTAAGTATCTGGTTCACCCAGGTCCTCTCCTTTCCTTCTTACTAGACATCATATCTTGCTAGAGATTAACTTGGGGCATACAGTTTTGAAGCCAAGAGTTTAGGACATTGGACTCCCACCATTTACTAGTGAGACAAAGTAGTTACATTCTCTAAGCCTAGTCCTGCCTGGTGGGGTTATTGTAAGAACCAAATGTGATATTGAAAATCAGCATTGAGCACAGCATGATTTAGCACTGGTGTTTTAGTCCATTCTGCTACAACAAACTACTAAAACTCAGTGGCTTGTAGACAACAGAGATTTATTTCTCACAGTTCTGGAGACTGTCAAGTTGCATGGAGGGGAGTGAAGGTGATCTCTGGCTGTCCAGGAGATGTAGCCTAGGCGTCTGCCATACTCTTGGAGTTTGTGCGTTTTGTTTGTTTTTGAGACAAGATCTCACTCTGTCACCCAGGCTGGAGTGCAGCGGAGTAAACACGGCTCACTGCAACCTCAACTTCACAGGCTCAAGAGATCCTCCTACCTCAGCCCCCCAAGTAGGTGGGACTACAGGCACACGCCACCATGCCCAGCTAATTTTTGTTTTTTTTGTAGAGACAGGGGTTCTGCCATGTTACCCAGGCTGGTCTTGAACTCCTGAGCTTAAGCGATCCACCTGCCTCGGCCAGCCCAAGTTTGTGTTTTTGGCCTAAATTCTGTTTATGATGTTTTACTTTACATTATGATGCCCATTTCACTTTCAAAGTAATGTGCTATAGTCATATCCAGGCTATGCAAACTTGAGGTTCTTTCTACATATATCTCAAAATCAGGAAGATGCATGCTGCCATGCCAATCATTGGGCAGCTGCCAATCACCAATGGTAAAGAGCTGGGAATCGCACCACAGCCAACAGTCAGAGGCTACACAGCTTTTTGTTATTTGTTAAAACAAAAATGAAAATGAAAAGCAAGGTGAGTATATAGCTAGAATTTTTATTTCTCTCTACCTCCAGTTTTTCAAGACTTTAGGTTGTAGCATTCCAGTTTATTGGAAACAACCTTCATTTCAATTATGTTTACTCAAAGCCAAATTCAAGTCAGTTTTCAGGATGTTTGATTTTTCTCCTGCCAACATTTGGCTGATTATGTTGAACTTTATGTTTTCTGTGTAGCTGTTTTGTGCCAAAAAAAAAAAATGGTGTAGGTATAACTATCAAAGGTTTGTAATTTTTTTCATCCACTGTGTGACTTGAAACAAGCCCTATGACCACTCTGTTTCACTTACACAACCTGTGAAATGAGGATAATATCTGACATGTATCCTGTTTCAGAAATATTCTGAAAGCATATTTTATGCTCATAGAGGGAAAATGACACATTGCATTTAAAGCCTTATTAATCTTCTTACCTGAGGATAATTTTTATGTCTCCATATGCATTAGTAGGTAGCCTAAGATTATGGGAAAATAGGAAATGCTGAATTATTTTGTAGGCAATTTCTAGGAAGTGCTTTTTTTTTTTTTTTTTTTTTTTGAGACAGAGTCTCACTCTGTCACCCAGGCTGGAGTGCAGCGGTAAGATCTTGGCTCACTGCAACCTCTGCCTCCTGGGTTCAAGTGATTCTCCTGCCTCAGCCTCCTGAGTAGCTGGGACTACAGGCACATGTGGCTAATTTTTGTATTTTTAGTAGAGATGGGGTTTCACCTCATTGGGCAGGCTGTTCTCGAACTCCTCACCTCAAGAAATCCACCTGATTTGGCCTAGGAGGCTCATTCTTCTCTTGATCTTTCTCCTTGTGTGCTGAACACAGTAGACCATTTCACTGGGGCCACCTGGTACCATAAGGTGACATATGGATGAAGATAGTGGCCTGACTGAAGATTTCTCGGGATCAGATGAGTGGGAATCTGCCTGCTTTCCCTGGACTGCTTTCTTCAGGTCATCTTTCATGTAAGATAAAAGTAGATTTCTTTTCTTTTTTCTTTCTTTTCTTTTCTTTTCCTTTGAGGCAGAATCTCGCTCTGTCACCCAGGCTGGAGTGCAGTGGCATGATCTCAGCTCACTGCAACCCCCACCTCCTGGGTTCAAATTATTCTCCTGCCTCAGCCTCCTGAGTAGCTGGGATTACAGGTGTGAACCACCACACCCAGCAAGTTTTTTGTATTTTTGGAAGAGACGAGGTTTCACCATGTTGGCCAGGCTGGTCTCAAACTCCTGGCCTCAAGTGATCTGCGCTCCTTGGCCTCCCAATGTGCTGGGATTATAGGAGTGAGCCACCACATCCAGCTTGAGAGAGAAGTAGATTTTTTTTTTTCTGTGTAAACTGAAGTCATTTTGGATTTTCTATTATAAGTAGCCAAATCTAACCTTCACTAATACATACTTGTGATTTGAAAGCATTTGTGTGCTTTTAAAAAACACTATATATGCCTTCTCATTCTACTTCTTCAATAATCCTACAAAGTTCAAGGAATGAGAATTCTCATTCTCATTTTCCAGTCAAAGAAATTGACCTTGTAAGAAGTCGAGTGACTTGCATGTGGTCAACTTAGCAAGTAGAGAAACTGGAATGAATAGAAGTGTATTATCTCTTTACAACAAATCACACATATGCTTACATGTAGGCACACAGACATGGTGCACAGGCTTTGGAGTCAGACAGACCTGACTTCACATTTCGTGTCTCATTCTTGTAGCTTTAAGCAAATTACCTACTTTTGCTGATTTTCATTTTCTTATCTGCAAGGTGGTAAATAACATCTCTAGTGCTTGAGAATTCCAAATGAGATAATGTTGGTAGTTCTGATCCAGGAGGTGGTATATAGTAGCTGCTTAGTAAATAGATCTCTATTGTCAGCAGAGGCTTATCCTTCTATAGATTGTTTATACTGTGACACAAAGAGGGTTAAAAAAAAGGAAGAAAAAAGAAAAAACGTTATTCAAATATGGAAATAAAATGGAATGTAAATGAGAGCCTAGAATCAGCTTGAATGAAGTTCTGCTTCCACAAGGAATTTGAAATATTTTGATATCTTTCTGATTTAAAAGACTAGATTAGTCTGGGCATGGTAGTTTATGCCTTTAATCCCAACACTTTATGAGGCCAAGAGAGGCAGGTGGATCGCTTGAGTCCAGGAGTTTGAGACCAGCCTGGGCAACATGGCAAAACCCCACCTCTACCCAAAAATGAAACTGAAAATTGGCCAGGTGTGGGGATGTGTACCTGTAGTCCCAGCTATGTGAGAGGCTGTGGTGTGAGGATCCCTTGAACTCAGGAGACCAAGGCAGGAGTGAGCTATGATCACTCCACTGCACTCCAGCCTGGGTGGCAGAGTGATGCTCTGTGTCTGAAACAAAGCAAAAAGAAGAAGAAGAGGAAAAAACCCACCAAATTAGTGGGCTTGGGTGACCATGCTTTTTGAACCCTTGGAATATCCTAAAGGTAATTTCTTTCTATCTGTATTTGGCATTAAATGTCACAGAAAAATGTGATTTGCCTTCAAGCTCCTCATGAAGCCCAAGAAGACAAAAAAGTAGCCATTCTAAAGCAATTTTATTTTATTTTATTCTATTTATTTATTTATTTTTGAGATGGAGTCTCACCCTGTTGCCCAGGCTGAAGTGCCATGGCGTGATCTCGGCTAATTGCAAGCTCTGCCTCCCCAGTTCCAACAGTACTCCTGCCTCAGCCTCTCTGGTGGCAGGATTATAGGCGTATATCACCACATTCAGCTATTTTTTGTATTTTTAGTAGAGATGGGGTTTTGCCATGTTGGCCAGACTGATCTTGAACTCCTGACCTCAGGTGATCCACCCACCTCAGCCTTCCAAAGTGCTAGGATTACAGGCGTGAGCCATTGTGCCCAGCCAATTCCAAAGATATTTTAAATTTCCCTGGAAGAAATAAGAATGAGAATTCCTAGAGTGGCACATTGAGTTTGTTCCTCAAATACTATTTGAATTTACCCTGCAAATATGTGGTGTCAGGTGGGCGTTGTGTAATGGAATTTGAAGGACATCTGTGACCATCTATAAGGAGCTGAGATTTATAAATTTCTTGAGTAGGCATTTTAGAGAGGCTCGATGAGGCATTGAGAGCTGATGTTTCCCCAAGTGGAATGAACACATCAGGTGTTACATGACTCAGATTCTGTTTTAAGTTAGACTCAATCCACACTACAGACTTGGAGGGTCAGAATAATAATGTGAATCAGCATGTGTTGTAAGATGCATGACATTTCTACATCTGTCAGCAATGACAAATGTTCTTTCTCTTTCTCAGATTCAACTAGATAAGTGGATGTTTGCTTCATTCTTATTTTGAACAGTTGACTATATCAAGAAACCACACCACTTATTTATGCCCATATTAGGCAGTACAGTATCTGATGGAAAGGACTCTGGTAATTCAATTTAATATGTAACACGCTTCACACCGTGACACAGCAGGAGAGCCCAGAGTGGCAGCTGTTGGAATGAATGCCCTCTTCCTGCTTAAGTCTGACATTTCCAAGGTAGGATTTGATTACATCTAGCAATATGGAATTATGGGCAAGGAGAGGTGCTGAGACCACGAGACATTAGGAGGCTAAGATAGCAAAGTGGTGAGGCAATCTGCCTTTTAGTTCCCTTTGAAGCTATGGGAAGTAGCCAAATGATCTGGCTGAGCAATGCCTCTATGACTTCAGGGTATAAAAACCACTTTCATGAGCCTCAAGTCAGGGTAAGTGGGCAAAGTAACAATAAAGGTAAATAAAAATCAACCACATTTGGACCCAGTCAACTTAGGATATTTTATAGTACAAGTGTCAATCCGTATGGTTCCTCTGAGATGCCCACATCTCAGGAAGCCTCAAATTTGACTACCAGAAATGTTCTGAGAAAATAAAATAAGAAATTCTAAGCTTATAAAGGCTTTTGTATGTGCTATTTTAGGTAGTTTTCAGAATGAGTCACTTATCTCCTCCCACAACTCAACTTCAATCATGTTTCAGCACATTCTAATTAGTTTCTCATAATCATTTAAATTAGTGTTTATTTCTGCATGTATTTCTTCCTCCATTTAAAAAAATTTATTATTAAATTTATTGGTAACTCTTTTTCTTAGAAACTCTAAGTTTCAAGAGTTTCCCTTACTGTTATTATTATTATTATTATTATTATTGAGACAGGGCCTTGTTCTGTCACCCATGCTGGAGCGCAGTGGTGCAATCTTGGCTCACTGCAACCTCCACATCCCTAGTTCAAGTGACTCTCATGCCTCAGCCTCCCAAGTAGCTGAGATTACAGGCATGCACCAACACACTCAGCTAATTTTTCTATTTTTAGTAGAGACACGGTTTGAAATTCCTGGCCTCAAGTGATCTGCCCACTCAACCTTCCAAAGTGCTGGGATTATAGGTGTGAGCCACTGTGCCCAGCCAGGAATTTCCTATAGGATGCAGTAATACTCAGAAAAGGATAAGCAATAATAATAATATATGTGTATAATAATATATGCATGCATATGTATAATATTTTATAACTACGAAGACTTTCACATATATTATCTTATTTAATCCTGAACACACAATAACATCCCTCATCTTCTTCTTCCTGAGCACAGTGTTAAAGGTTCCCTATGCAATGTCTCTAGAGATGAGAGAGTCAGAAAAGAAGGGCATTAATGAATATACCTGGATGTATTAGGGGACCATGAGAGGTAGCTGAACCAACACTACACTAGGCATGAGCAGTCCCAGAAAGAGTGGCTTCTCTGCTGTTTATTTCTATCTGGCATTGGGTAAGTTAGAACCTCTTCAGACCTCTGTTTGCTCGTATGCAAAATTAACACACACCTGCCCTGACTCCTCGCCAGAGTTACTATGAGAATCAAATTAGGTAACATGTGAGAAAATATTTTATAGCTTGCCAAATGCCAAATAAATATTTTTATGAATTTTCTTTCTGTACCTGACTTTTGCCAACATTTGTGGCATCAACCTAAACAGAAACCTCAGCTAATTAAAGAATAGAAAAGATAAACATTTTTACAACCATAAAGAATGTTCTAAGAGTTTCTTGGCCATTTTACTTTTCTTATAATCAAAACATCAAGCCGTTCACCTGGCAGCTGGGTGCTTGAATTGTAATCTAGTATCAGTTGCACTCAAGAGGAAACCAAGATCCTGTAGGATATTTTACACATCGGAGCTTTTATTTTTTATTTTTTATTATTCTCAAAGTGAAGTCTGCAGACCACCTGCATCCAAATCCCATGGCATAATTATAAACATTTCTGATTGCTGCACCATACTTTTACCTACTGAATCAGAAGCTCCCAAAATATGGGCCCAGGAATAAACCTTTTTTTAGAAAACACGCTCGCTGGTACTTATGCTCACTAGTCCAAGAAACCCAGAACTTACTGGCTGAAATTTGCAAGTTGTAAGAGAACATTTGTTCTTCATTTCTTTCCAGCAGTAACAAGATTTCTCTATCAACATTCTATTAAAAACAGATAGAAGCACGTATGTGAAATAAAAGCAGCACTCCACTTGTGTGCAAAATTCGACATCATTTTTTGGAAAGTGCTTTGAAGTAGTGCAGCTTTCTTTAATTGGATGCTGCATTTATAGGAGGACTTTGGAAAATATATTCTCTTCCAGCGTTATTCCTGACCTCTACTCAAAAACTAACAATCTCACAAGCAGTTATGTTGATAACCAAGGAGCCATTCTCCAAGGAGGAGGAGGCGGCCTCAACTCGCTTCAAGTAATAACATTAAAATTCTCAAAGTGTTAGCAGTCTGCACTGGACCTTGAAATAAAAAGGTAGAGATTTTGCCTTTGGTGTTCAATGAATATAGAGCAATATAATGTCATTTCAGAAGCCATAAGCTTATTATCAATCAGCTTCGTAGAAACACAGGACCAAAAGGGATTACTCATCACTAAGTCAACAGACAACTGTGTGCCTGGCGCTGATCTAGGGTTAGGGCCAGAGGAGTAAATAAAGCAAACAAAGCTTCCCTGGCACTTACATTCTGGTTCGAGAGGAAGAGTGTGCAGAAAATAAAGAGCGGGCTAATATTTAACATTTGTAACATATCAAATGGCATGTTAGAAGATGACAAGAATAGTGGAAAATGGTTTACTGCAACAGAGTTTTCAGACGGGGTTAGATTACAATTCTAAATATGAATAATACAGCAAAAAGAAAAAAAAAGGATTTTTTTTTTTTTGGCTGGTATACATGGGTATTAGTTTGTACTCTTGAAAACTAATGAAATATCCGTAGACCCTACTGTACTGAATTTTAAACTCTGGACACTGCAAAACAAGAGCACTGTCCACGTCATCACATACATTTGCCGTCACCTTTACATTAGAGGCACCATCGATAGTGACGACTGATCTCTTTTTTCCCTGAGGTATGCTCCTGTCTTCTAATCATTCCTGATACCTTCTTTCACAATCGTGCCCTAGGTAATGGTGCTCAGAAAAAGAAGCCAATCAGGAGCTTTGTTTTCTGTGCCCTTTTAACACTTCTAACTCAGGCACCCAAACCAGCTTGAACCAGAAAAAGCGTCAAAGCCGTCCTCTGGACTCTACCCAGGGCCTATGGATATTCAGTTAGCTTGCAAGAGTACAAACTAATACCCATGAGTCCTGCCAAAAACATCCTTTTTTTTTTTCCTTTTTGCTGTGTTATTCATATTTAGAATTGTAATATGACCCTGTCAGAAAATTGTGTTGCAGGAAATTTTTGGAAAAGAACATGTAGCTTATCTGTGCTTATGAAGTCTTTGTTATTTTGGGGAAAAGAAAAGAAAACAAAAACATCAACAGCTATGTATTTTATTACTTACTATCATTCCAGAGTAAAGTGGGGAGTCCTGTTTTTTCAGAAACATAGCAGCATCAGAGATGTGGCTATTGTGATCAGAATTACTTGGCTAGGTGAGTTTTGGGTTTGATTTACTTTTTCATATTTGTCTTTCTGCATATATAACATATTTTCCTACGGAGAAAGATATGCTGAAGTTAAACTTCACGTGAGCTGACTACCTAAAATTACAGCTGTTAGCAATTTTTAATAAAACACTATCCACCGCACTATAAAAACGGATTCCATTTTCATAATGTTTGTGTCATTCCACTGAACAGTGCAGTTAGAAATCCCAGAAGCAAATGCAGCACAAATTGGAGAGCAGCTGTGTAGAGGTGACTTCTAATCATAATTGAGCACAAACAGGAATAAATAAATCAAGGACGAAACTTCTCAACTTCTGATGCCTGGCGATGTCAGTTTTAAAGCCAGATAAATATCAAGCGAATTGCAAAAGAAATTACACAGCAGATAGAAGAGTGACAGTCAAACCCCCACCCTTTCTGGGAACACTCCTATGTACCAGAAACACAAGAACTTTATTTTGAAACCTGGATGACATATTTGAAACTGCTGGTGTTCCTGACTTTAGCTTGGCAGAAATGCCAGCTGAGTGTGCACATAGCACAGGTGGACGAATGGCAAACAAGACACCTCACAGCTGTAGGCAAGGAGGTGCTTCTAAGGGCATACAGTCTGGGCAGTGCCAAGGAAGACAGGTATGATACGAAGAGGGAGGACAGGCTGGAATTTGGGGGTTTTGTCATCAGTGTGTGTGTATTAAAATATATTGGTGCATTTTTGAAAGTTAATTGGGGTTGGATTTTCAGCTGAGGCCTCATTCTTAGGAAATAATGTGATGGCAATAAATGTCAGCCTTAGCTAGTGACCCTTAAAAAGCTAAACCAGGATACAAATAACAACTTGGCAAAGGTTCCTATTTGGTGCACTCCTTTTGTGCTCTGCCTTTGTCCTGAGTCTGCTTTGCCAAACACTCCGCCTTCAAGCACTGTTTTTAGGGAGAAGAGGCCATTCTTTCCGAAGAGGGAACAGCTGAGAAAAGGACCAGCTGACAGAGGGAACTGGGACACTCCTAGCTGCTTTAAAGCCATACCACAGGGCCTGTGAGTTTGTAACAAGACAATGTTTTCTTGTTGCTGCCTTACCTAAGCCCCCCGCAAAAAATCACCGTTTTTATCAGCCCTTTAGTCCTTAAGAGTGCCTTTAGTGATGAGACAGTGTTTCTGGAAGTTTCATATAAGTGCTTTTCTTTTCCCACATGCAGAAGACTCAAGAGGTTGCAGAATCAGAACAGCTTGTGTGCTTTTCCATATTATAGCTTACGTGTATGACTATACTGATCTTCCATTAAACAGGGCGTCTTACCCACCCTGCAGTGCTAAGCATGTGTCAGATTGGAAGCTAAGTACCATTTAAAAGAAAATGTCTTTCAGTATTTAACAAAACAAAACAAAACTAAGAAATAGAAAATTATCTCACATCGAGCCATAGCCCTTTCTCAGATAC
>NW_022436946.1:15490826-15577425 GCF_009761245.1 Sapajus apella | reverse complement strand
GGGTCTCACTCTGTCACCCAAGTTGGAATAAAGTGATGTGATCATGGCTCACTGCAGCCTCAAACTCCTGGGCTCAAGCAATCCTCCTGCCTCAGCCTTCTGAGTAGTTGGGACTGTAGGTGCATGCCACCACACCCTGCTAATTTAAAAAATTTTTTAGAGACAGGGCCTCCCTATGTTACCCAGGTTGGTCTCAAACTCCAGTCTCAAGTGAGGTTCCCACCTTGGCCCCTCACAAAGTGCTGGGATTACAAGTGGAAACCGCTGAGGCTGGCCTTGGCATACATTTTCTATGCTCAATACATTTTCTATACTCTCAGTACATTTTCTATACTCAAGTGTGTGAGGAACCAAACACCTTCAACAATGTAAATGTTACAAAACTGATGGCAATTCAAATGCCTCCTGAAGGAAGCATAGGTCTCCCTTAAACCACCTGTTGCTCCAAGATCTGAGGACTGTGTGTCCAGATGATGGCATGCTGTCAGGAAAGTGTGTGAAGACCACTACTTCTACCCTGCTAGAGTGCACAGAGCCACCGTTCTAGAGCTGCCCAGAGCCTTAAGCCCATCCACCTCTATCAGGACCTTTGTCTCATCCAGAACTTTCTGAAGTCTCATCCAGGACCTGCCCTGATGTGTGTCTTCATTTTCATTCCCTATTCACCGGAATTGTTGCCAAGACCAGAATAAGACTTTCAGAGTCTCTGAGCTCCTCCATACATAAATACAAATACCATTGAATTTTTAAACTAACATGAAGTTCATAGGTATGCTGATAGCAGAATGGCTTTTCTTTCTAGATGATTTATTGATTATAAAAGTCTGAATGAATTTACTAAAATGAAGATTTTCTGACGTATGCTTATTTATTTATCTGTGCCTCCAGGATAATCTAGCAGTGACTGTAGACAGCATCTAGTGGCCATTTTCCCCCGACAAACTTTTCTGCCCACTGGCATAGCAAGATGTGATTTTACTGGGTCCTTGCTGTATTTCATAATTAATTTAAAGCCTTCTCCACATGGTCATGTAATTATTCTTATCCAACTGGTTTTATGTTGCAGTTTCTTTTACTGACAAATAACCTTCCTTACCATGTTTTTCACCCATCTTGTCACCTGATTCAAATGTCAACCTTTGTTCAGAGAAATAAGATCTAGGAAAACCTTTCAAAAAGTTTTTAAAAACATTTTTAAAAAGTAACTATGTATATCTAGGAATTGCTCTGGGAAAATATATATGCCTGACTCTCCATGCATAAATGTATATCTAGTGCAGTGATATACATGTGTATTACAAGTGAAATTTATATGTCGAAGATTATTTGGACAGAAGTGGACTTGATTAACTAGAGTTGCCTTTTTTGGATTTATGCCTTAGGATTGTGTTCTTATTATGTAATACACAGGCAAAGTTATGTTACTGTACCTCGATGCAGGGCAAAAATTTATGATGTTCTGCCAAAATTGCCACCTGAGGACACAGAGAACAAAGAAACAAAAAGTCCTAATCAGATTAGAGCTTAATGAACCAGCCTCAAGCCTGTCAGGAACTCACCAAATACCAAGTCATTCCAATGAATAAACAGTGGAACAAAAACTTGGAGAACAAAACGTTTTCTTAATTATTTGCATTCTTTTGGCAGCTGTAATTACAGGATATTTTCCATTGTCTGTTACCGCTTGCCTCTGTGCTGTTGTGTTTTTAAGATGTGGTTTGTTCTCTCTTTCCATGTAATTATGATGATCACTAAAATGAGCAAAATTTTCTTCTGAAATATATACAGGATGATAGATATATGTTTTCACTTAACTAGAACTTGTAGATGACTGGCAGTTTCAGGTTAGTTTTTGTGTAATTTAGTACAGCCATTCATTTAAAGCATACCAAACACACAAGATATCATAGTATACATTATATAGTTAGAATTAAAAAATCAGTAGTTTTTATAGTTAACATAGTGATATATTTGCCCTTTCTTCCAAGATATGAATTTTTAAGATAACATTTCTTTCCTGATGACTACAAAACAATACATGCTTATTTTAGGAGAGTGGGAAAAGCCTGCAATCTAGAGATAGCCACCATTAATTAGGTACATGAACCCTACTTCTAGCCTTTTTTTCTATACATTTTATTTAAAAAATTGCATATTATAATTGTTTTTAAATTTTAAAAACATATGCATACATTGTAAGCAAGTTTTCTTCTCAGTTACTATTCTTCTGTATCATTTATTTATTTATTTATTTATCTATCTATCTATTTATTTTGGAGACAGGATCACACTCTGTTGCCCAGGCTGGAGTGAAATGGTGAGATCATGGCTTACTACAGCCCCGACCTCCCAGGCTCAAAAGATGCTGCCACCTCAGCCACCTCAGTAGCTAAGACTAAAAGCGTGCATCACCATGCCCAGCTAACTTTTTTTATTTTTTGTAAAATTGGAGATTCCCTGTGTTGCCAGGGCTGGTCTTGAATTCTTGGGCTTAAGAAATCCTCAACTGGGCATGGTGGCTCATGCCTGTAATCCCAGCACTTTGGGAGGCTCAGGCAGGAGGATCACTTAAGATCAGGAGTTCAAGACCAGCCTGGCTTACATGGTGAAACTCTGTCTCTCCTAAAAATAAAAAATTAGCCAGATATGGTGGTACATGCTATTTGAAAGGCTGAGGCAGAAGAATCACTTGAACTGGGGAGGCAGAGGTTGCAATGAGCTGAGATCATGCCATTGGACTCCAGACTGGGCGGATCACCTAAGGCCAGGAGTTCGAGACCAGCCTGGCCAACATGGCAAAACCCCGTCTCTACTAAAAATAAAAAAAATTAGCTAGGTGTGGTGGTGCATACCTGTAATCCCAGCTACTTGGGAGGCTGAGACAGGAGAATCACTTGAACCCAGGAGGCAGAGGCTGCAGTGAGCCGAGATTGTGCCATTGTATTCCAGCCTAGGCAACAGAGTTTGACTCTGTCTCAAACAAACAACAAAAAAGGATTCCTCCCATTTCAGCTTTCCCAAGTGTTGGGATTATAGGCATGAGCCACTGCTTCCAGCATGCTTCATGTCTTTAAATGGCTGCATGATATTTTGACATGTATATACTAAAATTCAGAAATGATTTTTAGACTAGATGAAGCTCTAGTGGTATATCTAGCTTAAGATCATAGCTTCTGGTGGCAGGCTGATTCGGGCTTCAGTTTCTTAATTACCCAGAATGCTTACTTTTATTGATTTGAATACCTTCAGATGGCCAAGCCCTTTTCCATTTGCTCTGTTCTTAAGTGCAAAGCCTTACATTACCCATGGTTTTAGCTTTACCTATTCCATGCATTTTGTCTTCACATCGGCATCTGCCACCTTTGGTATCTGATAAGAGATAAGGGAAATGGTAGAGGATTTAAATATGACTGAAAATGTCTTTCCTGGAAGGCCCATCACAGTTTAAGTGGGAGCTACTTTTTCTTTCACTGATGAGCTGTTTTGTCCCTTGTAACTAGCATTGTTTTGTCTTTGTGATGTCCAACGGGTGTATATGTGCTATTTGGAAAGAAAATAGAACAAGAAATTAGGAAAGTGGGTTGTGTTGAGTCGGCTTAGTTACCTTGGCAGCACTTTACCCAGAAATCAGTGTTTTGTTTGGTCCTGGACAGGGTAGGCCAGGCTGCAGTAACAAATCAACTCTGAAATCTCTGTGGCTCAGCAAAAAAAGTTTATTTATTGCTCACCCAGGGACAGACGGCGGCTGGCAGGGATTTGCCTTCATCCCGCAATTCAGCAATGTAGGCTCCTCCACTTGTTGTAGTGCCATATCAATATGTAGCTTCCCAGGTCGCTGCTAGAGGGGAAGAGAAGGATGGAAAGTCGCACCAGCTCTTAACTGCCTCAACCCAGAGATGACACATGTCTCTTCTGCTCCCAATCCCTGGGCCAGAACTAGTAAAGTGGGGTGCTGAAAAATGTCGGGAGTGCATGGATATTTGGAGAGTGCAGTCTCTGCCACCTTATTTCATATCAAACCACAGAAACAAAATTGGTAACTCTTCTTAGTAAACTGGAACAGAGTATCAAAAGGATTATGAGGACCAGAGCACCTGGAATGACTAATAAGTCCATTAAGCCAGGAAAATTAGAACAGTCTGAGGAATCATAATGGTCAGAATGGAAAGAAGCTGACTAAAGGGCTTACTGGATGAAATTAACCAGATAGAATGAGACTGGAGAGAAGAGGTGGCCCAGGAAGTCATAACCTCATGTTCCTGACTTGGACTTTCTGTAAGTGTGATTCTCAACCTGGTTACTCAACAGAATCATACAAGGAACTTTAGAAAAGTAGTGTTTGGGCCTCACTTGAGGCCGATTGAATCAAAATCTCCTCAAGAATATAATATAATATTCATATATTATATTTTAAAAGCCCTTCCTCATTATTCTGATGCAGCCACTGGTCTGTAGGCCAGAGTTTGAAAAGCATCAGAGGACAAGGAGGTAGAAGGTGTCCTTAGGATGAGATACTAATGAGAGACTGAACCTTAGAAAGATTGTGGAAAGTTTCACACCAGTGGTCCTGTGGTTGGGTGATGGTTAACATCACAAAGAGAAGTAAATCCCAGACCTGCCTCCTGGTACCCTGAGTCGAACTACCTCAACCATCTACCTGGTCAGTTACTTACTACCTAGATGTGGAGACCGTATCTCACAGTCCTGTCAGGCAGGAGTGGTCCAAACACCTTGGTTATCAGCTGTCTCTTGCTCAGGAAATTACTAGGTACCAACATTGTTATATATGCAGAGGGTCTGAAAAATGAATGCAGATTAATTTCCAGTTCTACATAGAGCACATCTGTAAAATATGACCTTTGGTTAGTGACTGGAGTGTTTCTCTACAGTATTGGTTTTTGAATGTGGCTTTCCCTAGACGTGTCAAGACACAACAGGACCAAAACCTGTTGCAGTTTTTGGGCCTCACCTGAGGCCTATTGAATTAATCTCCTTGATCATAGCCCACTGCAGCCTCGACCTCCTAGGCTCAAGTGATCCTCCCACTTCAGTCTCCTGAGTAGCTGGGACTCCAGGTGCATGCCACCACATTTAGCTCAGTTTTGGTTTTGATTGCCATTTCACAGCTCTGATATAGTGCATTTGTTACTCAGCTGTGTAACTTTATATTTGAATACTCATTAATTGACCTTGACATCACCCCAAGCTTTGCCCTCCACTCTCAATTTGGGATCTAATATTTACCTGCTACTTCAGTTCTTCCTACCCTGGCCTACAGACCAGTGGCTGTGTCAAAATAATGAGGAAGGGCTTTTAAAATATAAGATATGAATATTATATCTTCTAAAAAAACAAAAAAGCTACTGCACTCCAGCCTGGGTGACAGAGTGAGACCCAGTCTTTTTTTATTTTTTTCTTTTTTTTTCAGAGTCTCACTCTGTCACCCAGGCTGGAGTTCAGTGGCGCAATCGCAGCTCACTGCAACCTCTGCCTCCCAGGTTCAAGTGATTCTCCTTCCTCAGCCTCTGGAGTAGCTGGGATTATAGGCACTCACCACCATACCCAGCTAATTTTTGTATTTTTAGTAGAAATGAGGTTTCACTATGTTGGCCAGGCTGGTCTGAAATTCCCAACCTCAAGTGATCCGCCCGCCTCAGCCTCCCAAAGTGCTGGGATTACAGGCATGAGCCAGCCCACCCGGCCAGAGACTCTGTCTTTTAAAATAAAAACAACAAACAAAAACTGAGCAAAGACAAATAAATTAGCCGGAATAATGAACTCCAGGAGGAAACATGAACAACTGACTAAAGCCTAGTGGAAGCCCAGCTGGTTTGTAGTTGCTTTTACATCACCCGCACATGCCTTCCTACTCCATAATTTTATAGATGCTGCTTGAAGCACAACTGACTGTAGAAGGTGCCCTCTTAGTCTTACGGTTTTCTCTGAAAGACAATAGCCTTGCTTTATACAACTGCACTGTTTGTTATAGCCATAGTCATGCTTCATTCAGACAACAGCAGTGGGTTTTCAGAGTGATTCATCTGTTTTTCTTGTACCTAACCACCCTCTTATTTGCTTCAGGTCCTGCATGTGTCTGGCTGGGAGAGCTGGAAGAGTAGGGTTTGGGTGATATCTGCTTCTGAGCCACGTTTCAGGACTGTGGATATTTTTAAGCTGAAGGGGAGAAGTCCAGTGGAAGGCATGCAGGGAGCTTTTCATCTACTTGAAGGAATAGACTTGCTCTGTATTACTCTGAAGAAACCAATATTTTGAAATTCCAATAAGGCAGGCTCAAAATGAAATATTCTGAACATCTGAGCTGTCCAACAATGATGCTGGCTTCCTGGGGCATTACTCAGCTACTTGTGTGCTTCACTGAGGTTTTTTTTTTTTTTTTTTTTTTTTTTTGAGATTGAGTCTTGTTCTGTCGCCCAGGCTGGAGGGCAGTGGCACGATCTCGGCTCACTGCAACCTCTACTTTCCAGGTTCAAGAGGTTCTCCTGCTTCAGCCTCCCGAGTAGCTGGGACTACAGGCACTTGCCACCGTGCCTGGCCAATGTTTACATTTTCAGTAGAGAAAGGGTTTGACCATGTTGGCCAGGCTGGTCTCGAACTCCCAACCTCAGGTGTTCTACCTGCCTCGTCCTCCCAAAGTGCTGGATCATAGGCTTCAGCCACTGCGTCCAGCTGAGCTCTGAATGTTGAGGCTCCTCAGATTTCGGTCGGGGCCTCTCTTCTCTTTTACACAGTTTTTCTTTAGCACCTCATCAAGTTCTGTTGTTTTAAGTGCCATGTATATGTCCGAATGAACCCATTGCTTTCTCCAGTCAAATCTCTCTTGTCTTATATACTCAACTACCTCAATGACCTTCCACTTGGATGTTTCACGAGCACCTTGAACTTAACATGGGAAAAATAAAACCCTTGATTTCTTCTTCATCCTATCCTGCCCCAAAGTCTTATTGTCCTCCAACCTGCCCTAGATTAGTCAATGGCACCAACATCTAACTGTCACTTAACCCCAGACTTCTGCCTCTCTCTGCCTGTCACACTCAAACCACCTCAAGTCAATCACCTCCAGACTTGAACAAGAACACGTGTCTCATTCATTGAGTTCCCTCAAACCACTGGCACACAGTCCATTCTTCCTAAGTACTTGATGAATGAATGAATGATGTAGAATGATCATCTGGAAGAAATAATAGTGGCCCTTCTAACTTACTGAGTCTACCATGTGCTAGGTGTTTAAGTATTACGTTTCTGTTCCTAATGACAACACTTCAAAGTAGGTAGGCAAGTTAGAAAGCTCATAGAACTGAGAGTTTGGTATGGCTTTGCTTTTAAGTTTTATTAGGTGCTTTGTGTGTTTTTTGTTTTGTTTTGTTTTGAGGCAGTGTCTCTGTCACCCAGGCTGGAGTGCAGTGGTGCAATCATAGCTCATTGTAAGCTCAACTTCCTGAGCTCAAGCGATCCTCTTGCCACAGCCTCCTGAGTAGCTGGGACCATAGGCAGGGGGCATTATGCCTGACTAAATTTTAAAATTTTGTAGAGATGGGGGTCTTGCCATATTGCTCAGGCTGGTCTTGAACTCCTGGCCTCAAGTGATCCTCCTGCCTTGGCCTCCCAGAGTACTGAGATTACAGGCATTAGCACTGTACCCAGCATGTATGGTTTGTTTTTTTTTTTTAATAGCATATATAGGCATAGTGCTGAGGGCTTTATATGTCTATTATCTCATTTAATCCTTATCAACTACATATAGGGTAGCTTTTATGCACCATTTCGTTGATAAGAAAACTGAGGCTAATGCAAAATTAAGCAATTTGACCTAGGTAAAACAGCCAGGAAGTGATGGGACTGATATTTAAGCCCTGGTCTATAGGTTCCTACGGCTATATATTTCCCTGCT
Organism: Sapajus apella; assembly: GCF_009761245.1. Taxonomy (NCBI): domain Eukaryota; kingdom Metazoa; phylum Chordata; class Mammalia; order Primates; family Cebidae; genus Sapajus; species Sapajus apella. The sequence continues at coordinate 15,569,516 of NW_022436946.1, read as the reverse complement.
ATATGAGAGAGCAACCTCTAACAAGGATACCACTGAAGGAATGCCAACATTTTCTGAATTGTTGTTGTAGATGATCTTTTGGTTTCTTCAAATTGGAATTTTTTATCTTTATATTGTACAAAGAGTCTTTTCCTCTGCTTCTTTAGATTCAGTTCATTAGACATCCCTACCATTTTAAAGAAAGTAAAAATAACTTCCCAAATTTCATAGAAAACTTAGAAATGCTCTAAACCCACACACAAATTGCACCCAATGTGACTGTGAAGATCTCCTTCTGGTCAGGCATGGTGGCTCATGCCTGCAATCCCAGCAATCTGGGAGGCTGAGGTGGGCGGATCACTTAAGATCAGGAGTTTGAGACCAGTCTGGCTAACATGGTGAAACCCGGTCTCTACTAAGAATAAAAATATTAGCCAGGCATCATTATGCACTCTTACAATCCCAGCAACTCAGGAGGCTGAGGCAGGAGAATCACTTGAACCCAGGAGGAGGAGGTTGTAGTGAGCCAAGATCATACCACTGCACTCCAGCAACCTGGGTGACAGAGCGAGACTGTGTCAAAAAAAGAAAGACCTCCTCCTTTTTTTGTTTTGTTTTTTGTTTTTGTATGCTTTGGCACAAGTCAAAATAGAATTCCTATCTTCTTAATACCTAAACTAAGTTAACCGGCCTGGCAATGGTTCCCAAAGCCATGCCAGCAGATACGCAGAGCAAGATGTCACCCCCTGGGGCTGACTCAGCACACAAAATACCTAGTGACTTGAGGAGTATTGTTCTCTAAGATACAAATTTACTAAAATCTATTCTAAGTACTTGAATAAAAAAAGATATTATTACAATTAATGTGCCTTTATAAAGACAAATTTTCCGCCTACCTATAGATAGCTCTCTGATACCAGAGTTCCATTCCTTATAGTTATACAATCATGTGGAAATTGTTTTATGCTAACTTCTGTACTCTGACATCATTTTTAAGAAGGAGGTTAGTAAAGGTGCCCACTAGACAAACTTCTGCAATAGGAAAAGAGCACTGGGTTAGTCAATGAAATAACAGAATTGAAGCAACGGGAAACAATGTCTGTAAGCAATTCAGGCTGGGAGTGATAAGCCTACCTGTGAAGTCAGGAGACTGAGGTTGAGGAAGAAGCAACAGAAACACCAATTCCTCTCTATACCTATTGCAAATGGTTTCGGGACTTGTAAGCATAAATGTTACTTTTCCCTCCAGTGGGCCTGTATGAGGCTCACTTCAAATTGCTCTTTCAATTCACAAGCCTCCAGCGTTCTGAAATATTTTCAGACATTATTTGTATCTATATAAGGATAGCAGGTACTTTTCCATTGCCTACCTGGTGCTGCTCTAGGTCAATTTGGGATTTGAATGCAGGGATTCCGGCTCCATACTGTGCTCTATCCACTACACTGAACTGCCTCTTCATGAGAAGCTTTTTTAAGAAGTCCCCCAGTTAGAGGAACTCGTCCATCGGCAACTCACATTGGTGCGAAAGTGAAGCAGCAAATCAGATCGGGAAGTGCCATCTCCAACACCAACAAGGGGCCCTAGAGTCACCAGCACCACTCCCGGCCTAGCTGAAACCTCGAAATTTAGAAAGAAATTCACAGGCTTGGCTCATTGCGAGGGCGAAGGGAGGATGGTATGAAGAATGAGATGTTAGAGCTCTTTTTGAGTTGGGGGAGGGAGGCTGCCCCATGCCTGGGAGGTGGATGGAATTACAGAAGAGAAATCTTAAGATGGGTAGAGTCCAAATGGATGAGGGTTTTAACTTTCCCCTCTTCTAGTTTGGGAAGTGCTTCTAAACTTGTCCCCTGTTTTCAAAATAGAGATATTTTCTCTGAAGTGCTCACTGGTGATTTTGCTTTGTGGACACGGAGAGGACAGGATGGCCAGGAAAGGGAGATTCATCCCACCCCTTTGTTTCCATGGTTCCCATGCACCTATAGGGTGGACTAAGACTCCGTATCTGGAAGATGTCTCAATCGTGAGAAAAGGGAGGTAAAAGGAAGAGCACAGGCCGGAATGAGATAACATTCTGCCTGCACCTGCAGGTCAGAGCAGCTCTCTGTGAACTTGAATGTGATTGTGAGTCATCCGGGGATCTTGTTAAAATGCAAATTCTGGTTCAGCCGATCTGGGGTAGGGCCTGACATTCTGCATTTTTAACTAGTGAGGCTGATCCTAGGGTCCTATGTACAGACCGCACTTTCAGTTGCAAGGAGCTAGAGGACATGCCAGCTGGGAGGCAGAGGGACATTATACAGCTGGAATAGGCACGTATTTTCATTACTGTTCACTGTATATTCCTGAGAGAAGGGAACGTGGGGTGACTGTCCTTCAAAGTCTTTTATCTCCCTGCTGCACAGTTTGAGTCAAGGCAGATAGCACTTTTATCTGGCCCTAGAGGCATCTGTTGGGGGCCCTGGGACAGTTACCTGTACTTTTTGTCAATACGAATGCTGTCCTCCACTTCTGTGAATTGTGGGGAATATAGTCTGTTAAAGGATGCTAGAGGCAAAGCTGAAGGACAATGCTAGAACTACTGATTTTTTTTTTTGTCTCATTGCCCAAAAGGTCAGCATGCTTCCACAGCTCCAGTTTCCCCAGAGTTACCAGGGGAAAATGGATCAGAGTTTATGAGAGTTTTAACTTTCCCTCTCCTAGCTAGCTTAAGCTCTGGTGAGAGGAGTCATTTGTGAATTGCACCTCCTTCAAACATCAGTGAAGGCAGTTATTATTTGGGTTGTCCAAACTCTTTCCATGAGGAATGGAATGGAATTAGGAAACCTAAATTTAGATTAGGTGCAATGAAACAGTCTTCCTGAGACAGAAAAAGTAATTATAGAAAGGCATGTCAAAGAAAAGCCCTGCTAACGTTTCTCGGGACTTTCCTCAGGGACAGATTACAGGGAGTGGAACCTGCCTGGATTGCCCATTATTTTTTTTTCTCAAGGCAGTCCCATGACCTGATAGCTACCACAGGGAGCAAAGACAATGTGTGGAATCAGGCCATGTGTGGGGCCAAGATAAACTGTGCTAATGCCCTGCCTGCTCTGGATGGCTTAGGGCCTGGCCGTCACCTCTGTGAGCACAGGACCCCTGTACCCTGCTCCTCTTCCTGGACAGATGAGTCTCCCACAGTGACCACCCCACAGGACCACAACTAGCAAGACAGAAGCCATGTGTTATTTTATTAAATAACAATATTCTTAGAGAATTCCCTGTACCTTGAGTTTATTTTTCCTTCAAAGCATTTTTTTGAACATGGCTCAAAAATCAAAACTGGCCATGTGCAGTGGCTCATGCCTGTAATCCCAAGTTTAGGAGGCCGAGGTGGATGGACCACCTGAGGTCAGGAGTTGGAGACCAGCCTGGCCAACATGGCAAAACCCTGTCTCTACTACTAAAAATACAAAAATTAGCTGAGTGTGGTGGCGCACACCTGTAATCCAAACTATACGGTAGGTTGAGGCAAGAGAATCACTTGAACCCAGGAAGTGGAGGTTGCAGTGAGCTGAGATTGCACCATTGCACTCCAACCTGGGCAACAGAGTGAGACTCTGTCTCAAAAAAAAAAAAAAAAAAAAATCAAAACTATCGAAGCCAGGCATGGCGGCTCATTCCTATAATCCTAACACTTTGGGAGGCCAAGGCGATGGATGATTGGAGGCCAGGAGTTCAAGACAAGCCCGGCCAACATGGCAAAACCCCATCTCTACTAAAAATATGAAAATCAGCTGGGTGTGGTAGCATGTGCCTGTAGTCCCAGCTACTCAGGAGGCTGAGGCAAGAGAGTGGCTTGAACCTGGGAGGTGGAGGTTGCAGAGAGCCAAGATCATGCCACTACACTCCAGCCTGGGCAACAGAGAGAGAGCCTGAAAGGAAGAAAGAAAAGAAAGAAAAGGAAGGAAGGAAGAAGGAAGAAGGAAGGAAGGAAGAAAGGAAGGAAGAAAGGAAGGAAGGAAGGAAGGAAGGAAGGAAGGAAAGAAGGAAGGAAGGAAGGAAGGGAGTGAATCTAATATTAAAACCACACTAAGAAAACACTTGTCATCTGTTGGACTGGCAGAATTCAGAAGTGTGATACACTCTCCCTCCGCAAGGCTGTGTAGGAACCGGTACCCTCATACATTTGCTGATGGAGAATCAAATGCTACAATGTTCCAGGAAGAGAGACTGGCAATAGCTATCAACATTACAGATGCATTTACCCTTTAATCCCCCAACATCATGTCCCTGTATCTAGCTGTGAGTTACACCTGTACACATTAAAAAAGTAGTGCCCGAAAAGGATGTTTCTGGCAGTATTGTTTGCAATAAAAGAGACTGAAAACTACTCAAGAGTCCAACAACTAGGAGACTGGTTGAATAGAATCTAATACATTCACGTATTGGAATAATCTGCAGCTGTCAAAAAGAGCGAGAAGATGTCTACGTATGGACGTGGAGAAAGCTCTGTGATAGTGAAAAGAAAGGCAAGTGTAGAACAGAAAACTCTAACTTTTGTATAAGAAAGAGAAATATAAGAACATGTATTCATATGTGTGTAACAACATAGTGTAAAGATAAACAGAAACTCAAAAACTAATGTAGAGTGGGCAGGGGAGGAACTTGGTGGATAGAACAGAGAAGGGCAAAACGTCCCAGTGTACCTTCTTAGACAGATTTTTTTTTTTGACGGAGTGTCTAAAAACGCTTTTTTTTTTTTTTTCAGACAAGGGTGAGCCACTGTGCCCAGCCTTATTACTTATCGTGAGCACAACAGAATATTGTCATACCTTTAAGGGCCATTTGTGAATGTTAGTTTCATGTCCTTTCCCCGTTCCTATTATTGTTGGTTTAAAAAATCTGGATTTCTGGGAGCTATTAGACATTGAGGAGATCAGCGTTTGTTTACAAATTGCAATATTTTCATCAGTTTTTCTTTTGTCTTTGGATTTTGTGTGTGCTTTTTTTTTTTTTGTCATGTTGTTTAAGGTTTTTATTTTTATACATTCGATTTTATCATTATTTTCTCTTTAGGTTTTTGAAGTAGAATCATAGGTAGCTGGATCTTCCCCACTGTAGTTCTATAATAAGATCTATCTATATTTTCTAAAATACTTGTTTGATTTTGTTTTTCTATTTAAATTTGTGATCCATTGGGTATTTATCATGGCGTATGATATGATAGATCCAACATCGTCTTTCACTCCATTGTTTTCATGCAATTTATTAAAGATGTCATCTTCACCAGTGCCATTTCCTACATGTGTTTGTCCCTGATTTTGGAATTTCTACTCTATGCCACTGGTCTCTCCATTCATCGGTCAATATTAAAGTGTTTTAATCAATAAGGTCTTAGATTAGATGTAATATCCGGAGATTTTCCAGGTTTGTTGGCCATTCTTGCTTGAATTTTCTTAGCTTCATTAAGCACAGGTATTGATCGACTTACGACATATGCAACTTATGACCATTCGACTTTAGGACCACAATCGCTAGCCACGACTGCTCCGCGTCTGGCAGCGCAAACGTTGCCCAGCTGGGCGTTCGACAGTGCGGACCAGCTTCCGGCAGCACTACCATCTCCGCGTGCACCATTTCAACTGTTATCCCAGACTCAGTACAGCAGTTTGTGTTTTGTGTCTTGGATATTTTTCATTAAACCCCTCCCAATAAACTTCTTATACATTTCGAAGCAATGGACCCAAACATCGAACGATTTGCAAGGATTGAATGGATGGCGCACGATGTGTTTCGTCCATATTGTGAAATTTATGAAGAAAAAAAGAAACATACAATTCAGACAAAGCTCACCATGTTTATGAAAAAAACCAACTCCGGTAACCCCAACTGCTGCCTCAGATGACGACATCAATGATCCGCAGCCAAGCACCAGTGGCCAATAAAATGTTTCGTACATGCTTATATATTTTGATATGTTTTGCAATTGGGAAAATGTTTCCTATGGTATTTTTTACACCTGTATTTTGTATTTTTGTATGCACCTGTATTTTGTAATTTTGTATGTTTTGCAAATATTAAACCAGTTGTACTGGTAATGCAGTGCTTTACTTAAACCTGACGAATGTACAAATAAGAAACAAAATGGTGTAGAGATTATACAAATGGCATAAAATGAACAAAGAAAATTATGATATATAACAATAATGAAAGAAAATTATGATAAAATATGACTTAAAGATTTTTATAACATCATTTCACAGTACTGTACATATAGCCTACTCAACTTACGACCAAATTGTGTTACGACCGGTCTGTCAGAACCAATCGTGGTCCTAAGTCAAGCACTAGCTGTAGAATGAACACTAATGATGTTGAGTCTTTGTATCAAGAAACATGAGATATATTGTTTCATTTGTTTAAGTGTACTTTTTTTTCCTTCAACAGTGTTTTAAAGTTTTTCTTAGGTATAGGTGTTGCTCATTTGTTAAGCTTACTTCCAGGTATTTTATCTTGTTTATTGTGATTATAAACAGCAAAAATATCTGTTTTTCTGTATATCATTTGCAAATGTGAAGGCTACCTACTTTTTCATATTAATTTAAATCTTGCTACCTTACAAATATTGCAGTTTTATCATTCAATCCTCTTATGTGTTGTAAAAGGCAAATTAAATATTATACCATTTGCAAATAGAATTAGTTATATATATATATACATATATTTTTTTTATTTTTTCCTGCATTCATTTTTCCATTTTGTTCTTTTCTTTAAAAAAAAAAATGTGTGTGTGTGTGTGTGTGTGTGTGTGTGTGTAAGTTCCAGGGTACATGTGAAGGATGTGCAGGTTTGTTCATAGGTTAAATGTGTGCCACGGTGGTTTGCTGCACTCATGAAGCCATCACCTAGGTATTAAGCCCAGCATGCATTAGCTTTTTTCCCTAATGCTCTTCTCCAGCCCTGCCCTCCCCCAAAAGGCCCCAGTAAGTCTTGTTTCCTTCCCTGTGTTCATGTGTTCTCATTGTTCAGCTCCCACTTATAAGTAAGAACATGTAGTGTTTGCTTTTCTGTTCCTGCATTAATTTGCTGAGGATAATGGCTTCCAGCTTCATCCATGTCCCCGCAAAGGACACGATCTCATTCCTTTTTATGGCTGCATAGTATTCCATGGTATATATGTGCCACTTTTTTTTTTTTTAATCCAGGCTATCATTGATGGGAATTTGGGTTGATTCCATATCTTTGCTGTTGTGAATAGTGCTGCAGTGAACATAAATGTGCGTGTATCTTTAGAATAGAATGATTTATATTCCTTTGGGTGTATACCCAGTAATGGGAATGCTGGGTCAAATGGCATTTCTGGTTCTAAATCTCTGAGGAATTGCCACACTGGTTTTCATAATGGGAGAACTAATTTACATTCCCACCAACAGTGTAAAACTGTTCCTATTTCTCTGCAACATCACTAGCATCTGTTGTTTCTTGACTTTTTAATAATTGCCATTCTGATTGGCGTGAGATAATATCTCATTGTGGCTTTGATTTACATTTCTCTAATTAACAGTGATGTTGAGCTATTTTTCATGTATTTCTTAGCCACATGTATGTCTTTTATTGAGAAGTGTCTGTTTATATCCTTAGTCTACTTTTTAATGGGGTTGTTTGTTTTCTTGTAAGTTTGCTTAAGTTCCTTGTAGATTCTGGATGTTAGACCTTTGTCAGATGGATTAAGAGTTAGTTTTTCCTCTTTCTTTTCAGTTCTTACACTACTGATTTTCTTCTGTTATCTAACGGTGTAAGTTAACAACTTCAATGAAACATTAAATACCAGTGCTATAATAGGCATCCTTGTGTTGTTCTGGGCTTTCTATTTATATATCTTTTTCATGTTAGCAAAATACTTACCAAGTTTTATTTTATTGAATTTTAAAAATTAATAATGGACATTCTATTGTAGCAAATATAGTTTTAATATTTGCAGAGATGATTTGTGAATTTGAATTTTCTCTTTAAATCTTCTTAAATTTGACAAATTGCATCAATTGACTTCATGATGCCAAGTATTCTTAGATTTATGGAGTAAACCCCACTTGATTATGGTGTATTATTTTATTATTATTATTATTTGAGATAGAGTCTTACTGTGTTGCCCAGGCTAGAGTCTGGTGGCATGATCATAGCTCACTGCAGCCTTTATCTCAAGCTAGTCTCCTGCCTCAGCTTCCCAAGTAGGTAGGACTACAGTTCCATGCCATCCTGCCTGGCTAATTTTTTTTTTTTTTTTTTTTTCAGAGATAGGGTTTTGCTACATTGCCCAGGCTGATCTCAATCTCTTGGCCTCAAGCAATCCTCCTGTCTTGGCCTCCCAATGTGCTGGGATTATAAGCATGACTCATTACACCTGGCCAGGGTATTTTTTTTTTAATTATTTTTATTTTTGAGATGGAGTTTTGCTCTTGTTGACCAGCCTGGAGTGCAGTGGCAAAATCTCAGCTTACCACCATCTCTCACCATAGATAAAGAAGGGCATTTTATAATAATAAATTTATCAACTCACTAGAAAAACATAATAGTTATAACATAAAGTGCTGAAAGCCAGAATTAAAGAACAAATGTAGAAAGTGGCAAGCACTTTAGTTTATATGCCTAATAACAGAACTTAAAAACAAAAATTGCCATTACTAAATTATAATTGGAGACTTTAATGCCATTCTTCCAAAGATAAAAGAATAGCTAGACAAATTAAATCAGGAACACATAGATCTTTACAAAATTATCAGCCATCTTGATCTACTTGATATTTATGGAATCCTACACCCAACATTTGAAAGAATACAAAAGGCACTTTTTTTTTTTTCAAAAGCAATGTGGTATATTTGCCAAGATGGATGATATATTCAGCCATAAAACAAGTCTCAGTCAAGGATTCTAAAATAATGAAATCATACTGAGTATGCTCTCTGATTGTGGTGGGATTAAATTAGAAACAAGATATCTAAGAAAACCCCAAATATTTGAAAATTAATCAATATCCTCCTAAGTAATTAACAAGCTAAAGAAAAAAATTGCAAGAAGAAGTTAGGAAATATTTTGAACTGAGTGATAAAAATACAACATACCAAAATGTGGGGGATGCAGCTAAAACAGTGATTGAGGCAAATCTATAGGTAAATCTTTTTCTTTTTTCTTAGATCTTTTTATTTCCTGAAAAGATATTAATTTATACATGTAAGATGTATAAATTAAAGAAAAACAAAAAGATCTAAAATCAATGATTTACCTTTCAACCTTATGAAATTACAAAAAGAAACACAAAAATTAGCCCAAATAAGTAGACGGGAGAAAATAATAAAGATAGCAGAAATCAATGAAATGGAAATTGGGCAAACAATAGAGAAAAAAAAAAACTTATTCTTTTAAAATGTTAATGAAATTCTTAAAACTCTAGCCAAATACGCAAGCCCATAATTACCAATATCAGAAAAGGGGACATCACTTCAGATTCTACAAACATTAAAAAGATCATAAGAGAATGTGATGGATGGCTTTTGCCAACAAATTTGACAATATAGATAAAATAGACAAATTTCTTAAGAAAAGCAGATTACCAAATCAGAACCCCCCCCACCAAATAGAGAACTTAAATATTCTTATATTAATTATAGAAATCCAGTTCATATTTAAGGACCTTTGCACAGAGATAACTCCAGGCTCAGAGATCTTCACTGGTGATTTTCAGCAAATGTTTAAGGAATAAATAAAACTAGTTTAAAACAAAGTCCTTCAGAAAACAAAGGAAGAGGGAGTAATTAATTCATTACACACAGTTGGCATTATCCTGATACTAAAACAAAAGCATCACAAAAAAAGACATTATGTTGATATGCCAAATAAACCTAAGTGGTAAATTATGTAACAAAATTTTGGCAAATCGAATCCAGTAATATGTGTAAAAAGAGTAATACATTACAACAAATAGGGTTTAACAATGGCAAATAAATCAATGTATTTTACCACATTAACAGAGACCAAAATAATAATAATAATTATTATTATTATTGCAATTGAGGTAAAAAAAAGCCATTTCATAAAAATTTAACACTTGTTTGTAATAGAAATTCTTAGCATGGTAAGAATAAAAGGTGGTATTTTCCTAAATTTGATTTCAGAATATTTATGAATATTTAATGGATAACATTAAGCTCAATATTGAAAGAGAGAATACTTTTTCCTAAGATCAAAAAGGAGGAAAAGATGTCTACTTTCACTGTATTACTCAATATTTCACTAGAGTCTTCATTAATGTAATATATGAAAAGTAACAAAAGACATATAAATTGGAAAAGAAGAAGTAAAATTCTATTTGTTTATATATAAAATGATTTTGTACATAGAAAATTTTAAAGAATCTCCAAAGAGTTACTAGAACTAATAAGTGAATGCAAGATGGTAAGATACAAGGTCAATAAACAAAATGTATATTTCTATAAACTAACAGTGAACAATTAGACAACTTAAAAAAATTCCATTTATAGTAGCATAAAAATACTTGGGGATTGTTATGGTCTGAATGTTTGTGTCCTCCTTCACCACCACAAATCTGCATGCTGAAACTCAATTCCCAATGCAATAGCATTAAGAGGTGAGGCCTTGGCCGGACAAAGTGGCTCATGCCTGTAATCCCTGCACTTTGGGAGGCTGGGTCAGGCAGATCACAGAGTCAGGAGATAGAGGCCATCCTGGCTAATGCAGTGAAACCCTGTCTCTACTAAAAATGCAAAAAAATAGCTGGGTGTGGTGGTGCCCACCTGTAATTCCAGCTACTTGGGAGGCTGAGGCAGGAGAATCATTAGAATCTAGAAGGCGGAGGTTGCAGTGAGCCGAGATTGCACCATTGCACTCCAGCCTGGGTGACAGAATGAGACTCCATCTCAAAAAAAAAAAAAAAAAGAGGGGAGACCTTGAGGAGGTGACTATGAGTAGGACTAGTGTTCTCATAAAAGAGGCCCAAGAAAGCTTGTTTGCCTTTTCCACCATGTAAGTATGCAGCGAGAAGTCACTGTCTACAAGGAACAAGACACTTTCTGGTACCTTGATCTTGAACTTCCCAGCCTCCAGGACTCTGAGAAATAAATTTCTATTGTTTGCAAGCTACTCAATTTGCGGGCTTTTGTTATAACAGCCTAAATGGACTCAGACATGAATTTATCAAAAGATGGTAGGAACTTTACACTGAAAACTACAAAATCTTTCTGAGAAAAATAAAAGCAGACCTAAAAAAGATAGACATCCATTTGTGGATTAGAAGATTCAACATTGTTAAGACAGCAATTCTTACTAAATTGATTTATAGATTCAGTGTAATACCAATAAAGATACTAAGTTTGTTGGAAAAAATTAATAAGCTGCTTGTGAAATTTATAAGGAGAAGCAAAGTCAAAGAATAGCAATAATAATGTTTAAAATGAAGAGCAAAGTTGGAGGATATAGCCGGGCATGGTGGCTCACATCCGTAATCCCCACAATTTGGGAAGCCAAGATGGGTGGATCTCTTGAGGCCAGGCATTTGAGACCAGCTGGGTCAGCATGGTGAAACCCCATCTTTACTAAAAATACAAAAATTAACCATGTGTGGTGACACACACCTGCAATCCCAGCTAGTCAGTGGCAGAGGCAGAAGAATTGCTTGAACCTGGAAGGCAGAGGCTGCACTCCAACCTGGGGGACATAGCAAGATTATCTCAAAAAAAAAAAAAAAAAAAATATATATATATATATCAAAGTTGGAGGATATACATCTCTGAGTGGAAAAATATCAACTGTTTCTCTGCTGCTTACCCACTGGAACAGTCAACACAGAAGACTTCTGTGACCAAATATGCCATTTCTCCCCACCAACAAGCAAGCAATCAATCTGCAGTGTACACCAGCTGGGTATCCTCTAATTCAATGCAATTCTAATATCACTTACCTGGAGATAGCATCAGATCACACAGATTGAGAATTAGGTCCCTCAAGACTAAGTCCCATTTTCAATGCCAGCCACATGTTCCAGGGGTTTTACCTGTGCTTTTGACCTATGAAGTAGAAATTGGGGTTCCCATGCTCTGCCCCTTGGATTCAATTAATTTTCTAGAGTGACCCAAAGAACTCAGGTAAATATTTGTTTATCAGTTTATTACAAAGGACATTACAAAGGATATAGATAAAGAGATGCATAGGGTGAGGTATGGAGGAGGGGGCATGGAGCTTCCATGCCCTTCCAGGAACCTCCATGTGTTCAGCTATCCAGAGATAATAAAACCTTTATTGAGTTTTGATGATTGAGTAAACCAAACTATTGGTAATCACCAAGTCACTGGTGATCAACTTAACTTTCAGCCTATTTCTTTTCTCCAGAGGTTGGGGGCTGGGCTGAAAGTCCCAATCCTCTAATAATTTATTGGTCTTTCCTGTGATCAGTCTCCATCTTGAATCTACCTAGTGGCTGTCAGCCGTCAGTCAACTCATTAGTGTACAAAAGGACATCGCTTTGGAGATTCTAAAAATTTTAAGGGGAAACAGATCTGAGACCAAATATATGTTTCCAAACATATATTTCCCATTATCATAATACCTAATTTCAGAAGTTATGATAAAACTACATTATTCAATACATTTTGTTATTGGTATAAAGATCAACAGATATAAAGACAAATAGATCAATAGAACAGAATGGAAAATCTGGAAATAGACTCACACTTATATGATCGATTGGTTTGCAATGAAGCTGCCAAGTAATTCAATGTGGCACAGATAGTCTTTTACCAGTGCTGAAATAATTATATATCTCTATGGATTAATAAAAAATTAACCTTGATCCTTACCTCATACTATAAGCAAAAATTAACTCAAAATGAATCATAGAACTAAATAAAAAAGCTCAGACAAGAAACCTTACAGATAAAAGCACAGGAGAAAGTCTTTATAACATTGAGTTAATCAGAGTTTTCTTAAGTAGGACATGAAAAGCACTGATCATAAGACAGCATTGACAAAATTGGCTTTTGCAAAATTAAAAACCTATACTTTTAGAAAGATACAATGAAGAGCATAAAAAGGCAAATTGTAGATAGAGAGAAAATATTTGCAAAGCATATGTCTGTCAAAGGGCTTGTGTCCAGAATCTATAAAAAAATCTTACAATTCCATAGTAAGAAGGGAAGCACAATGAAAAATTTGGCAAAAAGATTTGAACAAACTCTTTACATAAGGAGACATACGGATGGCAAATAAGCATATGAAAACCTACTCAACATCTCTAGTCAACAGGGAAATGCAAATTAAAGCCACAGCAAGATCCTACTACACACTCACTAGAATGACTAAGGTGAAAAAGATGGCTAGTATCAAGCAATGGTGAGGAATGTGGAGCAACCCATGCCATTTAGTGGAAATGCAAAATGTTAGTCTTTTTCAGAAAGCCGACAACCCCAAATATTGGCAAGCATTTAGGGGGCACGATACCTCTCATTCATTGCTAGTGGAAGTGTAGAATTATGCAGTCACTTTGGAGAACTGTTTGTTAGTTTTTAATAAAATTAAACATGCCAGGACTTATCACTTCTACTCCCATGTATTTACCAAGAGAAACAAAAATATAGGTCTATAAGAAGACTCATACAAGAATATTTATAATCCTAAATTGGGAAAGAGAGCCCAGACGCCCATTAACAGGAGAAAGGATAAACAAACTGTGACATTCATGTGAAAGAATATTGCATGCCTGTAACAAAACATCTCATGTACCCCAGAAATATATAGATCTACTGTGTACTCCCAAATTTTTTAAAATAAAAAAGGAAAAAAGAATACTTTTCAGCCACAAAAAAATGAAGAACTACTCATACTTACATATGGATGAATCTCACAGACTGATGCTGTGTGAAGGTGAACACATGATTTCATTTACTGTATATGAAGTTCAAGAAAAGGCAACATTAATATATTGTTATATAAATCAGAACAATTATAGTCCATGAAGGAGCTGACTGGAAAAGGGTGCAAGAAAACTTTTTGAAGCCACTGAAATATTCTATGTCATGACAGGGCTGCTGGTTACATGGGTATATAAATTTGTCAAAACTCATCAAACTATGCACTTAAGATGGGTGTATAAATCTTTCTCTAGGAAAAATTATAAAGTGAGGAATTGTAGGAAGAAAAGAAGAAAAAAAGGAATGGTGGAGACATTATTACTAATGTGAATTTAATTTTCCCCTCCAGTTTGGAACTTTTTTTTTCTTTTTCTTTTTTAGAAACAAGAGAAGTAATCTTCCTGCCTCAGTTTCCAGTCCTCAGGCTGCTGGGATTACAGTCATAAACCACCATGTCCAGCCCAAGGCAAGAGTGTGGCGGCACAGTCTCAGCTACTGCAACCTCCGCTTTCCAGATTCACGTGATTCTCCTTCCTCAGCCTCTGGAGTAGCTGGGATTACAGGCATGCACCACCATGCCCAGCTAATTTTTTACTTTTAGTAGAGACAGGGTTTCACCATGTTGGCCAGGCTAGTCTAGGACTCCTGACCTCAAGTGATCTTCCCACCTCAGCCTCCCAAAGTGTTAGGATTACAAGCATGAGCCACCACACCTGCCTTCTTTTTTCTTACTCCTCATCTTCTGTGCCAGAAGATAACTCTCTATTTGAAATGACTAAAGCCCTTTGTTTCTTTGAATTGGTTGATTTCATCAGGTTTAGATAGTATTAAACTGTAAGGGGCTGAAGTTAATATTTATTGGACTTAATTATTAAACTCTTGTTATATTCTTAATATGTTCTAGAAAAATATTATAGACACCTATGTACAATATTTTATTTACCCTTACAGAAAACCTATGGGGGAGTTCATATTACATGAAGTCAGGCTGGGTGCAGTGGCTCATGCCTGTAATCCTAGCACTTTAGCAGGCTGAGGCGGGTGGATCACCTGAGGTCGGGAGTTCGAGACCAGCCTAGGCAACATGGTGAAACTCCTGTATCTGCTAAGAATACAAAAAAATTAGCTGGGCGTGGTGTCAGGTGTCTGTAATCCCAGCTACTCAGGAGGCTGAGGCAGGCAAATTGCTTGAACCTAGGAGGCAGAGGTTGTAGTGTGCCAAGATTGTGTCATTGCATGTCAGACTCCATGGAAGGAAGGAAGGAAGTGGGGGGGGGGGAGAGACAGAGAGAAAGAGAAAGAGAAAGAAAGACAGAAGAAAGAAAGAAAGAAAAAGAAAGAAAAGAAAGAAAAGAAAAAAGAAAGAAAGACAAAGAAAGAAAGAGAAAGAAAGAAAGAAAGAAAGAAAAAGAAAGAGAGAGAAAGAAAGAGAGAAAGAAGAAAGAAGAAGTCAGCTCAGGTCGAGAGAGGTTACATGACTTGCCCAGAGGCAGACAGTTAGTTAGTGTTAAAGTTAGATTAGAACTCAGTTCTGGATTTTTTTCCATTTGACCCAATTCAGTTAACACTACAAAGAAACAACTTTCTCACTGCCAGTACTGCCCACTCCAAACTTCCCGTTCATGTCGCCCCTTCATTTCTTTTGGTTACCATGTTGATTATTAGTTTGTTAATTCTTTAAATCATTTCGCAAGGATTTACTGTACTGAACACCTCTTCTGTGCCAGGAATGTGTTAGGTGCCTGCTGGGAAGGATTTCAAAATTGAGGGTGGAGACAGGAAAATAGACAACATCATTGGCAGAATGTTAAGAGAGGGTCAGTATCAGATGGGTGTAGCCTCCAAGAGATCCTTAAAACAGACTGGGGGCACTAAAAACAGATACTCAAAACAGGCTGCGGCAGGCAAGACTTCTTGAAAGGGATGTGGCCTATGCCAAGCCAGCCAGGTGAAACAGCAGTGGGGGATGAGCCTGCAAAGGGAGCTGCCTGTGCATAGACATGGCATCACAGGGAATGTGCTCTTTTCTGGAACTGCATGTCATTTTATCCAAAAAGTAGATGGATTTCCAGTGGCAAAGGAAAGAACAGTGGGGACGAGAGAGTTAAATAGGGGCTTACTCATTAAAGTCCCTGTATGTTGGGTTTGAATTTTATAAAGAGGCAAGGGCAGGGCATCCAGGGAGTTTAAACTCCTTAGGCAAAGGGAATTGAAGGTGCTTGTGTTTTGGGACGATCACCCTAGCAGGATTAGAAAGGAAGAATCAAGCTGACGTTCTATAATGCTGTCAAAACCTAATGAGTGTCTGACACAGACGTGCAGTGAAGAAGGGTGAACCTGCCTTCTAGTCAGGAAGAGATTTCTTTCTCTTTCTTCCCTTTGTTGGTGTAAAGAGAAGAAAGTAAAGCACAGATGGGTTTCAGGCTTGGACCTGAGAAGCTGGTGGTGGTGCCTACTGAGATGAGAATGCTAGGGGAGCAGGTCTACCTAATGTTCCTTCCTAACCAGGGACAAAACCTAAACCGTGGACTCCAGTTACTCCTGCAGCCATATGGTACAGCCATTCAAGGTGCAATTTTGTTGTTCTTCAACCTGAATATACTATATTTTTGTCTAATTGTTTGATCACATCATTATTCCCCTATTAATAACCTAATATGAATTTGAAGAAGTGAGGCCACTGGCTAGATAACATTTATTGATTCTCTAAGAAAAATTATCTTCTTTGGCTAAATGAATTTAGTTAAATGATTTTTTTTTTTCTAAGAGTAGGAACTCATGCATGTACAAAAAGCCTTACCCCTTTTTCTTTTCTTTTTCCTTTTTCTTCCCCCTTTTCTTTTTCTTTCCTTCCTTCCACCTTCCTTTCTTCCTCTCTCTTTCTTCCTTCTTTCTTATTAATTTGGAAGAAAATTTTCTCCAAACTTGAACTTACTCCAATGACTGGCTCTAGCACAAACATCACGCACTCTGAAATCTGAAGTTAGATGGAAATGTGATACTGAGGTTGACATTTCCAAGAAGTTTTCCATCAAATGTGCCTGACTTACCACCTCCTGCTGTTCACATAATCCATGGTTTAACTTCTGCAGGACGGATTACATTCTAGCCCCAGCTGGTATGCAGATACCATCTCATGGAAAGAAATTTAAAAATAATTGTAAACTCATTAGATGTGGCAGTATCTGGGTGAGGAGGAGGACACTGGATGAGGGGACAGTGGATATAGGAGAAGAGACAGGGCACCTGTTTTCACTTCTAAGAGAGGGTACCAAGATTATATCACTGCACTCCAGACTGGGCGGCAGAGTAAGACCTTGTTTAAAAAAAAAAAAAAAAAAAAAAAAAAAAAAAAAAGAAAGAAAGCGAGGGCTTCAGAACTGTGCTAAGCAAAGCTGCTGCTGTACCAGTGCAGGGTAAGCAAACAGAACACACATCTCCACGTTTGCCTATGACACAATACTTTGGCAGAAGCAATAAAACCATTTTTAAGGAACCTTTTCTGGGGACTTTCAATGGTTGCTTTATTACAATCAATACTTGTTATACAAAACTAATACAAAGAACAATGTCCTGGGAAACTAGTCCTGAGCTCAAATCATGAGTTTTGTATTGATATGGTATCTGAATCAAAAGACTTAATTCCACAGGCTTCAGTGTCCTGACCCATCAATGAATGACAATAATTGCTACCAAGCAAGATTTTTTGAGAAAATCCTGAGATAGCCTTTGTGAAAAGTTTCCCAAAATGAATTTATTATTCCTATTTATTATTTTTGAGAAACATTTTTCAGAGTCAGAGGATATTTAAGTTTTTAAAAAAGCAAGGCACAAGAAAAATTAATTTATGGTGAAAAATGGTTTTATGTAAAATGCCGATCTCTCCATAAAACTTTAAAACGGTGAGTATTTTAATCCTTAGTGGAGACTGTAACAACATCTTCCTGCACAGATAATTTTTGGTTTGGCTCTTGTGGAACAGATATCACATGGAACATCAGTTAATGAAATAACCTGAACTACGAAAATCTATTTTAGTTTTTTAACAATATCACAAATAGTATTAATACTATTTGCAGTGGGATAAACCTCACGGCAGATGCAATGGTTTTGAACCTCTGCTGTGTTGAAATATCAAGCATTTTAGCATTTTCACTTTATTTGAATTCAGTTTTATTTTTATAGCATGTATTCAACTGCCAAAAGTAATATCACCTAATTTCAGTTTTGCTTCTACAAATCACAAGCAAAGATCATGATGTACATGCAAATTTATATAAATCAAGTTCATTGGGAATCAAAACCTTTTTTCTTTATTTTTCTTTTTTCCACTAAAGAGCATGCACAGAGACTTTTTCTATTTGATCACTAGATTGGAGCTGTTGCAGCTATATTCTGGCAGTGGATTTGGATAATGGTCAAGTTTTAGGTTTTGCTAACAAGAGCTATTAAAGCAAACAAACCAAAATCCTCTGAATAAATTCAGTGTATCCCAGACCATTGCCTCTAGGCAGGCAAATCTGGTTCACTGGGGACAACTCAGGAAGTGATAAGTGAACCTGTATGCACAATCTGTATAACCAGACTGAATATAACAGTACTCAAATATTAATGGAGTAAATGTTAAAACATTCCCTTTCAACAGGAATGACTAGATCTCAGAAACATATTACAAATAAATAGCCAGGGCCTAATTTCTTTAGAACCCTTATACCGCTATTTTTCTTCTGGAAAAACATAGGTATAAGGGTTCCTTATACCTGCTTAATGTTCAGCTCACTAGAGAGATTAGTGTCTAACTTGTCAACAAAAACACAGACACACAAGCACTCACATAAAGGAAGTACTGCAGCTGTCGCCCTTTGTCATTTACTCCACCAGTTGGAGCAGATGAATGTTAACTGCAGCGCCCTTTGCTGGATTTGATCAAGCTTCCTCAAGAAGATACCACAGTATGGTCCTTACTTTGAAGAGCCTGAAGGCCGTGAAACCTCTGCTTCAAATTGCCATCTACCAAGGTGCAAATCTCATTTGAGAACAGTAGGGTTGGCAGGGGCAGTGGCTTATGCCTGTAATCCTAGCACTTTGGGAGGTAGAGGACGGGGGATCAACGGAGCCCAGCAGTTTGAGATCAGCTTAGGCAACATGGTGAGACCCCATCTCTACAAAAAATAAAAATTGGCCAGGAGAGGTGGTAGGAGCCTGTAAACCCAGCTACTCAGGAGACTGAGGCGGGGGGATCACTTGAGCTTGGGGAGTGGAGGATGCAGTGATCTGAGATTGTGCCACTACACTCCAACCTGGGTGACAGCATGACACCCTGTCTCAAGAAAAAAAAAAAAAAAGAATAGTAGGATAACTATTGTAAGGGTTATTGCCGAGTTTAAAATGAGGAAACCGAGGCCAGTATAAGAAAATGAAAATCCAATTTATTCAGCTCCCGGGCGAGGTTCCATGGTCCCGGGGAAAGAGGCCAGGGAAGTTGCGCCAACTTCCTGGGGCGTAGGGTTTTTATAGGTAGGAGGAACGAGCAACAGCTGGGTGCTCTGATTGACTCCAGGGGAGCGGGATTGAGACGGGGCGGGTTTTCGGGTGGGAGAGCCGGCCAGGAGCCTTGCATCAGCTGGAGCCTTCTAGGGGAGCCACTAGGCAGAGCTAGGTGCCGGGTGCAGAGGTGGGTGTGTCCAACCTCCCAACTAGGCAACCGGTCTTACAACTATTCTTATGTTAGGGACAAAGATTGTCAATTTCACTACCTCTGTTGTTAATAGTAAACACAGTTTCACTGTCATGAAAAGTGATACAGCAACATATAAACAAAACCTAGTGAAAAGAACACGGGAAGAGGAAAAACAACAGTTGGTGTTTGAGTAATGGCATTGGGGGTGAATTTTGTTTTTACATTTTTTTATTATTTTTGATGTTATTTGTACCTTTAAACTTTTGGTTCATTAACACATGCTCACTCATGGAAAATTTTTAGTTAGGTGAGTATGAACTCATTTTGTTTATTTTTGTGCTAACTATGAAAGAGATGTTAACAGAAATTACAGATTTAAAAAACATTGTTTGGAAGGGGAGGTGGTTTGCTTAATCTGAGAATAAATTATTTTTTGGCATTACCTTAGACTCATCGTAGAAATATACAATCTAAATTCTTTGTTATAGCCACATTTGTCAGGACTGAAGACACCAGTTGTGTTTTAATCATAAGATCACAGTATTGTAAGTACTTGAAAATGATATATTTGATTTTCTTTAAGAATCTCCTATAATCTTATTGTACCAATTCTAGGCTTTCACCTTCTTCTCCTAGCCCCCCCCCCCACCCCAATCTAGCATTGCTGGAGCAACCTTCCTAAAGACTAGCTTCCTCATGGCACTCTCCTGCTAATACTTCAGTGGGTCCCCAGTGCCACGTGAACGCTTTTGTGTGTTTTTTTTTAAGATGTAGTTTTGCCCTCTCACCAGACTGGAGTTCAGTGGTGAGATCTTGGCTCACTGCAACCTTTGCCTCCTGGGTTCCAGCAATTCTCCTACCTCAGCATCTCAAGTAGCTGGGATTACAGGTGCATGCCACCACACCCGGCTAATTTTGTATTTTTAGTTACAGACAGGGTTTCACTATGTTGGCCAGGCTGGTCTCAAACTCCTGACCTCAAGTGACCAGCCTGCCTGGGCCTCCCAAAAAGCTGGGATTACAGGTGTCAGCCACCGTGCCCGGCCCCCTGTGAACACTTTTGGTTGACGTTTTCTCAAAGTTTTCTATAATTCGTTCTCACATACTATACGACCTTCTCTTCTAAATCTCCAACACAAAACTTGCATTTCTCCTACTGAAAAACGCTTCCCTCTCCTTTCAACTGATCTAAGTTTTAGCTTGCCTTCCAGTTTAATTTCTGTGCCATCCAACTTAAGAAACCTTCCTGAGAATCACAGCACAATTTGGTAGCTCTTATTTCTGAATTTCCATAAAAACTTATTACACATACTTCTATTATCACACCAGCATAAATAACATTGAATTATTTAAAAATTCTAAATATATGTATTATTTTTAAACCAGATTAGTGTCCCTTACAACAGCTACCTTTCATTATACTTACTTCATATGTTTCCTAGCCCCTATTTATTATACAGCCAAGAACTGTTAAGTTGTAGTAGCATGGCCCAGAGTAGACAATCCATGAGTACCTGTTGAATGAATAAGGGTAGACAACACTGTACTCATCCAGCAAGCAAGATGCTGATTCCAACATTGCTCTATTTTAATCACAGTGATAGTGGCCAAGGCAGTTAATATTTTTGGTTCCCCGTTTTCTCATCTATGAAAGGAACCAGTAAAAGAGATGATATTTTAATTCAGGCTTGTCCCATTTCCAGTGAATATCTATCTCACTCTATCACCAAGCCTTCCCTTGAGAATCCTTGTCAGTGGTGATCTGAGAAATTCCTTTCAACAACCCCTCACGCAGCATTCACAGGGGGAATCGGCTAAGATAACTTACTTCCTGTTACTCTTGCGTTTCAGCCTTTGTCCTATGTCTGGAGACTTCTTGGAAGCTGGAGCACACAAATAGCTACAGCAAAACTTGAGGAATGGGCATGAATAGACTGGCTTCGGGGAACCTGCCAGTTGGCTGTGTGGCCAAGGTAAGAGGCAAGCCAAGGCGGAGCTAGAGCTCAGAGCTGGAGGGTAAATTAAAGCAACAAATGTAGAAATATTAAGCCTGAAGAGGCGACAACGTTGAACTCTCAAATGCAGGCCAAAGCTCAGACTTCAAGCCGTCTGGCTGCTCCTGGGGTGCCCAGAGGTCAAAGTCCAGCAGGAGCAAAGGTGGGGGTGTGGTCCTGGAATGTGGAGTGTTGGAGGGATGTGCAAGAGGAGGCACTTTAAGGTCCAGAGATTCCAGCTGCCTGGTGTACCCTTGGAAGAATAAAGGGCTAGGAACTGGATAAGTCAGGCTCAAGTCCAAGCTGCCTAAGGAATCAGGGAAAGAATGGAGCTCAGAGTGAAAGGTCAGGGCAGCATCTAAAAACCCAGGATAGCAGCAAAGCTGGCAGGGGCCCCTGACTCTGGTAAGAGCAGCCGGCAGCACCATGCCACGGGAGGCCTGATTGATCACTGCAAGGTTCTTTGAATTGACTGCACCATGGATTACACCGTAGTCGAGCCATAGTGACTCCTGCGACCCACACATATACCTCCAGATGGCCTCCTGGAGCCAGAAAGTCTGAGAGAACAAGAAAACCGCAAAAATAGAAGACTAGCCCCTGCAGTGCCTGATTAACCGACCTTGCAACATTCCACCACTGCTTCTGCCTCAACTGATAAATCAACCTTGTGACACTGGACGCTGTGGCCTGATTAACCGACCTTGTGACATTCTACCGCTGTTCCTGCCTCAATGGATAGGTCAACCTTGTGATATTGGACCCTGTGACACCCCCCACCCCCGGCTTGCAAAAAAAACCACCCTAAACTGTAACTTTCCATTGTCTGCTCCCAATCTATAAAACCAGCTCCTATCCCACCACCCTCTGTTGACTCTCTTTTCAGACTCAGCCTGTTCACATCCGAGCAAATAAACAGCCTTGTTGCTCACACAAAGCCTGTTTAGGCGGTCTCCTCATTCAAAGCACACTTAACAGCCACACCTTGCGTTTACAGGCGAGGATTAGTAGGGTATGAGTAGGATCC
Organism: Sapajus apella; assembly: GCF_009761245.1. NCBI lineage: Eukaryota > Metazoa > Chordata > Mammalia > Primates > Cebidae > Sapajus > Sapajus apella. The sequence continues at coordinate 15,546,940 of NW_022436946.1, read as the reverse complement.
TGCTGGTGCCAGGGAAGGCAATGCCGTATACATCTTTAGAAAGTTTTAACAAAGGCCTGAAGGACACAATCTTCTCCAAAGTCCCGATGTCGCTGTTTGCTGGCAACAATTCGAGCCAAAAGAGAAGTGGCACAGAATGCGCCAGGGGTGTGCTGCGTATAGCGCCGAGGACCACAAGGGCTTCCTGGGTCAGGTCTGCCATCTCTGGCTAAGATGGGCTCACCATCTAGGACCTTGACCGAGTCCTTGGACCACCAAGAATGCCCCACCAAGAGCCTCCTTCTTCTGGTGGCTTGTGCCTGCTTCCCATGGAGAACTCCAGAAGGGAGAAAACTATGAGGAGGTGGAGAATGTGGCAGGGATCCTAACTTTCTTGCTGAAGGAAGTTCTTAACAAGTACCCATCTGCCTTCAGGGAAGAAAACATAACTCATTTTTGTCTTTCAAATTCAATTCTCAAAACCAAATCCTGTTGTCAGCAATCTGTGTCCCAACGCCTTCCTCAGCAACAGCATTTTCCCTGTAGAATTAGTTTCCAATGTTCATTCTTAAATAATCCACAGAAGATTAAAAGGAATCCAGATACCCAGCACATTTTGTTTCCTTAGTGAGTAATTATCACATTTCTTTGGCTACTTAAATGCATTCTCTGAATCAGGTAAAGAAGATCATAATAGTTAATCAACAACAAGTAATTATTGAGTACTTAACAATAGTCTCAGCACTTAATCATACTTAAAATTGACTATTAATGAACCTCATAAACCGTTTTGCAACTCTGAAAGTGAATTTCTCTGCAGGCTTAGAGATTATTAAGCCATTTAGATCTTACCAAACAAATATTATTCATGCTTTAATTCATGGGAAAAGAGATTTAGAAAATAAGGTTAATGTTCAGTTGTCCTTTCCTGAGTTTAACAATTGCATTTTACATCTGGGATGCTCTGAACTCAGGTTAAACATTCTCCAAGTTATTCCCACATTCATCAAGTTATTTTCACATTAGCGACCTATTTTATTTTTATTACTATTACTACAGAAAAGGGCTAGGTGTGGTGGCTCACATCTGTACTCTCAGCAATTTGGGAGGCTGAAGCAGGAGGATCACTTGAGCTTGGGAGTTCAAGACCAGCCTGAGAGGGCGACTCTGTCTCTACAAATAATAATAATAATTAAAAAAATCAACCAGACATGGTGGCACGTGCTCATGGTCCCAGCTACTCAGGAGGCTGAGGTGGGAGGATCACGTGAGCCTGGGAGGCAGAGCCTCTAGTGAGCCCTGGTTGTGCCTCTGCACTCAAGCCTGAGAGACACTCTAGTGAGACCCTGTCTCCAAACAACGAAATAAATAAATAAATAAATAAAAATGCAAATCCAAGGCATCAAGAAATAGCTTTGCTTTAATGTAGGCATTTAAGGTAAATGGGTCACATTTTCTTTTTTTTAAAAAAAATTACTGACCCACAGAAAAACAAGTCAAAAAGCAGACTATTTCATATTAGTGCTTTTTTTTTTTTTAAAAAAAAAAAAGAGGATTAATATAAATTGTCTTCTCACCTGTTTTTAAAATAAAGGATTGAATGATAGAACTTAGACAACAAATCTAGTAGCATTATAAAAGCCTTTAACATGATAGCTAGAAAAGGTAAACAAAGAATAAGAGGGTGGCGAAGAAAGAGGACAGAGAGAATATGAACATTATCTACCTCTTTCTCAAGATAAAACTAATATTGCTTTTTAAAAAGACGTAGTTCTTTAAAGCAGGGGTCAGCAAACTTTTTCTATAAAGAGCCAGATAGTAACTATTTTATAATTTGCAAACCACATAAGTCCTCTGTTTCATATGTTTTTTTTTTCTTTTTTTTTTTTAAAGCAATACTTTAAAAATACTGAAAATATTCTTAGCTCACATCTATACAAAAACAGGCAGTGAGCTGATTTGACTCACAGGTAGTATAGCTTGCTAATTTCTGCTTTAGATTTTAAGAATGAGGCAGGTGTTGCCAGGATTTGCTCAATAGTAATTTAATACAAGGTTTGCAAATAAAAGTGTTCTTGACATGAACAACTTGCCATTTTTAATGGAAAGACATGTATGGCCCTTTTTCAGAAAGTGGAAATTAATGCATAAAATTTTGTTTTCCTAACATAAAAGAGCTTTTTTTTCAAAAAATGGCTTCTCCATCTTGTGGCCCTTTGATTATGAAAGCTCTGAAAGCTTCAAAAAGCTTGCAAATATCCAACTTCAGGAACAAAATCACCCGAGACCCTCATCTGAAGGCAGGATCTTTCCCACAGCTTCAGGCCTTCCTTATCAGAAGCATTGTTTCTTAAACTAGACTCCAAGGACAACACCCAAAATCAAGTTCTCCACAAAATTCTTGTTTTGTCTTTTCATTTCTAGAGATAATGAAAATAATTGATCTGACCAAATTCAGGATCATCTAGATGATTGCTGTCAAAATAGACCTGACACAGGTATTTTCAGTAGCCACTGAATTCTAGAGCTTTGGATACTTGTCTAGTCTGTTTGTGCCACTATAACAAAATGCCACAAACTGGGTGCTTATAAAGAACAGAAATTTATTTTTCACCATTCTAGGGGCTGGGAAGTCCAAAATCAAGGCAGATTTGGTGTCCTCAAGTGATGGATGAATCAAGGGGTCTCTCTGGGGGCTCTTTTATAAGGGCACTAACCCCATTTGTGAGAGCAGAGCCTAATTACCTCCCTAAGGTTCCACCTCCTAATACTATAACCTTGAGGCTGAGAAGGGAAATATGAAAATACCGTAGTCCTAATAATAGGCATATCAGTGAGGAACAATATCACAGTATCATGTAGTTAGGAAGACTTTGCTGCAATTTGGTTAAAACAGAAGTCGTGGGTGGACACAGTCATCAGACAGTCCAGTAGCGGTATCCATGTACTCACTCAAAGGAGCTGCACTGTGGTCATGGAAGCCCTGTGCTTGCTACTAGCAGTGATTTAATTTCTGCAAAGCCAATGATCACATTCAACTATGCTAGTTAACTTGAATTTTACTGAATTTGGCTGAGGTAGGTAGTTTGTAAATTTATTTTAATTTTCTACTTGTATAAGAGGTATAATTATAAAAACGTCAGGTCAGCACCACAGGTCTATGAGAATCTGTGTTCTGTAAAAAATGCCTATTTCTTACTTGGTGAAAAACATTAGTCAATGTTTCACCAAAAAGAAAAACAAAACCCAAAGCTATAGATCAGATATTGGCTAAAATGAATATACAAAAATCTCGACTGAAGATATTTTAAGTCAGAGCTAACAGTCTATTTCAGGTATTGCCAGAACAAATTCCAGAAGCAGAATAATTGAAACTGTCATGTTGAAATTGATTACAATTAGAAGAATTTGACTGAAACTTGTTACCTCCTTTACCAAAATATAGCCTTTCTTTCTTTCCTTTTTTTTTTTTTTTTTTTTTGAGACAGGGTTTCGCTCTTCTTGCCCCGGCTGAAGTGCAATGGTGCGAACTCAGCTCACTACAACTTCCACCTCTCGGATTCAATGATTCTCCTGCCTCAGCCTCGAGAGTAGCTGGGATTAAACGCATACACTACCACGACCGGCTAATTTTTGTATTTTTTGTAGAGCTAGGGTTTCTCCATGTTGGTCAGGCTGGTCTCGAACTCCTGACCTCAGGTGATCCTGCCTGGCTCGGCTGCCCAAAGTGCTGGGATTACAGGAGTGAGCCACCGTGCCCGACTAGTCTTTCTTATACTATCAAATGTATTGAAAAAAATTGTGAGCACTTTCTTGTACAACTTCTAAAAATTTAGCTTTGCTTTTGTTATCTGAATATTGTACAGGAATATGAGCATGCAAATAAGATCTTTGTTTAGTTCTAAGTTTTTTTAATAACTAAATATGGTGGCATTAAATAATAAATGCATTTTCAAAATATGAATAGTCTCTCATTTGATTCAAATTAGATGAGTTGTTTTGCATGCTTTTTGTCTATTATGCAATTATTGTCTTGGTTTAAATATAACCTAATAGCTGACTCTGCTTTCCTATGCTATGCTGGATTCCTAGCTAAAATGAAATCAGTATGCTAGTAAAATATTTTTCATACATATTATTTGGAACTTTGCTTCTCAATTCTATAAAAAGAATTCCCTTTGCTATCTGTATTTTTTTCTCTTGTGTGTTAATACGCATATGGTCCTTCTTGGGTTAACTACCCCTTTAAGGTAGGCTAAAGGGATAAAAGCAGTAGCTTGTATGTTTTGGTCTCAGGCTGCCTTTACACTTTTAAGAATTGTTGAGAAACTTAAAGAGATTTTGTTTATATGGATTAAGTCTATTGCTATTTACCATAGTATAAATTAAAACTCAAAAATTTTAAACTATTTTAATGTATTTAAAATAATAGTAAACTCATTACATGTCAACATAAATAACACATTTTATGAAAAGTAATGATATTTTCCAAAGCAAAAATAGAAATATGCTTTTATTTTACATTTTTGCAGATCTTTTATGCCAGGCCTAAAACAAGATAGCTAAGTTTTAATTTCTGTTTCTGCACTCAATTTGTTGTATTATGTTGCTTTGGTTTAAGTATTTGAAGAAAATCTTGTTTCATACAAATGTGTAGTTGGAAAAGAAAATAGTATTTTCACAGCATTTTCAAATAATTAATTATGAATGTTCTTCTTTGATACTATACTAAAACTCAGCAAGTGATAACTTCTTACAGGTTTGTTCCAAAGCGATACCTGAAACTATATCAATAAAATTTTCATACTCTGTTAGATCAAACTTCATTGGTCTAAAAAATTCATTGCTCTATCTAGTACTTTAGACAGACATTTGACTCATGACTTTTGTAATATTAAGTATTGGTCATCTGGAAAATTTGGTTCCATGAGATATGCTGATCTTGTAAATGTTGACCTATGTCACTATGCAGTATCAAAAATCATCGTCGATCTCACCAGAACAACAACAACAAAGTGTTGAAGTTTTCAAAGCTGTCAAGTTTGTAATGGCAGCTACAAGTTTTCCAAATTCTAATTTTTACTTTAAAGCCCAGATTTCATTATTCACAACAAATACTGCCAAATCTTTTCTTGAAATGACAGACCCACTTTGTTCCTTTTTTTAAAAAAAGTCTGCCAATCCCAGTGTTTGAAGAACCACAGTTTATCTGTCAGTTGTTCTTTCAAATAAAATAGTATTTCATGAAAAGAGTGGCTAGTTCAGCCCCCTACTCAGTTGCATAAGTGCTTTTCCTTGAGACAACCACCATACTTCAGTAGGCAGCAGAGGTGCTTTCTGTGTACTTGACATAGCTTGGATGTATATCCCTGCCCAAATCTCATATTGAAATGTAATCCCCAGTGTTAGAGGTGTGTCCTTGTAGGAGATGATTGGACCGTGGAGGTTTCTCATGAATGGTTTAGCACCATCCCCTTACAACTGCCCTCACAAAAGTGAGTTCTTGTGAGATCTGTTCATTTAAAAGTATGTAGCACCTCCTCCCTTGCTCTCTTGCTCCTCCTCTGGCCATGCAACGGGCCTGCCCCACCTTTGCCTTCCTCCATGATTGTACATTTCCTGAGGCCTCCCAAGCAGAGGAGATGCTGGCGTTCATGCTTCCTGTACAACCTGCAGAACCATGAGCCAATTAGACTTATTAAACCTCTTTTCTTTAAAAATTACCCAGTCTCAGGTATTTTTTTTTGTAGACAATGGACTAATACAGTACTCCTCATTATACCACACAGAACATTAGTTTAAAGATCTAGATGTAATACAATTAATATATATTGCTTCATCTAGGACATTCTTCAGTGAAACTAGCAGCCCTTCTTCAGAACTCTTTATGCAGGAAGCAGTAGCCGTTTCTGTGCTTGCAATTATCTCGAATCCAGGAGATTCACGTCAAGCTCTCCCAAGGATTGTCTTGCCCCACTCCACCAGAGTGGTTGGAGCTTCTGCAGCTCAACAAATATCAACCAGGTATGGAGATGCTTGTCTCTCCTTATTGTGGTCCTATCCAAATCTTTATAGGCTCTTGTGGGGGTTAATTTTATGTGTCAACTCGGAGGATATTTTGAGATGAGAGTCGCATTTAAATCAGTGAGCACAGTATAAGCAGATTCCCTTCCTGATGTAGATGGGTCTTATCTAATCAGTTGAAGGTCTGAATAGAACAAAAAGACCAGCCTTCTCAAGCAAGAGGGAATCCTCCAGCAGACAGCCTTTGGATTTCATCTGCATCATCAACTCTCCTGGGTCTTGACCTGCCAGCACACACTCTAGACTTGCCAATCCCCTTATTCGTGTGAGCCAAATCCTGAAAAAAACACACAAACAAACACATATGATATTGGATCTGTTTCTTAGGATAACCCTAATACAGCTGTTATCTTGGTCCCCTGTACTTGACTTGAAATTCCTTGGTGGGAGACACAGTACTGCCTACTAGGCCAACAACTTTACTCTCACATCTTAATCCAAAGGTGGCTGCTGGATTAATTCAACCCTCTTTTCGTATTTCTTACATAGATTTGTGTAGCATATCTCCTTGAACATGTAGGAATCCTTACTCCCTACTCTTCTTATCATTGGAACTTAAGCTAGAAAAGTTCCAAGACTACCTATTAAGTCCCATTTGATGAATTTTATGTAACCTAACATCCTATATAGAAAAAAAAAATACAGATAAGCTATTTTAGATCATGGTTTATATGGCCTTTTTGGTTACAAGAAAGAGACTTATTCATGCTACCTTAAGAAATGGAGCCAGAGTGTTATGCCCTGTGGAATAATACCTGTGGAAACAAAGAAAATAAGAATTTTTAACTAGGTTTTCTCTTCTAAAGCTTACTATCTAAACCAGAGTCCAGAAAAAGGCTCACAACCAGGAATCGCAAGACAATAGCTTCCTATGGAGACTAGAACTCAATCTATGTTCTGAAAAGTGATTCAGGACTCTACACAGTTCTAATGACTGGATGTTCCTTTGCCAACTTCTTGAGTATTCTGTCTGCCTTTGCATCTCTCTATGTACCTATATTCTTCTGCTAACATATAGCTGATTTTTACTAGGTAACTAGTTCCAAGTATCAAGAGAGAGGGTTGGATTGGTCAGCTTAATCACCATGATTCCTAATGGGCAGAGCTTTGGTATCAGACCACCTCATAAGCTGTTAGCCTGACTAGGTTAGCTGCCTTTGGGTTAGGTATGAACCTTAGTCCAGCTGTCTGTGGATAGCAGACTGATGTGGAGCAAAACATGTCCACCTGTGCTTAAAGAATTCCTGGATTGGGAGGCCGAGGCTGGTGGATCGCTTTGAGCTCACGAGCTTGTGACTAGCATGGGCAACATGGAAAAACTTTGTCTCTCCTAAAAGTATAAAAAAATTAGCTGGGTGTGGTGGGGCATGCCTGTGGTCCCAGTTACTTGGGAGGCCGAGGTGGGAGGATGGCTTGAGCCTGGGAACCAGAGGTGCAATGAGCTGTGATTGTGTCATTGCACTTCAGCCTGGGTGACAGAGTGAGGCCTGGTGTCCTATAGACTGATCATTTTAACACAGTGTAAACTTCAGGTGACCTTAGGCAAAAGGATGAGGAAATCGTCTACCTCCCTTTTGGAGAAGAGCTTCTCTTTTAATAATTCCCTTCTTATCATTCTTTGTATTAGTCAGCTTAGGCTACCATTAATACAAAACACCATAGAGTGGGTGGCTTAAACAACAGACATTTATTTCTCCCATACAATTTTGGAAGCTGGGAAGTCCAAGGTCAAGGTGCCAACTGATTCAGTTCCCCAGCGAGGACTCTCTTCCTGGCTTTCAGACAGCCACTTTCTGGCTGTGTCCTCACATGACAGCAAGGGAGAGGAAGCAGGCTCTCTGGTGTCTCTTCCTATAAGCACTAATCCATTGTGAGAGCCCTCATGATCTCATCTAAACCTAACCTCCCCAAAGACCCCATCTCCAGACACAGTCACCTTAGGGGTTAGAGATTCAGCATATGAATTTTTTCAGGAGAGGTCGACACAGTGTAGTTCATAGCATTCTTCCTCCATCCTAATTCATCATTCCTTGTTGGGTGCCCTGAACAGAGTTTCAGATGCCAGACAACCACTCTTGCCATTCTAACTTTACAGGATAGTTGTCCTCTGTCTAATTTATTTGCCCAGAATCCTGCTTTCTGTGATGGAAACTAATGAACTGTGAACCGATCCATGAAAGTGTCATCAACAGAAGCTCGTGGGAGCATGAGGCTCACTCTTGTGTGCATGGTGGATATTCCTGTAGCTGGGGGCAGGTCAATGCAGGAGAACTGACAATGGGAAACCTTGAAATGAGATTGGCATGCTGGGAAGTGAGAAGGAGAGCTTCAAACAATAAGCATCTTGGTGCACCTAAGTATAGTAGGCCCAGGCTGGGCTCCGGAAAACCTAAGAAAAAGTTAATAGAAAACTAAAAAATTATTTGCATCATCACACCTAGAAACAACTAGAAAACTGGTAACTTTTCATGCTCCATTATAATCCTTAAGTCAATAATTATTGACTTGTTCTCATACATGATTACATATCCAAAACCAATCCAATGAACATTTCACTTGTAGATTCATTTTCTTCTCTTGCCTATTTTAAATGACATGCAATTAAGGTAAAGAATTGCTTCGTTGATCTAGCATTTAATAGAAATAATCAATTAAATGTTAAATGCTAATGGAAAGGAGACCAATATTTGGTGATAGAGAATGATTTTTCAGATGCATGCATCACACGTCACACTCATGCAGTGGATAACCCAAACTCTATTGAAAATTAGTATGATGGTTATGTTAATTTAGATGTTTAATGATCTCCTCCTCCTCCTCCTCCTCCTCCTCCTCCTCTTCCTCCTCCTCCTCCTGCTGCTGCTGCTGCTGCTGCTTCTTGTTGTTCTTCTTCTTCTTCAACAGGGTCTTGCTCTGTCACCCAGGCTGGAGTGCAAGGCACAATCACAGCTCACTGCAGTCTTGATCTCCCCAGCTCAGGTGATCCTCCCACTTCAGCCTCCTGAGTAGTGGGGACCACAGGCGCGCAGCACCACACCTGACTTAGATCCTTGATCTACACACTTGCCTTCAAGATTTAAAGTTACTGTAAGCAGAATAAGAGTTCGCCCTGTGCATTTTGCAGAGTAAGCAAGATCCAGGGGAATCCTTTTGTATGTGACAAAGGAAACTGTTACACTGACAACATTCAGCAAATTTCCTTCAAGTTCCCATTGCTTCTGTAATATTCAGAGACACTCAGAAGAAAAAAAATATATATTTCAAGCTGTTAATGGAGCCCTCAGCACTGCCTTGTGCTTTTTGAAACAGAATTATAGATTTACTCACAAAGAACTGTGAACGTTTCATCTATGTTTAATTTTTTAAAGTGGTAGATAAGATTATGGCTGTGTATTATACAAACTGGGCTTGACTGTCACATCCATGAGCCGTGGAAACTTCTATAGGTTATTATGATCTCTCTGGGCCTTGGTGTCTTCAGATGTCTGGTTGGATAATATACTTCTGCTAAGGTTGTTATGGGGTTAGAGATTTGTGTATATTGGGGCCCTGCACATGGCCAGCACTCCTTGTATTGTTATTTAGAGAAATGCTGTGCAAGCTGTTTACATTGAAAGGACGGTCACATTCTCTGAGTTTGATGTTGCTTGAAGGCCTTCTTTCCTTCCTGGTGGCCAACTTTCCCTTTTTTTATTGTTCTAAGAATACCTCTCCATTTGAGCCATTGTAAATAGTAACTATTGTTTGGTTGTTCCATCAGAAGGAGAAGCCTTCCTGGAGCCTGACTGGGAGAGCCCCTGTCTGATCTGTCTAGCAGTTATGGAGCTGGAGACAGGCTCAGTGCTCTTACTTCCTCCTCAAGGAAAAGAGCGGTGCTCCCCACCAAAATAGATCCTCATCATCTTGCAAACACCACCCAGAATAAATATACAGGAAATGAGGGCAAAATCCCACTGCAGTGGTTATTAAGGCAAAATTCTTCCCAAAACATAAAGTTTTTCAGTGTGTAGGAGGGAGTACAGTAGTGGATATTACAGCACATGAATCATGGTGGTGCTAATTCCAGACTATAAATTGAGTAATATACTATATGCTGAATGGTTTTATTTAGATTAATGGAAAACTCATGTTATCTAAAGATATCTGTCTGTGTAGCTACATTTGCAAACGAAGATAAATTAGTTAAAAAGCATAAGAACCAAATTGTCCATGGAGTTTAGTGGAAAATTAGTTAGTATCTTGGCATTAAACAAATAATAAACTTCAGGTTTTTCACATCCATAATGAAGCTTGGAATGAAAAACATAAGATGCTGTCTAAAACATGGGATGCTTTTAAAATTAAAGATAGATGTAGTTTAGAAATAAAGATGGGGAAGAGGGGGCCCCCACCAAAGAAAACCACAGCAGTAGGAGAGTAGCTACTTAAGCAATGAGATTATGACGTTGCATTAAATTATTGTTAAACCAAATTATTTCAATTCAAGCAAAATAGTGGTCTTTACTAATCATAAAATTTACTATGCTTTTTCCCTTAATTTGCTAATTTTACTATTGTTCAGACAATGACTAATGTTGAAGAAAATGCTAATTCGAATCCAATATCATGTTCAACTCATTAATAATATTATTTGACAAAATCTGAAGAATATCAGCTTGTATAAATTCTCAGACATGAAAAGCTTCATTTACTTAAAAAAATTGTAATCCTTCTTCAACCATAAGAAAATCAGCTTATAAGAGGCCAGCACCCTGGCCTACTAGAAAATTAGTAAATATCTAGAGAAGAAAGGTGCCTAATGAGCCTTATAGTCCTGTTTTAGAAATGGAAAGGGGATGTACTTCCCTTAACAGATATAAAAACTTACTATAAAGATACTGTAATCAAAGCAGAATGGTACTGATAGAAAAACAGATAGATCAATGGAAAACAGTAGGATCCAGAAGTAGGTCTCACTACATCTGAGAGCAGAGGTCATTTGGGAAAGGTATATATATTCATTTTACATTTAATATGAAATACATATAATAATGGGGTTGGATAATTGACTATGTATATGCAAGAAAATAGCCGTCAACTCCTACCTTGTAACATAGCCCAAAGTAAATTCCTGAAATATTAAGGAGCCAAATATAAAATAAGGAAAACTATAGAATATATTTTTTAAAAATTTAGAAAACATTTTTTTAATTGTGGAATGAGAATAGTTTTCTGTAGCAAGATATGAAGCTTAGTTACGTAATAATCGAATATATTTTCAAGAAACTATTCATACTATAAAGTGCTGTGTAGCTAATAAAGGAAATAAAGGCAAGAGTCAGTTAAATAAAAATGGAAAATTTCCGTGTACCATAAAGCAGAGAACAAATAAGTCTCTAAGAGAAAATATTTACAACTCATAGAGGACAATGGCTTAATATTTCTAATACACATTAATTAGAAAATGACAAATGGGAATAGACATTCGCAGCAGAGGAAATGCAAAGGCCCAATAAACATAAAACAAGATGTTTGAGGAGACATTTATGGTGTTATTTACAGTAACCCAAAATCTGTGTGTATGAGTAGGAGTGAGGGTGAGTTAAGAAAAAATATGTTCAGTAATAAGAACATGTGGAAGAGGATGAGATAGCAACTCAATGAAATATTAGGAAGCAAGTCAAAACAATAGCCAGAACATCCTAAACAAGCCAATACATCTTATTATATAGACAAAGGTTTGAGCTGAAAAGTTTTTACCAATCAGATGTACATTGAAAATAAAAACATTAGTCTGACTAAAAAATGAAAGTCTGTACTTAATAGATTTACAGGTATGCTATATGGTGCTAACATAAAATTGAATTGTTTGTAATAAGCTCTGCTGAAATGCCTTTACCTACACAGATTGTTTGTCATCCTCTATTCTTGAGAATACAATACAAGAAAGTTCCATAAAATCTTTTTTTGTTTACCTGTATCCTGAGTACCTAAGATAAGGCCTGGCATATGGTTTGTGATAAACATTGTTGAATAAATAAATGAATTACTATTTTTTGGCTATAAGGTAGAAATTATGTAGCAATGGAGATAAAAAGTTTATTAGAAAATGTTATAAGAAAAAACTGAACTCCAAGCTAAATTTACGCTATTATTAGTTATATGTTATCTCATTTTAATTCTCAGCATAATAAGTAATTTTAAAAATGTGTGATATCAAGGATAGTAATCAGGGAAGTGAAAACTGAAACACTTGGAAACCATTTGGGGGGCTTCAGGGGGCAGCATTCCTACAAGAATAGGATAACCTCAAACTAAACCTAGCATCACCCAAAGCCTTACCAACACTTAATGCTAGGTTTAGTTTGATTGACTAATAGTGACTCTTGAACACTATGAAATATTCTATAAGTTTCTTTAGCCCCAAAGTAACCTGGTAGTATCTGCTAAGATATAAAAATACACACATTACCTACATTCTCAGTTCTGGATAATTATATAACAAAAAAAAGTATAAAGCTTGTATACAAGTATGTTTAGTCGAGAGAGGCAGTACAGTATAACAGTTAAGAGATTGACCTCTGTCTATCAGCCCACTGGGGCTCAAATCTGTAACTTACTATGACCTTCAGTAAGTTATTTAATCCTTGTGTGCCTCGGTTCTCATCTTCAAGAAAAAGGCAAAAACAATGCCAATCTCATGAAGGATTTTTAAAGATTAAGTGAGATCATGTATGCTTAGGCCATTGTCTAGTACGTATTAAGACCATAATAAACATTGTCTATGACAACATTATCATGATGTATGATTACCAAAAGCTGGAAACAACCTGAATTTCCATTGACAGGGAAAATAATTGAACAAATTACACTATGAACTATATTATGAAGACACTAAGAAAAATGAAGTATATCTGTATGCAGGTATTTGTCCAAGATAAATTATTAAGCAAAAAAATTCAAGTTACAGTTTGATATATTGTATAACCTCAATTTTGGAATAAAATCAAAACTAAACAATTACTCTGTAGCTATGCCTATCTTCGTGCCAGGACAATACCTTGAGATAGTAATTATATATATATTTTTTCTAGTTCACTTTTTTCCTCCTTCTTCTCTTAGGTTCAAGGCCCTTGGCTGCTCTGTGCTTATTGCTCCCATGGGGCTAGTACCTGCTTTCCAAAAAGACAAACAGGTAAATGTTTGAGGGTTGGAGAAGAAATGGATCTTCCTGCTGCCTGACTGGAAAAGATATTTGACAGAAATAAAAATACAATATATAAAACATGTATTCACAGATGCTTATGAAAGGCCAGGGGAAGATGTGCCCATGTTGAAGGGAGATGAGACTGTATCAGAAGGAAGGCAACTCGTGTTGGAGGCAAGCCTGGAAGAAAGAGGCCCAAAGCAGCAAATAGAGCTTGGGGAAGTGGAAAACTTCAGCTAGGCTGGTGGGATGTAAAGCCAGAGGACAGGCCGGCTGCAGTGGGTCATGCCTGTAATCCCAGCCCTTGGGAGGCTGAGGCAGGCAGATCACCTGAGGTCAGCAGTTTGAGATCAGCCTGGCTAACATAATGAAGCCCCTTATATACTAAAAATGCACAGATTAGCCAGGCATGGTGATGCACACCTGTAGTTCCAACTACCTGAGAGACTGAGACACAAGAATCACTTGAACCTGGGAGGCAGAGGTTGCAGTGAGCTGAGATTGTGCCACTGCACTCCAGCCTGTATGACACTGTCTGAAAAAATTAAAAATAAGTAAAACCAGAGAGCTGGACCTCCATTTCAGGATGGAGGCCAGGGAAGCTGCCACAGAGGAATGGCTGTGGAGAGCCAGTCCTTATGGTGAGCATGGCAGAGATTGTCATGGCCCAACCGTGGCACAGAAACTACCAGACCTCACAGCATCGGACAGCATGGCTCAGGGCATTTGTGGGGACCAGTGGCCAAGGCCCAGACAGGAGGAAAGATGTCTCAATATCACTATGGTTACCAAGGTCTAGATGCTTCTCATGCTGAACCCCCAGCCCCAACACATACCAAATTCTTGGCATTACATTAACCCTTCTGAAATGAGGCACAGCTACAGGGAAAGGGAGGGTATTCCAAATTAGCTGAGATTGAGTCTTAACTGATGACATGGAGCTCAAACTAGATATTAACTTGAGTTAAAGAAGAATTAAATTTTATTTTTTCCTTATCCAAGTTTGGACTCATAGCAGTTACATGCATTTTTATATGTTTATATATGATGATTGAAAAACAAATTGTTAAGAGTAGTTGCCTAGGGGAAAGAGGCTTTACAGTTGGAAGGTGAAGGAGAGACTACAGGTTTTACTTCAAGCACCTTAGTAATGTTTAAATAGTTAAATAGGCACTAGTTAAGTAAGCTAATTGACTAGAGTAGTACAAATTGTAAAGAAAAAAAGGCAAGTGCAAAATTATTTTGTGGTACAGGAAAAAAGTCAAGGCTCAAAATGTCTATTTTGAGTGAATTATTAGCATCTTCAAACATCAATTTACTAATTTATAATGTGAGAAGATTGGATTAAGTGATATATAATCTCTTTAAAATTATTGTAAGGCAGTGAGTTTTCTGTTCTTGGAAATGTATAGCCAAATACAGTAGAAAAGAGTCATATTTGTAAAAGACATTGGATAAATAAAGAGCTTTCTAACAATGTTCTCAAGACAATAGCAATAGAAATGACAGTGGAAACATAGAATTGTTCCAAGAACAGGGTTTGTTTATCAATCCCAGGTCTGCCAACGATTTTCTGCATGACTTTGGGCAAGACAATTTCAACATTTGGGTTAGATTACATCTGTAAAGCAGGAGTTCCCAAACTTGGCATTAGAATCAGTCCAAGATTTTAAAAAATACACATTCCATAAATGCAACAGAAATGTCAACAAAACACACTACAAGAATTTGTCAGCAGCACTGCTTGTAATAACTCAAAACTGGAAACAACCTGAATGTCCATCAATGAATAAAGAATAGAATAAATGAAGAAGTGTTGGTCATGTGGTTGGATACCATGGAGTGGAGTTCACCAAACTTTGTTCTGTAAAGGGCCAGATAGTAACCTTGCCAGCCATCTAATCTCTGCAGCAACTAAACTCTGCCATTGTAGTGTGAAAGCAGCTGTAGATAATACTGAGACAAATTAGCCTGGCAGTGTTTCAATAAACTTTATTTATAAAATGGGAGATTGACCCCTTACTCTATAGCAATGAAAACAAACTAGAACTACCTGCAATAACATGGATGAATTTCACAAGCATACTGTTGAGTGAGAGAAGCCACGTACAAAAGAATACATGCTGTGTGATTCCATTTATCTAAAATTTCAGAATTGGCAAACGTAAGCTACGATGTTAAAAGTCAGAATAGAGTGATTATCTTGGGAGAGTGGTGCCTAGTAGGGGGCCCAGAGGGTGTCTTCTGGGCTGGATTGCTTTGTTATTTAATGTGAGACTGTGTTCACTTTGTGAAAATTAATCTGTATACTTATAGGGCTTGCACATTTTTTTTTTCCTGATATAAGGTTTACTTCAATGAAAAGGTTACCATAAAAAAACATAAATATTTCAGTGTTTCACTCTGTAGAATCCGAGTTGTTGGCCAGGGGTGTGGCTTGAGGATCTGTCCTAAGCCTGCCTTGAAGAGGTCAAGTGAGCTAACTAAGGTCACGTTACTGGCACAGCTGAGACAGAGAGCAAGCTCTTACAGTGTTGGGCATGGGGCGAATCAGTCCTGCAGAAAGAGCAGACGCAGCATCTGCCCTTGAGAACGGACCCGGAAACGGCTAAAAGAAGTCAAGGTCACATTCCAGACTTCAGCCTACAATCATATTTGCACTGTCACCTGGATATTCTCACTGACTTCTGCCACCTGGGCAGCACCCAGTTCAGAACTTCGCAGATGGCTAGAATTGCTGGGGAGCTGCCAGAGGGCTTTCAGAACTCAGCATGAGTGCAGGGAGTACAGCAGCCAGCTCTCCAAGGGGACGGCCTTGGCAGATTTTCCAGCTCTCTGCTCTCTTATAGGAAGGCATTGCAATGTAGCAGACACAGTCTGAAGTGGAGTTTCAAACAGACACAGCTTCACATTCTGGTTTTGAAACTTACTGGCAAATTAGTGAATTTTACTCAACCCCAATTTTTCTCATCTGTAAAACAGTCATAAAATTGACCCTCACTGTATCTTCCTCATCCCTCCCACAGACAAAAGAATTTTTTTTTTCATTCAATCTTCATTGAGCTAACATTTATATGCCAAGCATCATTAAGTCTTTTGCAAAGATTGTCTCATATAATTCTTGTCATTAAAGAAGTTTCATTTATGATCCTCATTTTATAGTGAAGACATTAGGAATCTGTTGACTTTAAAATGACCTGTCGAAAGTCACACAGGTAAGAGGTGGAACCAATTTCCTACTGAAGTAGTGTGCCTGGGAGCCTGAGCTGCTAACCACTGCTTGAGACAATGACTGTGCCTGGCAGTTGTCATCCTGTCTCTGGCCCATGGATGAAATTTAATAGAAGTTAATTCTGCATTTCCTCTTTCCTTAAAGAGCAATGAATTGGAGCTGAGGCCTGGTAGTCAGGAAGCCAAGATTCTAGTGGGCTGGTAAATCACTTCTATTTCCTTGCAGCATAATGAAAGCATTGGATCAGATAACTCTCCTTAAGCATTTCTTCTGGGCTGAATGAATTCGTACTCCTCTCTACAGGTCTGAATACTTGCTCTAAACAGAAAATAAGTTAGTTTTTCCCTAAAATTTTATGAAAAATTTGCACTTGTTTACATAACCTGAGTTTGTTTTGATATTTCAAACATAGATACTATGTACGACCTAAACCTCTCTCCATGCACTCACTCACACTCACCTCATCCCATCTCGCAGTCTTATTTGTTGCCTTTACTCCAGGAACCCCTAACTCATGGCTGCACATTCCCAAGGACACCCTAGAAGGAGCACTCTCTTGTTTTGAAAAGCAGAGGTGGGCTGGGCGCGATGGCTCATGCCTGTAATCCCAGCACTTTGGGAGGCGGAGGTGGGCAGATTACAAGATCAGGAGTTCAAGATCAGCCTGGCCAAAGTGGTGAAACCTCATCTCTACTAAAAATACAAGAATTAGCCAGGCATGGTAGCAGGTGCCTGTAGTCCCAGCTACTTGGAAGGCTGAAGCAGGAGAATCACCTGAACTCAGGAGGCTGAGGTTGCAGCAGTGAGCCGAGACTGCAGCACTGCACTCCAGCCTATGGGACAGAGAAAGACTCTGTCTCAAAAAAAAAAAAAAAAGAAAAAGAAAAAGAAAAACAGAGGTATCAGTTGGTTTCATCAGGTCTCTGTACCTACACAATTCTACTACCCTATTAACCTGTCTGATGTGGAAGTTTATGACACAGAAGTTCTCCCCAGACCCGACCATGAACTTCCCAAACTCATCCAGAACTGAACCACCTATTCCCTTAAAACAATCCAAGCTCTTTTGGTATCTTGCCAACTTGGCAGATAATACTGGATTTTCTACAAATTGAAAAGTGATGATGGTGATGTGTTTTTGGTGAGGATGCTGATAAAATATGACCCCTTCTTTATACGAGATGATTTCTTATAAAGGCAAATGAAAATTTTGTATCAGAGTTGGAAACCACTGGACCATCAAGTACACTTGAAGGGCAAGAAAGATAAATTTACAGAATAAACTAAGGATTGTTTTTATATTATATATTTCTCTGTCATCTGCCCACTCCTGAAACCTAATGAATACTCAAGGGAGAATTAATTTTGTTCAAGTCATTTCGAAGAGTAAAAGGAAAAGTTAATTTTAATAAGCCAGTATTTTTCTCTTGACCCAAAGATTAGCAGAATTTTGGAATAATGTTTAAAATAAATTGTTATAATATGTGGAATGTATAGTGCAGCATTATATTTTAAAAACAAACCATTACAAAAACACTGCTAATTTTGGAATGCACACGAGCCAGTAGGATTGAAAGATTCAATGTTTTAGTAATGGGAGTTTGGAATTCTAAAACGCAGAGAAATTGTCACTTGTATTGTTCTGCTTAGTTTGGTTTTATTTCAGGAAGTTAGGAGACACTGGGCCCGACAGCGTAGATGACAAACCATGATGCGAATGCTTCCTATCTGTGGGACAGGAAATGCTCTCAGGCCCTGCACGTAATTCTCTTGCAAAGTGTGCTCTTTGTTTTGGGGACATCCATTTGCTTCTTTGTGCTGAATTCTACATATTGTGTGCAGATGAGACAAAGAGTAAAAGTCAGGTATAGGACAGTATATGACTTCTAAAGAAATCGCTCTTACGTTATCAAGGAACAAATGAAGAGGTTTATTGATTTATGAGGAGGCATTTATGAGGAAACCGAAGGACTTGCTAGAGTAGCTGATAAAGGATCTCACAATGAAATGTTTCAGGTCACACACACGCACGTACATATATACACATATATGATCGCTTTTCAAGTGATTTCAAATTTTTAAAATGCAATCACTAAAGATGAATTCTAACAATTCATACATTTTGAATTTGTATCCTCTGAGCTCTTACCATTTTGGTCATGCAGACCTTGGGAATTAAAACTCTAGAATACTTTTCTTCATCATTTCGACACTGATTCATCCTGGTTTTTTGTTTGTTTGTTTGTTGTTGTTTTTCAGGGAAGAAGGGGGTCACAGGGTCTCACTCTGTCACCCAGGCTAGTGTGCAGTGATGCATGATCATGGCTTCCTATAACCTCAAACTCCTGGGCTCAAATGATCCCCCCACCTCAGCGACCTGAGTATCTGAGACTACAGATGCAGACCACCACACCCGGCTAATTTTTAAATTTTTTTTAGAGACAAGGTCTCACTATGTTGTTCAGGCTTGTCTTGAATTCCTGGCGTTAAGTAGTCCCCCTGCCTCAGCCTCCCAAAGTGCTAGGATTACAGCCAGGAACCACTGCACTGGGCCATGATTCATCCCATCTTTGAATCTGCCCACCTGGAAGTGTTGTGTAAATTTTTCCATAAAGATTGGAATTGGCTTTGGTTCAACTATCAGATTCTTCACAGTGCCCCAGAGGTACGCTCCAAAAAAAAAAAAAAAAGCCAGGGTAGGAAAGCATTTGAAAATTATTGAATAATGCTTGCTTAAACTTGCAAATTTACAGTGGTCGGGAGCAAAAAATCATGGTAAAAATCCTTCTCCTACAAGTACTTCTGATGAATTTATTGCAATATTATTTCAAGCTCAACTAGAGAACTGCCATAGAACAATACATTTAATTTCATTTGCTATACAGCCAGTTTTTATTACAGAAATCTTGTTACTTTAGTTTCATTTTTAAGGCAAATATTTAGCCCCTGGTTGAGGAAGTAAAGTGTCAGCCCTCAGCATTTGAAAAGGGAATCTCCGTTGGCGGGGCCATGCTCCCTCCCAAGCCTGTAGGAGAGGAGCCTTGCTGGTCTCCTCCACCTTCTGGTAGCCCCAGGCATTCCTTGGTTTCTAGCAGCAAAACTTCAGCTTCTGCTTCTTGGTTACATGGCCATCTTCTCCGTGTGTTTGTGTCTTCAGACGGTGTCCTCTCTGTGTGTTATTTTCTCTTTTACTTTTTATTTTTCTCTTCTACTTCCCCTTAAGGGCCGCTGTCTTTGGGAGTAAGGATACAACTTATTCCTTGTGACCCCAACAATTATATCTGCAACAACCCTATCTGAAATAGTGTCACATTCTGATGTACTGTGGATCAGAACATCAACATATCTTTTGGGAGGCACAGTTCAACTCGTAAGACCTACCAAACGCCACTCTAGGTGCCAGATTACAGAACAAATAAGACAGAGTTGGTGCTCTGCAACTACAAGGAGGTTGACATTAAACAAACAAAAACCAAGAGTATCAGTTCATGAGAAGTGCTATGTAGACAATTATAGGGCACCTTAAACTTGGATCGGGTGCTACGGAGACAATTCTATAATAAGGCTCCTACTTTGAAAGATCACGCTAAGGTGACCTTTAAGCTGAGATCCCAAGACAAGAGGAAGGCAGCCATGCAAAAATGGGAAAAAGAAGATTCAAGGCTAAGGAAACCAAGGCCCCAGGAGGAAAAGAACTGCCCCATCCCATTGCTCACAGCCAAATCTGTCAGCAAGAAGGTCTTCCTTTTTTTCCCATGAATTTATGCATGACTTCACATATGATCTGCTAAAGTTTGAGCTCCTGGTAGGTAATTTTCTGAAAGTTATGGACAGATGGAATAGCAACCCAAAGAATAGAACTTTTCATGCTCTAAAAAAAAGTATTCATCTTTAGCTTGAAGGTGGCATATTGTTTTATGGACTGTGAGGCAATTTTTATAGTTTGGTAGCTATTTTCTAAATATAAACTGAAAAATCATTGCAAGGAATTGTAGAACATAAATAGAGGAACTACTAGTGACTAGTTAAGTTGTCCTCATGTCTCCTTAAGTGATATCAGATCTGGTTTGCATCTACTCATTCATGAAAGACATTAGCTTCATTTATGAGATATTCATCTCAAATTTATCTTACGTCAGACAAATTTAAAGAAATAAATAGGGCCTGGCATGGCGACACACTTGTAATCTCAGCACTTTGGGAGGCCTATGTGGGCAGATCATTTGAGGCCAGGAATTCATGACCAGCCTGGCCAGTATGGTGAAAACTGGTCTCTACTGAAAATACAAAAATTAGCCAGGTGTGGTTGCTGGCACGTGTAATCCCAGCTACTCAAGAGGCTGACGCAGGAGACTTGCTTGAACCCAGGAGGCAGAGGTTGCAGTGAGCTGAGATTGTGCCACTATACTCCCGCCTGGGTGACAGAGCGAGACTCCATCTCAAAAAAAAAAAAAAAGAAAAAGAACGGGAATACTGAAATAATTATAAGAATATAATTAATGTAACATGAACAAAAAATTAACAGAAATAATGTAGGAATGGCCATTATTTATGTGACTATATTTCACAGAAACCACATTTTCCCAAGAATGTTTGTCCCTTTAAAAACTCGATAGATCCTGTAGTATAGGACATAGTGGTCTAAAGCTAAGATCTAAGTGGTTTCATCTCAAGGAAAATTAAAGCATTGCATGGCAATGAGAACAGCAGAGAAAATTTAAGGGCCAAGATCTTTCGTGCTTTTTCTATGTCAAGTTTGGGTTTGCATTTTCAAAACTCTTAGAAAGATTAACAGTAAAAATAGGGCATCTTTTTTCATCTCTGTTGTTTGCAGATATAAGCATATTTTACTTACTGAATTATTAACTATTCCATATGCCTGTCAATTTTTTAAAAAAGAGCAAGAACTTCTAAAATAACATGTCAGAATCTGTGATTCAGAGGCAGAGCAAATGTATTCAGCTCTCAGAATAACCTCAGTGCTGACCCAATTGAGTCTTAAATGAGAAGCTTTCTAAGAATATGATTGTTTCACAGTAACTTTCTATGCATTCTCTCAAACAAAATTTAACAAGGGCCACAACTTCTCAAGATATTCAAAATTGAATACTGCTCATTCTTTCATCCATTTTGGGGGAGAAAATCAAGCTATAAATCCTTAAAAATTAAGCAAATAAGCAGAAACCTTCCTGTGCAATAAGCATTTCAAGAGACTTGCAGGAGGGTCATGCCTTTCTATTGAGTTATATTTCAAATAATTGCATTAGAAAAAAAAGGCACTAGGAGATTAAACATAAAGTGTATTCCACTCAATACCTTTGGGTCAAGCTATACTGCCCTAAACACAACAGACCAGCATACATTCATCTGTAGGATGTGAAATTTCTTCCACTCTCCCTATCTCCGGAACACTCACCTGTGGTTCTTGGAGGCATTAGACTCAGATGTGGAACGCCCATTGTTCTGGCCGAGTGTGGTCACCATGAAGACTGTTGCTCCTGAGCCCCTTGTATCAGGGCAGCCATCAGAGGAGGTCAGTTTTTATTCAGTTGGATTTTCCGTTGATTCTTAAAGGCCCACAGTTACAATATCACAGGCCCGAGTGAGATTTTGGTTCCCTGGAAGATCTAGCAAATGAGCTATGAATGCCTTATTGACATTAGCTAACCAAATAATTAACAAAGGCATGTAGAGTCGAAACTCTCATATAAATAAGTCACTTGTGATGTACACTGAGGTTGCTGAGAATGAAGATTATTATATGGCTTACTCCAGTGAAAGGATGTATATATGAATGTAATTTCAGAGACCTTTCTTCTAAACCAACTATAGAAAAGCTAATTCTCTTTTCTTCTACTTTTGACATCACAATTAAAAAGAGACCCCATCCCTTTGGCTCTAGAAGTATGTTACAAGAACAAGAGCGAGCATCCGTTGGCTTTCTGCTTGGCATTGGTATTCCTTTTGTGTCTCTCAGGCTTGGCATGTGAGTAAGTTACTGAAGATTGAGTGTGTTATAGAAAGAAAAAAACCACTTGAGTTTGAACCTGCAGCTTCAAGGAACAAAACAAATGTCAGCACAGAAAAAAAATAGCAAGTTACTTGATGTCAAATGAATATGCTCTTTTAGGGGGAAACACCTTGAACGAGGTGATGGGTACTTTCTTCACATGAGAGCTACAGCACCCTGGCAAGGTACCTGAGTGAACCAGGCAACGAAGGAATATTTTTCTCCTGAAGCCTTTCATCACACCACTCTGACTTGCGACCACGGCTGCCTGGACATGCTGACTCCAGTGAGTTCCAGGCATCAGTAGGTACTGAAAATGTAAACAAAGGAAAACACATCACAGATGTGGGTTCTTTCAGAAAATCAAAAAAAGGAGGAGATTGGGAGTCCTAGGCAAACCATTAATATTGAGTCAGACATACCTGCAGTTCCCAGATGCTTTGCGGATTCATTTTGTGCCATGTAGCACACATCTTCTTCCTATTTTATTCTTGCAGATTCTCCTCTTGATCCTCCTCCCTCCCACTTGGAAATGACTTCTGCTGGATTTTAATGCTTTATTTATTTATTTATTTATTTTTGAGGTGGAGCCCCACTCTGTTGTCAAGGCTGGAGTGCAGTGGCACCATCTCAGCTACTACAACCTCCACCTCCCGGGTTCAAGTGATTCTCCTGCCTCGGCCTCCTGAGTAGCTGGGATTACAGCGGCCCACCACCATACTTGGCTAATTTTTGTATTTATAGTAGAGATGGGATTTCACCATGTTGGCTAGGCTGGACTCAAACTTCTGACCTCAGGTGATCTGTCTGCCTTGGTCTCTCAAAATGCTGGGATTACAGGTATGAGCCACTATGCCCAACCTAAAGCTTTGATTCTAAAGAAGACTGCTCTGGCTTGGGCAGATTGGCTTGATCATAATGGTTCCCTAGATGTGGGCTAAACAAAGTAAATAAGATGTATCTGGTGTAAGCAACCTTTCAGTGAAGGGACTAATTGGGGGTGAATGGGTCCTACATTCTTTACATCAGAGATCTGCTTGGTTCAAATTTGCCAAATGGTTGTCTACCTCTTTATTATATTTGACCCCAGAAAGCCAGCCATACATCTATAGTTCAGAGAAAGACAAACACTAAAAGAAAAGTAATCCAAGTGTCAGTTGCAGAGAATGGGTATGGGGAGGAGGGTCTCTGCTTTACATCGTCATTCTGAAACTCCAGATCTTTTTTTCTCATGTAGGAGTCAGCCCACTACAGCTCACAGGTCAAATCTAGCCAGATTTTGGAAAAGAAGAAAGGTTTTGTACTTTTTTTTTAAGATGGAGTCTATGTCTGGCCAGGCTGGTCTCAAACTCCTGATCTCAAGTGATCTGTCTGCCTTGGTCTCTCAAAATGCTGGGATTATAGGCATGAGCAATCTTGGCTCACTGCAACCTCCACTTCCTGGGTTCAAGAGAGTCTTCTGCCTCAGCCTGCCGAATAGCTGGGACTACAGGCACTTGCCACCACACCCAGCTAATTTTTGTATTTTTAGTAGAGATGAGATTTTACCATATTGGCCAGGATGGTCTCCACCTCCTGACCTCGTGGTCTGCCCATGTCGGCCTCTCAAAGTGCTGGGATTACAGGTGTGAGCCACTGTACCCAGCTGGTTTTGCACATTTTTAAAAGAAAGAAGCTGAAGGAGAAAGAAGAGGTTGAGGGGGATAAGAATCAGAGACTTTCTACAGTCTACAAAGCTTAAAATGCTTATTATCTGACCCTTTACAGGAAAAGTTTGCTGACCTCTCATATGACTCAGCAAGTCTCTAGGACTCTGAAGCACTTCACTGGATCTCCCATAAGCAACACTTAGGAGAGTGGAAAAAGTGTTTGAAGGATTTGGTGGGAGGTGTTAGAACCAGGCTTCCACAAGGCATACGCTTCTGGTAGATAGAATTCAATCACATCTACCTGCAAGGGAAGACAGAAAATAAAGTCAAGCTCTCTGCCTAGGAGGGAAAGGCGTCTGGTTGGTGAAAATGTAGTTGTTAACAAGACACACAAGGTTAACTGCTAGGAGAATTAAATTGGCAGTTGTTGAGAGCTCAAGAAAGGCAACCAGAGCACGTCAGACAAAGGTTATCGAGGTGGTTTCCCAGAAAAGGTCAAACTAGGACGGTCGGTCAGCAAGAGGGTGGGAAATTCAGGTAAATTGAATGAGATAATCACAGCAAAAACATGGGAAATGTAAGGCTTGCACAGGGAATCACATCTAACAAGGGAAAAGGTCCCACTGGGGAGTTCTGGGACATCATCTGTCTAGAAAGACAGATTGGGTTTCAGATGGTAAAAGGCCTTGAGTGTCAGTTATATGGATGTCAACTTAAAAAAAATAGTCCAACCAAGAATTTTTTCTGATTTTTATTTTATCTTATTTATGTTTTACTCTTTGGCAGCATTGTCTATGGATATGGAGACTCTGCATCTTGGGTTTCTTCACAGGTATCTCTGGATAAAGGCTACCCTCAGAAGACAGGGATACTTGGATTTCAAGAAAAGAAATTTGACTCATCTTTTTTGAGAAAACAAACTTTTAAATCATACATTTAAAAAACTGGATGACAACATTTATAATTGGTATAAAGAATAATAATAAAATGAATACTCAGCCTCCTACCGTGGCATTACATAACAAAACGCTGCCAGTAATTGATACCTTTGTGCCCTCTTTGAAAACATCTCCTTCTCCCCACCAGGAGAAATTAAATCCTGAAATTTATGGTACTTGTTCCTTGTTTTTCTTTATAACTTTACTACCTTTTTATAGATTCCTGGCAATATACTGTTTAATTTTACCTGCTTTGACCTTTCTATAGGTGGTATTATATTATACATATTCTTCTGCCATGTGTTTTTTGTCCTATGTTATGTTTTTAAGATTCATCCAAGTTGCTGCTTGTAGCTAGTAGCTAATTCGTTTGTACAGTATTCTGCTATATGTTATCCCTTGAGGACCATGTCTCTTTCTTTTTAAATTGGAAAAAAATGTATCTCTTTCAAAGACATCAAAATAAATACTAAAAAGTCAAAAACAAAACAAAACAAAAAAACAGGAAATAAGATGACTGTGAAGAATGCATTGCTTGTGTCTGCAGACTATTTAAAAGTCAGGATATCTGTCCTTGGAACTCCCTGTTCTAATAGGAGTATAGAACTTAGCATATCATGTTCCATTTCATTTGCTATGACATTTGTCTGCACTCTTTTTTGGTTGTTTGTTTTTTCAAATCACCAGTCCTTGCATGTGATCGAAGGGTTTTAGTTGCTTTAGAGACTGCCCCGTCCCCTTGCCTTCACCCTGCCAGTTACAACATTGAGGGCACTTTTGTACTAACAGGTCTCAGATTTCCACTGCAGGACATTTGGGCATGGGCCTTCCTAGGAGAGTTTCCTCACATACTCCAGCTGTCGACAACATGACTCGACTTTTGTAATCCAATTATTCTGAACATAATATAAGTCTGACAGTGATAATTCTATGTATTCATCTTCCTTGTTAGGCTTTTTTTCTTGAGTCTACTCGTGGCTCAATTTTGTAAATTAAGAAAGCCATTTTCTCTTTCATGTCTTAAACCTGGCTGAGAGAACCTTTCTCAGCTTCTGTTGACACATCCATTCTACTGTCCACCTAAGAAAGCTTGGAGATCCTGGCACAGCACCACAAAACATCAGTGCACAGTCTCATGTGAAAACCTCAACTGTTCAAGCCTCACTATCTATCATGAATACAGTTTCATGAGTATTAACAACTATCTGATTCCTTGCTACAGAAAGGAAATAAGAAAATTTTTCCAAGAGTGGTAAAACATTTTACTTTTCAAACATTTCTCTAAGTTTCTTTTCCTTTTTGTTGTATATTTCACAGGCAGGTTTCAATTCTGAATAATTAACATATATTTGCCTCTTGAGAACAATCTGAGTTGCAAAAACTCCTTTTTAAGCTTCTCCGCTTAAAGCAATCAACTCTATAAATTATACATCTCTTACTTACTTGATATGCATTTTCTAATAGGTAGTCTAAAGCCATTACATATGAATACTCATTTTTACATTAAAGGTGGAAAAATCCTAAAAAACTTTTTTTTTTTTTTTTTTTTTTTTTTTGGCCAAGAGGCAGATATTCTTCTTTTAAAAAGCTTGTTTATTCCTGGTGGAAAGTTTTATTTCTATCTTCAGAAACATCATTTTAAATTTGTGTAATCAGTTCAGCAAACCGTTCTTAAAGTGATAAATATCAAATTAAACTTGCAATTAAAATTTACTAAAAATATAGGTTGCTATAATTTTGTTGGTGATAAAAGTACAGAAGTAGAAATGATTAATGATGATTACTAATTATGCAGCTGTGTTCCGAGCACACAAGTCTATGGAGCTGTAGCTTTTCAGCTAAATAAAAATGTTATTCTAGGAAAAACCTTTGTATATCATATCTAAATGCAACTCATTTCCAGTCAGAACTTAAACACTCCCATCAGCTCATAATGCTTAGCTTGACAAAGAGATCCAGAAAATTAGAATGCTAGAAAAAACTTCTCATATCCTCTTTTGCTTATTGTTGTCTTTTTGTTGACTGTTAGAGTTTCTAAGAAAAATGCCATCAATGTGAGAAATTATCTGATATTAATAATAGTGAAGACAAGAGTATCTTGTTAAAATTCTGGCTTCTTTCTTTCCTAAATTTTGAATATCTTGTCTTGGCATTTCGTATGAAAAATAACTTATTGGTTAGGCTAACAAAGTCACTAAAAAATAAAATCACTAAATAATTATTTTTTTGTTTTGTTTTTGTTTTGTATTTTTTTTAGAGATGGAGTCTTGCTCTGTCACCCAGACTGGAGTGCAGTGGAGTAATCATAGCTCACTGCAGCCTCAAACTCCTGGGCTTAAGTGACCCTCCTGCCTCAGCCTCTCCAGGTGCAAGTCATTGCACCCAGCAACTTACTAAATATTTGACTTGTAGACAGAATACCTAGATTTTATCCTATCCTCTATTACTTAAAATAAGAAAACCTACAAATTAGGTAGCCCTCAATTTTTTTAACCATATATTATTTTTGATTAGCACAAACACACCATTTTCCTCTCTCTCTTCTTCACTTGTGTAGAAAATCATTATTTTACAAAAAACAATTTTACAGATAAAATAACAGAGACTCATAGAGGTTATGTGAAATTATCATATCTCTGACTTAACTTTCTTATATTCCAGTCATGTGTTACTTTCAGTATGCAATCAACAAACAAAACCAGGCTGGGCATGATGGCTCATACTGGTATAATCCAGCATTTTGGGAGGCTGAGGTAGACGGATTGCTTGAGTCCAGGAATTTGAGACCAGCCTAGTCAACATAGCAAGATTCTGTGTCTAAAACAAAACCAAAAGCAAACACACAAAAAGGAGACGGGGAGAGAGAGAAAGGCAGAGAGAGAAAAAAAGGAGAGACAAAGGGAGAAAAATAAAAGAGAGAGAGGGAAAAAGACAGACAAAAGAGGGAGTTGTTGTGAATGTTAAGTATGGAATTCTGGGTAAAGAAGAAAATGATAAAGTAGTACAAAAATTAAGGAAATTTGGAAAATGTTATCCTCAAACCAGAGGAGCTACTAAGAGTACCACATTGTGGCTACTATTTAGCGGACATTTAACACGAAAAATGTTGAATGAGGGAGATGCCTGCAATTTTCCTTCACAGAGGTGACTTGGTGTGATGGAAAAGATAAAAAACACATGAAAACTTGTCTAGAAATTCAATGCTTCTGCTGGAATCTGGTTCCATCTCTGAAGCGCAGGGTGACCTCGCCCATGTGGTGTAATTTATTTATTCTTCTTTCCCCATATGGGAAATGATAGAGTATCCATCAACCCTACCCATATCACAGGATTATCTGAAGATCTGATGATATCACCTTCGTTTAAAAGCTCTTTGAAAGTTGTAAAGCACCAAAGTAACATAGAACATGTGACCACAAGTAAACCACATGCTGTTCCTTGGCATGGAAGTTGGAAAGTCAAATGCCAAAGTAAAATGGAGGAGATGGGTTATGTCATTTCAAAGAAAAATGCAGCGGATTCCATGAACCACAGCCAAATTTTTGAGACCGACTTTGACATTTTTTGAGTGCTTAATCTCAAGCAACAGAGCGTAAGCAATTTTGTTTCAGTATCATGAACACAAGAACCTTTTTGTTTTTGTTTCATTTTGTTGTCGTTTTTGACAAAGTGGTTCGAAGAGGCATTGGGGAAGGAAGCAAGAGGCAGCTGAGGGGACCTCAGCCATTTCCCTCCTTATTACAGAGCACCTGAGATGAAGGCAAGGAAGAGAGCTCACAAGGGGGTGCATCTGCCTCTCCATCTGCTGCTGAGTGACACAGAGCAAACTACAGACCTGGAGACACAGAAGTAGCCCAGAAAACTGGCCTGATGGCTCCTCCTGGGCCAAGAACCTCCTGTCAGAGCTGGCCAGTTAGCGGTGGGGGACAACCTAGTTAGGACATAGTTAGGGCAAGGGTGCAGAGTCAGAGTGGCTGATACCAGAGAGCCCTTCACTGTGACAGCAACTCAGACTTCTGAGGCTCCAGAAAGGAAATAGATGTTTGGGAACAGATATGACAAAAGGCCTTTCCCTTCAACTGCTCAGCATGTGAGACTGAATTTTGGAGAATTAAAAAAAAAAAAAAAAAATAAAAAGAACTACTGCTCATCTCCTCAGGGCTAGGCAAGTGATTTATCACATTTTTCTAAAACACAGTCTTCACCCCAAACCTTTGTTTGCATGAGGGTGTGTCCCATCCATGGGTGGAAAATTTCCATGACTTTTTTCCATTCTGTTCTGTTCCTCCCTCTTTTGTAGTTTTTCAAGGTCTCTGTCCATTGTGATTCTAACATGCACCAACCCTAAGGATCAATGTTATTTGCTATTTTAAAACTTGAAAGATCAAAATGGCAGGGGAAAAAGATCAGAATCCCTTTAGTATAATACGAATTACTTGCCAAATGTCTGTATGAAGAGCCAACATGACACCTTTCTTACTTAATTCATCCACCAATGACATTTGTTAAATGATTATTCAGCCAATACTATGTCAAAGAATACCACATACTTAAAAAAAATCCTTTAATTCAGCAAATCAGCTGATACGAGTGATTTTTTCTTAAGATGGTTGATGTGTTTAAGTCTCTTTCTCACTTGCAGTCTTCCCTACTCCTTTGTCTGAGGCAGGTGTTGACAGTTGTTATTCTGCGGTATGAATTTTTAGAAACAGCAGCACTGTAGGGTGGACAAATGGCTTCATCAGGAAATCATGCGCTGGTTTGAGATAAGGAAGGGTGGATTTGCAAATCACCGTCCCTTTAGTCTCACGTGTACTTTCTCCTCCTTTAGCTGCTCTCTGTTGTAAATTCTGTCCTTCAAATCACTGCAACGCTTGTCACACACTCCTTACAAACACCTTCTTTTCTTGCAGGGAGCAATGATCTTACCGTTTTCTGAGAGAAACCCGTAGATTGGTGCATTATGAGACAAAAGTTGACATCAGCTTTCTCTTAGATGCTTTACAGAAACAAAACAAAGAAACAAAGGAAAAATAGTACTTTCTGCAGAGGAACAGGTCCACACCTTAGGATGCCCTGCACTTCCAGGACAATCAATTCTGAAAACACAATGGTCACCTACAGCACTGCAATGAACTGTATTCCAAGAAGACTGGGGAGCAAATGTTGAGATGTTCTTTTCACTACAATGCAAAAACATATCACACTGCTGCTTACACACAACACATTTTTAACTTAAAAGTAAATGCTAATTCTTTGAAGATTAAATATTTAAAAAAACTCTCAAACCTAAGCAAATTTTCCAGTCTCTCTGGAAAAGCAATTGATAAATAATACACTCAAACTGTGAATGTATTTTCACACTGTTAAGAATTTATTTATTAAAAAATGATATGTTTCTGGAAACGGCTCTCTATTGATAATCTCCCCAGGGCCAGAACAAACACACAAGTTCCATGGAATCAAAGCCTTATAGGTAAGAAAAAATTTTGTCAGATGAATTCTTCAGGAAACAAGATCATGCCAAGATAGGCCATCTACTTTTTTTTTTTTTTTTAAACTGGATTCTTCATCCTATAATAATAATAGACCATAAGTTTTATATGAAGTGTGTAATGTGTCAGCATGGCTAGGATGAACTACATTTCCCAGAATTCCTGTTCTTATATCTTTCTGGGTAAGGTGAACTATGGGGAGAGGTTCTCTTGGGACACAGGAGGGTGGAGGGGAAGCAGCAGTCACATTCTAGCCATCCTCCACACACTGTGGCTTATCTGCTGGCTTGCCTCCTTGGTGTGGGCAGTCGCCAGGCTTGCAGCTATTTCTTGTTCCTATGGATCCTCCTTCAGATTTTCTGATTCCTTCTCTGGTTATTAAAAAGTACTAACTGCTCCAGATATAGTGGTAAGACATTTGCACACCAAGGGCAGGAAATAAACCCCAGAAATACCTAGTCTGAGGCAGGTTGAGGCACCCTACCCAGAACAAGAGAAGGTTCCATAAGTCCAGACTGCTGTGCAAACAGCTCTGCCACTTAGACCACATGATCAAGAAGAGCCAATGGTGCTTGAGATGTCAGTAACAGATAGAAATGCTGTTTAAAGCCTTTGCCAGGCTCTTATAGATGGATCACAGAGCAGACCCTTAGGATTTTGGAAGAAAGCCCTGCCATTCTTTATAGGTAATTATTCTTCTATTTATGAAATAGCTTTTGTGTTACTACTGGGCCTTGGTAGAGACTGAATGTTTGACTATGGGCTACCAAGTTACCATATGACCTGAGCTGCCCATTACTAGTTTCATCTGAGTCACCAGGCCATAAAAGTTGAATATGCACATCAGGACTTTCTGATCAAATGGAAATGGTAGACACAAAATTGGGCCTCAACAGGGTCCGAAAGCACAAATACGTTGCATGAGCAAGTGGCCTACAAATCCGTGGCCCTTACTCCTGTTACATTGCCTTCTTATTCTCAACTTACACCTACGACCTCTTGGAGAGATTCATATGGCCAGCCAATAAAGAGATAAAAATCTTGGGCCTCGTTTGCAGAACTTAAAGAAATGTACCTGGTCATTCATTTTGCTTCAAAGAATAAATGTCCAGCAGTACAAGTCAACACTAATTCATGGACAATTTGGTTGGATGGTCAGAGATTTGAAAGAATATGATTGAGAAATTGATGACAAGGAAATTGGGTGAAAAGGCAGGTGATGGACCTCTCCAAATGGGCATAGTACGTAAAAATATTTGTGTTTCATGTGAATGCTCACCAAAGAGTAAACTCAACAGAGGAGGGTTTTATTCATCAGGTGACTAGGATGAGCCATTCTGTGGACACTTGTCACCTTCCTTCCCAAACAGCTCCTGTCATTACCCAACTGGAAAATGAAAAACAAAAAATGGCAATGGTGGCAAAAAAGGCAGTTATGCATGGGCTCATCAACATGGACTGTATCTGCTTATCAAGGCCTATCTATCTATAGCCAGCACTGAGTGCCTAATCTGTTAACAGCAGAGATCAACAGTGAGCCTCTAACATGGCACCATTCCCAGTTACTAAGCTGATCACATTAGATCACTCCCCTCATTGGAAGTGGCAGTGTTTTGCTCTTACTGGAACAGACACTTATTGTGGATACACATTTGACTTCCCTGCCCACGTGTTTCTGCTAAAACCACTACAAAGACCATGTACAGAGTAACTTATTCACTCTCATGGTATTTCACACGGCATCACTTTTGACCAAGGAATTTGTGTCACAGCAAATGAGGACTCTTGCAATCCACTGATCTTACCATGTTCCCCATTCCCCTGAAGCAGCTGCCTTGATAGAATGGTGGAATGTTCTTTTGGAGACTCATGTATGGTCCTTTAAGATGCAAAATATGCTCTAGATCAGCATCTAACATATATTTCTGTTTCTTCCTTAGCCAGAACTCATGCATACGGGAATCAAGGTGTGGAAATAGACAGGAACCTTTCACTATTAGCCCAAGCAATCCACTAACAAGCTATTGTTTCCAGTCCCTGTGACATCAGGCTCAGGTGGCAAAGTGATCTTAGTTCCAAAAGGAAGAGTTTTTCTGCCAGGGGACATACGATGACTTGGTTGATCTGGAGTGCCACCTGACCACTTGACTCATACCACTGGGGAATCAACAAAGAAGGCAGTGATCAAATCTAGGCTGCTTCTACACAAAGAGAACCAGGAGGAATATGTCTTGAAAGCTAAAGCTCTAGGTTCCCTCTTAGTTCTTCCATATCCCATGATTCAGGAGAATAGAAAACTGCATCAATTCAATTTAGCAAGACTGCTAATGGCCTACAATGTTCAGGAACAAAGATTTGGTTTATACTACCAGGCAGAAACCCATGACCAGTTGAAGTCATTACTGAAAACAGAGGGAGCATGAGGTAGTGGAAGAATGTAGTTCTAAATACCAGCTATGGCCACGTGATCAGTGACAGATACAAGTACTGTAATAGTCATGAGTACTTCTTCCTTATTTTTATACGACTGTGTGCAAACATACATATAAATGCATGTGTATATATTTTTTTAACCAATTGTTTTGTGCTTGTCTTCTGTCTCATTTCCTCATCATCTAACGTAAAATGTGTTAGTACTTTTTAACTTAATATATCAATATATAAGTTGTAGGATAGCAAAGGGGAAGTGAGAATCTGGTATGAATCTGTTAAAAGGAAAATGGGTATCACTCAAAATCAAAAAAAAGGAACGTTGAATTCTCTCTGAAGAAAAAGTGTGTTTTGGTTGTACTTGGGACAGATGTATCATGTTAGAGGCAGGCATGACTTTGTTGTCATCTTTAATTGGAAATTAGGTTTGATTTAAGGAGATAGGTAGGAGGCCAAGCTGTCAAGGGGTGGCTTTGTAAAGAGTGAACCCGACTAGACTCAACTCAGTTTCCCAGAATTTCCTTTTCCATGTGTTTCTGGTTAGGGTGAACCACAGGAGAGATTCTCAGGCAAAATTTGGAGAGGGGAGTAAAGCAGCAGCCATTTGCTAGCTCACATCTGTCTCTTTGCTGCTGGGTCACCTCTCGAATGAACCAGCAAGCAGCTGGGCCTGCAGCCATTCCACCTTCCCCTGGATGGATCCTCCTGAAGCTTCTCCAACTCCTAAGCCAGGTATACACCTGTGCTGAGCTCCGTAATGAAAGGCTTTTCCTCTGAAGGGCTTTATACAACCAAGGTTAGAGGCATTCAGAACGAATGCAAGTTTCAGTCTGTCCTTCTGAGCTCCCAATGTGTCTGGGGATCCAGCCTGCTCTGGTTCTTTCCCATTTATATCCATCTTCCTTTCCTGACAACCTATCATTGGAATTCAAGCTCCCTCATCAGATGTGAAGACAATGGCTTTATAGACATGACTTAACCACACCACACTACAAGGTTATGTAATGTTAAATCCCCATAACTATATGAGATATATATACATACATACTTGCTTCTCTATTGAAACCTGACAAATACAGTATTTTGGTTGAATGTTAAAAGGTTACATTCTTTAAGAAAAACAGATTTTTAAGGTAGAATTGACACACAATAAACTGTACATATTTAAGTCGTACAACATAAGTTTTGACACATACAGATCCCCTAATCAAATGTGTTCACTAACACATTTATCACCCTTGAAAGAGTTTGCTTGTTCCCCTATCACTCTGTCTTTTCCACTCCTTCCCCACCTCCCCAGGCAACCACTGCTGATTTTTCGTCCTCTAGATTAGTTTGTATTTTCTAGAGTTTTATATAAACAGAATCATATACCATATACTCATTTTTTTGGTCTGGCTTCTTTCACTCAGTATAATTATTTTGAGATTTTTCTATGCTGTTATGTGCTCATTCTAAAATAGTTTCTAAGGTTAAATTCTTTTTTTTTTTTTTGAGACAGAATCTCACACTGTCACCAGGACTGGAGTGCAATGGCACGATCATAGCTCACTGAAACCTCTGCCTCCCAGGTTCAAGCGATTCTCCTGCCTCAGCTTCCCAGGTAGCTGGGATTACAGGCGCCTGCCACCATGCCAGGCTAATTTTTTGTATTTTTAGTAGAGACAGTGTTTCACTATGTTGGCCAGGCTGGTCTCAAACTCCTGTCCTCCTGATCTGCCCACCTTGGCCTTTCAAAGTGCTGGGATTATAGGCATGAGCCACAGTGTATGGCCCAAGCTTAAATTCTTAATGAACAACATTCTGGTTAAGTATAGATCCATCACATGTATTTAGATACATTGTGACTGGGCATAATCCAGAGAAACCAAAATGCCGACCATCAGAAGTGATGCATTAGGAACATTTCCTTATATCAGGAAGGTCTAGAGATAGTATCATTACATCAGCCTCACCGTTAAGTGGAGAGGAAATAAGCTTCTTTGGAAAGGGTTTCCAAAGTCTAGACTTTGCATAAAACAGAGATCTTGGTAAGTAGAGTCAGGCTGGACAGCACCATCTCAGGAGGTTAGCCAGGAAACCTAGGGAAGGAGTAGGACACCATCCGCTGAATTTTGAGTGTGGCATTTTCTGAGGGAGTCATGGAATGACATTAGCCTGAATAACCATGACTCATTCTTCTTCTTACCTTTCCTCAGTACCATTGGCATGTGAATTCAGCAGCCCCAGAGGTTCTCCTTTCACCCAGTTTTGTTCTAGCCCCATTTGCTCCCACATTGCCCCAGATGAGCTAGGACGGACAGACTGCTCCACAGGGTGCCTGAAAACCTCCAAATATGAGTCATGGAAAGCAACATCATATAGTTGGCATTTGACTAAAAATCAAGAGATCCGGATGTTAACCAGGAGCTGCCATTTAATTATAAGCTATGTGACTACGGATAAATCAAATTCTCTCTCTGAATCTCATTTCCTCAACTGTAAACTGAAGGAGTTGGACAAGGTGATCTTGAAAATACCTGCTTTCTGTGTAATTAAAGAGTGGGCTAATAGGCTAGGCATGGTGGCTCACGCTTGTAATCCTAGCACTTTGGGGGGCCGAGGCAGACGGATCACCTGAGGTCAGGACCAGCTTGGCCAACATGGTGAAACCCTATCTCTAAAAAAAATATAAAATTTGGGTGGGCCTGAGTGGCTCATGCCTGTAATCCCAGCACTCTGGGAGGCCAAGGCAGACAGATCACCTGAGGTTAGGAGCTCAAGACCAGCCTGGCCAACATAATGACACCCATCTCTACAAAGATACAAAAAAAAAATTAGCCAGGCATGGTGGTGGGTGACTGTAATCCTAGCTACTCTAGAGGCTGAGGCGGAAGAAGTGCTTGAACCCAGGAGGCAGAGGTTGCAGTGAGCCGAGATCTCGCCATTGCAGAGCAAGACTCCATCTCAAAGAAAAAATGATTAGCCGCCTGTGGGAGCATGTGCCTGTAATCTCAGCTACTCAGGAGGCTGAGGCAGGAGAATCGCTTGAAACCAGGAGGTGGAGGTTGCAGTGAGCTGAGATAATGTCACTGTACTCCAGCCTGGGCAACAAGAGCAAAATCCCGGCTCAAAAAAAAAAAAAAAAAAAGAGTGGGATAATAAACGCCCAGAGGATTAACAGGTATAGTCATGCCAAGCACCACGTAGACAGCTGAATTAAATCCCTATTTGTAAACGTGCTAGGCTACAGCATAGCCATTCATTCATCCATCTGTCCACCCATCCATCCACCTGTCCATCAATAAATATTCACTAAGCACTTCTATGTGCAAGATATTGTGGTCAACATTGGAGACAGGAAGATGAATGTGGTCTGGCTCCCTTCTTAAAGGTGCTCACAGTTCACTGAGGGCAGAAACATTTACACATAACTAATTACATGTGATACTGTTTAAATGTATATTCAGAACAAAGATGGTACTTCGGGAATATCTTGATGCTCAGAACCTTGTACAAAGTTAAAGGAAAATAATTTTTTTTTCTGAATATCCGAATATGTGGAACAAACAGCATTTTAGAAAGTACTGTATGGAGATATGGGAAAGAGGGATTTAAAATGTTCCTTTAAACTAAAAATGGAACTACCGTTTGACCCAGCAATCCCGTTCCTGGATATATACCCAAAGGAAAATAATTGTTCCACCAAAAGACACCTGCAAGCATATGTTTATGACAGCACTAGTCACAATAGCAAAGACGTGGGTTCAACCTAGGTGTCCATTAATGGTGGACCGGATAAAGAAAACGTGGTACATATACACCATGGAACACTATGCAGCCGTAAAAATGAATGTAATCACGTCCTTTGCAGAGAATTGGCTGCAGCTGGAGGCCATTATCCGGAGTGAATTAGTGCAGAAACAGAAAATCAAATATTGCATGTTCTCACTTATAAGTGGGAGATAAGTATTGAGTATATATGGACATAAAAATGAAAACAAAGACACTGGGCTCTCCAAAAGGTGGAGGTGAGGAAATAAGAGTTTAAAAGCTACCTGTTGAATACTATGTTCACTATTTGGGTGATGGTTCAATAGAAGCCCAAACCTGAGCATCACACAATACATCCATGTAATAAACTTACACATGTACCCCCTGAATCGGAAATTTTTTTAAGTTCCTTTAGGAAACTCATTGTCCTCTCTTTTCTTTGACATGTCTTACTGACAGTTATACATATTTTTATATACATTCATTACTGCAGCAGACCTTTAGGAAGAGAAAGAGGAGAGAAAAGAAAATTCAAATTCTACTCTCCATATAACTGAACAAGTAACCATCAACCCCTCTGGAAAAGGCCATGAACTTTCAAGGAAAAGGAGACAATTATCTAGAATTAGCCAAATGTAATTAAGCCAATGTTATTAACTTACACTATTATGTATAAATGTGATGATTGTAAACTGGAGTTTCATCTTCATGAAGCAAATATGTATTTTTGAGACTGACATCATCAACACTAAAATGTTTACATATTAGCATCGACATTCTCCAGAGACAGTTTTAAAGAATTAAATTTATATTTTCAAAACACTACTTCATATTTCTCAGTTTTGTCAGAATCAAACAACTGTTGGTTAAATGACAACAATAAACAGCTTCTACAAACAGAAAAACCCTGGACGTCATTTCTAGTTTTTGTTCTTAACTTGTGCAGTTGAAGATATTATTAAAGAAACAGAATATGCATATTTTAATGGTTAAACTTAAAATGTTTAACTGTTCGGCATCCAGCAAACTGGGTGAAGTTTGCTCTTCTATCTGACTTCCGAGAAGCCAGCAAGCCAGGTCACGTGGCTGGCTGACCTCCCAGCACCACCCACCTCAACTCCATGAGATGCCATCAGATCCCACCCAAAGGAGTCAGTCATCCCCATGAAACAATGACCAATTCTTACAAGACACAACTGGAGCTCTGTTGCTGTGGCACAGGAAGGCTCGATAAGATCGCCCAGCCACAGCATTCTTTTGTGTCAGCAGACGCAAGTGGGATGTTCCTTCTGCAGCTCTTACCGAGCAAGAGGAAGTGGGCTTTGAAACACAATGTTCATTGAAATCAGCTTTCATCTGAGGAATCCCAGGGTGGCCCCTGCTTCACGATGTGCATTCTGTCTGCAGCTGAGCTCTCCTGATGCATTTCCGTTGTTTGTTCTGGAGGGAAGGCAGCACCTTTATGGGACTCACCCTTTTACTAGGTAAAGGGCACCACATTGTGCTGGGCAAAGCATTATGTGTCAGGATGTCTCCAGTGAGTCTGGAGCCTAGGGGAGCATCAAAAATAAAATTAAAAAAAATAAGTCTTCCGCCATCCTGGCTCACTGATGGAACAATTTAGGACAGGAACACAAAGACATTTAATGACCCCTGGGGAGAATATGCTTGTTTGGTGACCTTAGGAGCAGGAAGTCATTTATTGCTCTAGTTGCTATGTTGGACATGACACCACAGGACACAAATGGCGGTACTGAATGTAAGTCTGAGTGTTGGCCCAATAGAACCTGTCCAGAAGCAGCCTGGGATCCGTGTTCCATTGTGGGGAAATTCTGGATCTTAAGAAAATGAAAAGAAGTAAGTAATCCAGTGTCAAATCATGGGTGAGAAGTCTCTCCATCCCATTGTCCTAGTTTTATAATTTAGCAATTCATCTTCTTTTCAGAGAAAACCATTCTGGATCCAAAACAGGTTTTCTCTAAGAAATGGTCTCAGTCAGTACATGGAGTAAAAAGCCAACACTGCTAGGCCCATCTTTTCTTCTTACTAGATACCTTTTCCTTTCTATCTGCTCCACCCAATCTGGGCCAACCAGTTTCTAATGCAAAATGAGATCAACAATCAACTCCCGATAGAGATAGAAGAGTGAACAGAACACTTTTTGACTTCCATGGCACTTTCAACTCTGAACATATTTTTTCCTTTGACTCTCAGAATAAGCTGGCAAAGTTAGATAGGCATTGTCTATTTTCCGCAGTACCAGTTAGTACAGAGACAAAGTTAAAGACCCTTGAACCTCATAAAGAGTTGGCAGCAGAACATAGGGAAAAAACCCGGGTGTCAGTTTCCTCGGGTAGGCCCTGTTCATCAGGTCAGATCCCTCAGGTGTGTGGACAAGTGATCAGTCTCCAGTTGACTAAAGGCTGGCTTTCATTCATCACCACCAGAGGGCTGACCCCCTGCATATGTCTGTGTGTTTATGGCAAGCTAGATAGGACCCATATATAAGGAAATACTGATACTGAAAAACTTGAAAAACCTGGAAGTTGCTTCTTGGAATCCAATGTTCTTGTCCTAATCTAAAAAGAATAGATGTCAATCTTGTAACTGACGCAAGACACTGACGAAAGTGACAATCCATGCACTTAGCTTTCCCAAGAATGAAATGAATCAAAAAGTACCAAGAAATCAAAATTCTAGCTAAAGCTCAAAACTACTCTCTAAATGGCTTATCTTTAGCTGAGCTCATAACAGAACTCTTGAATTCCTGGGAATTTGATAGAGCCTTCTTGCAGTAGTCTTCAGAAAGGATTGCCCAAACCTAGGGATAGCAAAAGTTTCTGATGATCTTTCTCCTACCTATGACTCAACTTATCCCTAGCTATAATAGGCTTCTGGAGAGGAGAATTTATATTAGCAATTGGCTTTGAGTAAAAGGGTCTGTGAAACTATCTCTTTGTTATCATTCCTTTCTCCCAGCCCAAGTTAAAAGAATAAAATGAAATTAAATTATTAAATAAAATGGATAATCAGTGGCCAAAACTTTGCAAAGGAGATTCCCGCGTTGAGTGAGATACTCTGGCATTCTTTTTAACTCTAAGATTCTATGACTTTAAAAATTCCAGCCAGGCGCAGTGGCTCATACCTGTAATCCTGGCACTTTGGGAGGCTGAGGTGGGTGGATCACATGAGGCCAGGAGTTTGAGACCAGTCTGACCAACATGACGAAACCCTGTCTATATTAAAAATACAAAAAATTTGTCGGGCATGGTGGTGCACACCTGTAATCCAAGCTACTCAGGAGGCTGAGGCAGGAGAATTGCTCGAACCCAGGAGGTAGAGGTTACAGTGAGTCAAAAAAAAAAAAATTCTAGAGAATAATGCTGGAGCACATAATATATATGTATATATTTGATATATATATATCAAATGGGTTTGAACGGTGCTGTACACTTATACATGGATTTTCTTCAGCCTCTGCCACCCCCGAGATAGCAAGACCAACCCTTCCTCTTCCTCAGCCTACCAAACATGAAGCCAATGAGAATGAAGACCACTGCTGATCCACTTGCATTTAATGATTAATAAATATATTTCCTTTTCCTTAAGATTTTCTTAACTTTTTTTCTCTAGCTTACAGACACAATGTATAATACATATAACATACAAAATATGTATTAATTATCTACGTTATCAGCAAGGCTTTTGGTCAACAGTAGGCTGATAGTAGTTTTGGGGGAGTTAAAAGTTTTACATGGATTTTCAACTGCACGAACCCCACATTGTTCAAGGATGAACTGTTTGTATATTCTCTGAGCTGGGACCACATAAATAATGTCTGGAAGAGAGATCACATATTATATTATTTGTATCTAATTCAACTTGTTTTATTTTAGGGAAAAATATATGTACTGAATACTGCTATGTGTCCAGGACTATATAACACAACAAATAAAAAGATATACCCCTGCCCTCAAGAACATCACAGTGATGGTCTGAAGGCAATCATGTAAACAGATGTCTTTAGAAGAATATACTATGTGTTGAGATAGAGTGATACCCATGGTAACATGGGCCCTAACTGGATGGACCCTAACTTGTCTTACGAAGCAATAGGAAAGACTTCCAGTAGAGGTAATGCCTGAGCTGATACTTTAGGCTTGAAAAGTAATTGTTTAAGTAAAGAAGATAATGAAGGATATTCTAGATAGAGGACTAATAGGAGAAAAAGTGAGGAGGCCTGAAACACAAGGCACATTTTAATAAATACAAGAAGCTTAGTATTCCTGAAAAGCTAAGAGCAAGGAAGAAATGGGGTAAGGCATGTATGCAGAGGCCAGAGTGAAGATGGTCTTGAAATTTTAAAGCTCCTTTAAGATATAGACAAAATAAATCAGAACAGGATTTAGGTCTCACCACTTTCTGACACTGAGACTTCAGAAATTAGTGTGAGGTAAGAAATCAAAGAAACTGAAAAGGCAAGATGGAGGTTTTCCTAAGATCAAAAGATTTGCTTAGAGGTGATGAATGACAGCTAGAGGTGAAGGCGGAGGTAAAACATTACCAATATTTTGGCCAGCTGTTTATAGCCTCTTGGGAGACCTCTAAAGAGCACTATCAATAGGATTCTTTTTTCTTCTTTAGAAGTAACGAGCAGGACATCCACAAAGGCCTAGGTCTTAACTACAATTCTGTGGACATAAGAATAAATAAGAAATCATGACATAAGAAAAAAAGGAGAAGAAGAGGATCAAACTTTGCAGGATATTTGTAAAATACTTTTCGTGACCTTAAGTATGAAATTAAAAATGTAATGAAAAGGAAATGGTTTTGAAATTAGATGGTTGGATACATGATGCAAAAATAAAATGAAGAGAAGTGGCCAGGCGTGGTAGCTCATACCTGTAATCCCAGCACTTTGGGAGGCAGAGATGGGTGGATCACTTGAGGTCAGGAGTTCAAGACCAGCCCGGCCAATATGGTGAAACTAAAAATAAAGCAGCCAGGCATGGTGGTACAGACCTATAATCCCAGCCACTTGGGAGGCTGAGGCAGGAAAATCATTTGAACCCAGGAGGCAGAGGTTGCAGTAAGCCGGGATTGTACCACTGCACTCCATCCTGGGTGACAGAGTGAGACTCCATCTCAAAAACAAACAAACAAAAAAAGAAAATGAAGAGAAGCAAGTAATCCACAGTGTCAAATCATGGGTGATTTGAACTCGCTCTATAGAAAGTAGCAATAGCAAAGACGACTTAAGTTTAACAAAGGGCATTGTGTATTTAGTAAATTAGAAATAAGGAAGAATACTGGGAC
Source organism: Sapajus apella (assembly GCF_009761245.1). Classification (NCBI taxonomy): domain Eukaryota; kingdom Metazoa; phylum Chordata; class Mammalia; order Primates; family Cebidae; genus Sapajus; species Sapajus apella. The sequence goes on along the minus strand of NW_022436946.1, from coordinate 15,504,868 downwards.
CTTGCTTTGGTTGGAAAGCTGATAGAAACTACTATTATTAATATAATTGCACAATAAGGCAAGAAAGACCTTTATTAAAGCAATATAGAAGAGAATCCTTAGGGCTTTGCAAGGAAGGAGCTTGAAGTATGCCTCACCTGCCCCTCCATCCTTTTCAAACCCTGCTTCTTAGTGACTTAACAAGGTCAAGAGGAAGACAGCTGTGTAGTAACCAGGGCCAGCTATATAATTTCCGCGGTCCAGAACAAAATGAAAATGCAGAACTTCTTATTCAAAAAGCAGAAAATAACATGATATTAAAGGTACTAAAATAGTTTTTCTGTTCTTTCACAGTCTTTTTCTTGATTTGTCATGGGTTTTATATTTGTTACTATAATTCTGTTCTAAATAAGAAAAAATAAAATTTTAAATTATTAGCAGGATTCTTAACATTCTTAACATTATTTTGTAGAATGCCAGTCTTCAATGCAAATTTAAAAGCTGTTAACGCACATGTAGAATCATCAAAATCACACAATTTGTGTTTTGTACTCATACATGCATATGTATTTTGCTCTGACCAGAACAGTGGAAATGCTTCAGAATACTAACTAAACTGTTCTTGCTTCTCTTCTTCATACACATACAGTCTACCAGCATTCTCTACCTCTGACTTACTGATGGGGAAGAAAAAATTAAAAGGAAAGTAAACTGTGGATTAACTTATCTTTCTCTTTCCTTTATGTCACAATTTCTAGCATATGTGGTTGGCTAATACAAGGAAATAACATGTTATGGATATGATAGAGTTCCTTGCTGTTCCCGTTTTTTAGAACTCTATTTTCTTCTCTTTGCATTCAATGCAAGTTCTCATTCAAAGGAAAAGTGGTCTCTTGCGGTTATCAGACCACTTCTCCCGCTACTTACACAGTGGTAGACCTGACATGCTTACCGTTGCTTGCTTTGAGTTCCAATGAACTCCCATGCACTGTGGGTCCACCAGAATGTTCTGCTCATGGGCCACGGTGAATACTACATGGCTAATGGGGTAACAAGCATAAATACAGCAATTATGTATTGTATGTGTCTTCTCTACTCGTGTACATGCTCCATTGTCCCCTTTCACTCATTTTCAAACCACAAGTTCAAAGACAAAATTATCAAGAATTTTTAAATGGCAATAGAAAGGTATGAAGCCAGGCACAAAGCCTCATAAGCACTGTGTGAGTGTACAATTTGCATGTCCATGAGGCCAGCCCAAGAAGTAATGGGCTAATATTCTTAACTCTCTCTTAACTATTCTTTGGAGAAATTGTTTCTTCTCAATTATTTCTTATTTTGATCACAGAGCTAATTTAGAAAATGCATTGAGATTAACAAAATCTCCAATAGTGCAAAATATAACCCAACCTTATAGAAATTAGACAGTACGACTAAATAATTGTAGGGAAACATAGCTGCAGAAATGATTATCTGCCTGAACCAAAGACCTTTTAATAAATAGAGAATTTAAAATAAAAAGATTGAAATAATTTGAGCTAATATCTTAATGACTATTACAATTTAATCTTACTCATGATCTTACAACAATGACCCACGTAGATGGCCCACTGTCTATTTTTAGTCTTGGGAAAGGGAAAGTTCAAGCTGAGAGTGCTCCCTTGTCCACCAAAAAGCAAGATGGAGCAATACAGGAGAGAATAACTTAATGCTGCCCTTGGATTCTTTGATACAGGCTATCCGGCACCAGGACACTGTAGGAATAGCCTAGACGTGAAAATGATTGCTTCTTTTGCCTCCTTTGAATTGCAACACCATCACTTAACACCACCTTGGAATGTAATTCACATTAAAGACATTTCTTGGTGATAATATCAATATCTTGTATTGCTTTCTTGTACAGGTCCATGAGCATCTACAATTTCATACATGTTAAATTAGAATATCCTGATGAAAAAGGGTTAATATTGAAGTACCCAGCAGAAGACATGCCTGACACATTTCACTACCAGAAAAAAACGGGAAGGCTCTCATCCAGGAACTCATAAAAGATACTGCAGAGAATGTTGATTGGCAGTTTTTAGCCTCTGCATCTGGAGTGTTATTTATAGTTGAATCTTGATAATCAATGGTAAAGGAGAAAAAGGAAAGAATAGATTATTGAAGCCATGCATCATTCACAAACCATTTTAAACAGTTGTTTTTAACTGCCACTTTCTATCAAAATTTCAACCAGATTTATTAACAAAGAGTCCATTTACAACTTGGTGTTACTTTTGATGTCAACTGCTGTCCCTCCTGATAAATGTCAGACTGGGTCAGAGCATTGTTGGGTAACCATAAAAAAAGGATAACAAACAAATGAACTACTACTATGAAAAAGTGACTGTTTACTTTGACCCTGCATGAGCACATCATACAACTTTAAAAGCTCACAAAACTTGAGTGCTGAGCCTAATAGCTTGAGGAATACTTACATCACTTAACATACTAAAACCCAAGTCATACGGTTTTAAAAAATTTAAATTCACTCAAAACTAGCAAAGAGTAACTGACTAGAAAATAATTACTGATACTTTCTCTTTAAAAAACTTTCTCTGAGTTAGGACACATAGCCAAAGGGCCAAGTCTCAATAATTCTAGAATTTTCTGAAAGATCTGTTTTATTAAGTTGGCCTGTTAGAAAGAGCTTCACTCAATGGACCATTTGTTTTTGGACCTTATTTGATAAAAGCCTTAGCACAGGAACCCTCCTTGGGATGTAAAACTGCTCTAATATGCAAATTAATTGATAATGACTGATGTTAGTAATACCACAAATTTATCTGATGCCATAAACCAAATGGATTATGTTTAGGTTCTATCACCTATTAGAATTAGAGTAGGCTACTGTTCTGTGCCCTCTAATTCAGGGTTTGCATCCAGAAAGTTGCACACTCAGCTCATGAGTTCTAAGATGCCTTTCAATTAATCTTAAACTCCTCACCACAATTCAAAAGAATCACTTTCAACAAAATGAGAATACTGTATTACATCTCTTTCCATTTAGAATAGATTTTCAATGTCATGTTTGACATTTTTTTTGGATGATAGCATTCACTGACTGCCTATTATACCCCATGCTTTATGCTATGCACTATTCATGGATGAGTTCATTTAATATTGACCCAAAATCCATGAAGCAAGTTCTATTATTAAATCCATTTACCAGTAAGAAAATAGGGACCTAGAGAATAAATGTACATTGCCTAAGAATGCTCACTTATTAAGTGGTAGGCATGAGATATGACCCCAACTTTCTCACATTGGAACCTGAGCTCTTATCCATTATTCTACATTGAAACCTATTTCATTGCAACAGAAGATGTTGTATTTGATAACATTAAACAGGGTAGGAATAATACATTTTCAACAAATAGTTAACTGAAATGCATACATTTCTTTAGGTGAAGCTGACTCCAAATTGTTGCAGCATGTCACTATAGCAGCTCAAAAGTAGCAAAATCACTAATGAGAGGATAAGGGAAGCAAAGCATAGGTTATGATAAACAACACAGCCTCAGAGAAGTTGCAATGTAGGCAGACTGATGGAGAAGAAGGAGAGGAAGCAATGGGCCTCCAAAAAGAGTTGGTACCCTGGCCAGGTGTGGTGGCTCATGCCTATAATCCCAGCACTTTGGGAGGCGGGTGGATCATGAGGTACGGAGATTGAGATCATACTAGCTAGCATGGTAAAATCCCATCTCTACTAAAAATACAAAAAATTAGCCAGGTGGCATGTGCCTCTAGCTCCAGCTACTAGGGAGGCTGAGGCAAGAGAATTGCTTGAACCCAGCAGGCGGAGGCTGCAGTTAGCTGAGAAAACGCCACTGCCCTCCAGCCTGGGCGACAGAGCAAGACTCCGTTTCAAAAAATAGAAAAAAAATATGTTGGTATTCTATTACACAAGTGCTTGAGAAGGCACCAGTGCATGGTGTATATGTGATGGTTTTCGCTGTAATTACTTCTATACTATTGCATCTGAGAGTGGATTGTTCTAAAAGTGAAAAATCAACTCTATCTTCTACTTTTCTTTCCCCATTCTATCTCATCCTCTACTCTTGTTCTTAATCAGCTCAGAACAAAATGAATCTCTAATCTAGCCCACAGCTAAAGTGTTGACATGCCACTTGTTGAAAGTAATTAATCTTCAGTTTATAAATTCATGAACCAACTGGTCGCCTCCAGATCATCATGAAATTGACTAGGCTTTCATCATCAAGTCACTTGCTCATCTGGTAGGACTATACATTCAAAGGGCACCATTATTGCTGAGATGCTTTTTCTTTTGATAAAAAAATTTTAAAGTTTTAGAATTGAGAGCTTTCTCTGGAACAATATTTTCTATGTAAACCAAGAAAAAAGGAGAGACACATAAATTATAGGTGATGTAGTTTTGATGAGATAAACACATCTTGAAGCCTAATATTTAGTAGCATAGGAATCTTTTGAGAAATTGCTTTTTGAATTGAGGAAAGATAATAGAACAAGGGTAATTCCTGATGACTGAATGTAAAAGTTTTAAAATTTTTGTTGTCTCTGCACATAGAAAAAAATCCCTGTAATTCCAAACTAGTGGTTTGGAAAGCGAGCTATAAAGTGGGCGATTTTAGTACATTCTCCTACTCAGAAACTCTGTTAAAACAGAAGCAACTGGATTTGAGAGCAAAAGGCCTTCTGTTCATCTACAAGCTTTCATTTGGATCACTGAGTTTACTTTTTGTGGCTACATGGGCTCTTTATAAAATAATAATTCACGTGTACCTCCCGTTTTTATGCTCCTAAATTGCTTTCAGTAAAAAAAAAAAAAAATAGTGAGTGCCTAAAAGAATTGGATTAATGAATCCAGATGGAAGTTTGAATTTGTGTTGGATGATGCTTTAAAGTACAAAACAGTTATACTTCTATGGTGAGAGGGATTGAACCTGAATTGTTTGCAAAAAGAAACTGGAATATTGGACAGTTTTCAATACTGTTTATAGTAATATTATCATGTAAATGTGGAAATAACTTCTTCAGTTTGTCCCAATCTCAGCACCTGGGGGTGAAGTTTTATTTTTATGTCCTCTGTGTTACTACATGATAACATTTAGTAAAGTCACATTTCATTGTGACTGACAATATCTTATGAGAACAGAGCTTAACAAAACAAAGCTGAAAGAAGAGTTTTGGCTTTGCTTCATATTTCATTTCCTGTCCATAGCTTATTGTTATCAAGGATGGAGATAACATTTTTACATTCTTTAGAATATAGAGTTTATTTACCATTGGTAGATATTTATACCAGAGCAAGCGAACAAATGACATTGTAGCTTCTAACAATAATGAAATGGCCCATTTAAAATAGTCTTCTGTTCCGCCACTTTTGGGGCAAGCTAAGCTTGAGTTAAGATGGTTTGATTATACCAAACTATTTGACTCAACTTTTTTTTTTTCTTAACATTTTGACCCTGAGATACGTATCAGACCTTTCTTTTTCAACTATTCTACTTTATACTAAAGATTATCCAATTCCAGGATAAAATTTTCAATGAGGTAAAAATAAAAGTTGAAGGATTGTGGTCAATAGAAAGATCATTGGTTTATTAGGATTTTGCCCCTTGTTGACTTTAAAAAAGCATTTACTAGATTTTGAAGTAAACTTTTGACTCACAGAAAAAAAGGATTTATGGAAAAATAACATTCATGTGGGAAAAGGAAAAAAAATCAACTCACTGCTGCTTTATCGTCTCTACGAAGACAGGTGGGGGAAAAGCACTGCTTATTTCTCTGACTATAATCAAATAAATTGAGAAATTTTAATGGAGAGTATTTTTGTTTTAAAAAAGAAAGAAGTCATGGTTTGAAACCATCAAGGATTACTTCCTGTGTAGAAGGCAGCTGCATGCATACAATAGTGAAGATATATTCCCTTCTGGAGCCAGACCAAGGTCAGAAATTTCAATTGTGATTCCTGACTCATGGAAAATTCTGACTCATTTTATATGTGTGAGGCTAGGTACATGCAAACCCACCAATTCTTTAGCACAGTGTTTTTACTCATTACTTCTTTTTTGTTTTTTAACAAAGAAAGAGCAAAACTGGAAGAATGCAAAATTCATAATACATTAGAACACAACCTCCCCTCCTGATTCCTCCCTCTTAGTTTTAAGAGTTTCTCTGATATTCATACTATTAGGGTTTGCCCCACAGTGTCAAGGTTGAATATTAGCAAGTGTCCTTAGTTTTTTCAAGGTATTTAAAGATAATTGTATTTAAGTCATTGCATATATTATTTATGGGAATGAAAACTGTTGCAATTTTTTTGGATGGCAATTTGGCAATATCTATCGAAATATCTCCTCTGCCAAGAGACTTCCAGTTTCAGCTCTGATGTGTAAAGAGCTTGGAAGCTGTCATTTCCACCCTTACAACAAGATCAAACTGAAAATTATCTTTTCTTGGACCCATAAGTGATGTGAGGAACAAACTCTGCTCCCACTACTCCTACAAAATTCTTGAATCCAGAAGTGAGTCCAGCTGAGATCTGCTCACTGGAAGCAGCTGCCTCTGGAGTTCACAAACTGGTAAGAACACTTAGATGGCAATTCTGACAAATTCCTAGAGGCTGAGTGTACATTCGCCTTGGAAAGAGAAACTCTTAGAAGTCATGACCTTAGGGTTGAAACACACAAACTCTCTCTGAGCAGGAGTACTCAGGGAAGCCGAAACTGAAGAAGAGCCAAGAAATAAAAGGACACTGGAGGAATTTGAAGCCTCTGGCACCTGTAATTACTTCAGATATTAAACACAGCCCAGCTCCTAGCACATTAGCATAAAACCTCACACTAGAAGTTAATTTACCTCTGTCCCTATTACCCAGCATGATGCATGTGGCTTTCCACACATAGACACACACAACTTACAAGGCAAGCAAAATGCAAAAAACCACAATCTAGAGTGATAAAGCAAGCCTCAAAACCAGGCTCAGATATGACACAGACATATAAATCAATAGGGAATTTAAAATAGCTATGATTAAAATCTGAGGGTTCTAATGTAAAAAATAGAACACATGTAAGAACAGATGGGTAATTTAATGAAGAAATGTAAATGCTAAGAAAGAATAAAAATTAAATACTAAAAAGAAAAAAAACACTAAGATAAATGAAGGATACCTTTGAGAGGCTTATCAGTAGACTGGAAATAGCTGAGAGAAGAATCAATCAGTGAACTTAAGTTAGATCAACAGAAACTTCTCAAACAGAAATGCAAGGAAACAATTTTAAAAAATAGAATATCTAAGAACTGTAGGATAATTTCAAAAGGTATAGTATACATGTAATTCGAATACCAGAAGAAAAAGAAAGAGAGAGTGGAACAGAAGAAATATTTGAAGCAATAATGGCCAATAATTTTCCAAAATTAACCACCAACACCAAGCTACAGGTCCAGAAAACTTAGAGAATATGTGGCAGGATAAATACCAAAAAATCTAAACCTAGGCATATTACTCAAAATACAGAAAACCAAAGACAAAGAGAAATTCTTGAGAAAAGCCAGAAGACACTGGACACTGTGGCTCACACCAGTAATTCCAGCACTTTGGGAGGCCGAGGCAGGTGGAACATGTGACTCCAGGAGTTTGAGACCTGGGCAATATAGCAAGACACTGTCTCTACAAAAAATTAAAAAATTAACCAGGCATGGTGGCATGCACCTGTAATTCCAGCTACTTGGGAGGCTGAGGCAGTAGGATCACCTGAGCCCGAGAGTTCAAGGCTGCAATGAGCCATGTTTGTACCATTGCACTCCAGCCTGGGTGACAGAGTAAGACCCTGTCTCCAAAAACAAAACAAAAAGCAAAAAAAAGCAAAAAGCAAAAACATGCCAGAAGGAAAATGTCATCTCATCTACAGAGGAATAAGAATAAAATCATAATGAACTTCTCCTCAAAACCAATTGAGACAGAGCCTCACTCTGTCACCCAGATTGGAGTATAATGGTGCAATTTCGGCTCATTGCAACCTCGATCCTTAAGCAATCCTCATGCTTCAACCTTCTCTGAGTAGCTGAGATTACAGATGTGTGGCACCACACCTGGCTAATTTTTTGTATTTTTAGTAGAGTAGGAGTTTCACCATGTTGGCCAGGCTGGTCTCAAACTTGGGGGCTCAAGTGATCTCCCCACCTTGGCCTCCCAAAGTGCTGGAATTATAGGCGTGAGCCACTGTATCTGGCCTGATATATTCAAGATGTTGAACAATAACAGCAAAAGCTGAATTTCATACCCATTGAAATTTCATACCAGCCTCGAATTTCGTACCCATTGAAATTATCTTTCAAAAGTGAAAGGGAAATAAAAACTTTAATAAACAATAACTGAAGGAATTTATTGCCAGAAGATTTGTTCTGCAAAAAAATATTAAAAGGATGGAAAAGAAGTTCAATTTTACAAGTGAAGAAATCTGACAAATAGTACTTCAGCCAGGTGATAAAGGTTAACATCAACAGTGATAAATTATGTACTATTGAGACAATGTGGTGAAAATGACTTCTACAGTCTTCCTCCCAAAAACATATAACTCCCTTTAATCATGAGAAAAACATCAGCTAAATCCCATGTGAAGGCCATTCTACAAAATATCTGGCTACCACTTCTCCAAACTGTTAATGTTATTAAAAAATATGGGAAATATGAGAAACTGTTGTAGCCAACAGAAAGCTAAAGAGACATGATGACTGAAAATATTTAATGGTTATATATTAGAAATATTTTTTGCTGAGTTCTATTCTACTATGATTACATTTACTATCTTGTGCAATCATTTGGTTTCCTTTAAGTTAATAATCTCATTTTTTATTTGCATAATATCCTATGTATCTACTGATCATTGTTTTATCCCAGACTATTTGCCAGGAATGTAAATCTTCTCCCATTACATCCCAACACATCAAATAAGCCCTGAGTTTGGTTTTTTTTTTTTTTTTAATAGAAATTCTCCATGAAAGCCTCTGTCCTTTTGGCTTAATCTGAAATTTTTCTCTCTCAGGGTGTTTCTCAGCTTAATCTTGGGATCTCCTTTTATCAATGCCTTAGACATTTGCTTTCTCTCTTCTGTGTGCCATTTACTGTTTTATGACTCTTGCAATTTCTTTCTTTATTCTCTTTTTAATCCTTTAATTGTGTCCTTGAGAAAGGCTCATACAAGTCAATTGTCTGAAAATTTCTTTGTTTTACTTTTATAATTGATCATTAATTTAGCCAAGTATAGGATTCTAAGTTGGAAATGTATTTCCCTGAGAATTTAGAAAAGATTGTCCATTGCACCTCAGTTTTCAGTGATACTGAGGAGATGCCTGTTGTTATTCAAATTCCTCATTCTTTGCCTTGAATATTTTTCTCTAAAAGGTTTCAGAATCTTCTATTTGTCCTCGGTGTAATAAAAATTAATGACTATGTTCCTTGGTGTACATCTTTTTGGTTATCATGCTATTTACTCTAGGGGCCCTTCCAATCTAGCAATTCATATTTTTCAGTTTATGGACATTTATTTTTCAAATTTTGTTTGATAAATCTTCCTCTGTATTTATGGGATAGGGCAAAAAGTCTTTCAAAAACTGTACTATTTTGCTCTTGGTCCTCAGGGACTCATTCTCTAATTTTCCCTTTTGACATGTCTTATTTTTTGTTCTACTTTATGGAAAATGTCATCTAATAATGTATATTCTAAACCTCTTAAGATTTTTTAAATCTTTAAGCCTATTTTTATTTTCCCAAATTAAAAACAAATTCCCTCTTGTCTCATAGATGTGTTATACTTTCTCTCTGAAGGTATTTAATATACATTTTTGTTGTTATATATTTTGGTTGTTTTCAATTTTCATTTTCTACCTGCATCTCTATCTCTTCTACATTTATTTTCTCTCATTGTCTTACTATTTGTCTTTAACTTTAGAGGCCTTCCTAAAATGCTTGGTTCTTCTTGGCCATTTGGTCTCATTTATGGATAATGTACTTAAAAATTAATTGATTAGTTTCACTATAGGTAGTTGGATTGGCCTTTGATTTGAGTAGATATTGCCCAAATTGTCAGTGCTTGTGTATTAAACTAATGATTTCTTCCAGGGGAAAATTCTTCAAATGATCTGTATTTCTGAAGCTAATGACTGAGGGATTGAGAGGTCTTCACTGGATCTATACCTATGTCTCAACTAAATCTGGTTTCCAAGTCCAGAATTCTGTAGGTTTAACGTCTCTAGATAATAAATGTTTACACTGTTGCTTGGCATGAGGAGGGAACTTGGAATACCTAGTACTTCTTAGACAGTCTTCAATCAGTCTTGCTGGTTTCAGCTTCATAAACTCCTTTGTTTTCAGATGTACCTAATTACTTCAAGTCCTAAGCCTTTCTGAAATTCTATGAAGATTTCTTTGCTTCTACCATCCTCAGCTTGGACTTTACTTTAAACTTCAGAGACCTTACTGAAGGGTACCTTCATGGGTACCTTCTGGTTTGCTGTGTTAGCAACCACTCATCTACCTGCTTTCCAGTTACCAAGCTTTATTCTTGATTTATGTTTTCCTTTTGCCTGGGGATACATGTAAGTTTTATAAGAACCAAAGCTTATAAAATTCTGAGTAACTTCTTCAAGACAATGAAGACAAAACCATGAATATAAAATTAGATTCAAAAGTGAACTGTGATTTTGAATAAGATAAATAACAAGTGACACATTTATTTTAAAAACTTACAAATAGCATAAACATTAGAAAGATTTTAAAAACATAATGTTTTAATTTATTAACAGCCTGATACAACTCTGTAATACTTTTTCTCAATCTTTTCAGAGGCAACATTCTCTTACATCATGTCTTTATATAAGAAAAATTTTGTCATACCACTTTCTTTGGAGAAAATGGAAAAGCATTTCACTCTTTTTTCCTAACATAATTAAACTTAAAAAAATAACAGTTGGGATGCACAAGATATGTGACTTTATAGATAGCCACATTAACATTTTATGCTATAGGTATGAAATTATCGGTCCATGCCCTATAAACACAATAAACCTTATACATTCTGGTTTGTAAAATTTTCATCAAAAGAAAAATAATAAAGGGTATTGTGACACCAAATTATTCCATTAAAGTTTTATATATCAAATGTTTGGAACAATTGTCCAGTTTTTGGCTTTGTACATTTTAACTCTTGGTATGGGGAGAGGGCTTGAAACACCTAGTACTTCTTAAACAGTACTTAGTACTGTCTAACTACTTAGTACTTTTCATGTACTGCTTGCATATAGTACCTTTAGTATTTCTCATGCACTGCTTACATATACTGAAGGCTGTTACCATAGGGAACAATCATATCATAAAATAGTCTCTGAGCCTGAGTATCCATTTGCATTGTGATACTCAGTATGTTGGTAAAATGGGTAGCAGAAATATTCATGGAAGCCATAATCACTGTTAGGATGGTTCGCAATATTCTTATATACAGAGTGATTGCCCACAACATAAATATATCCTTCTAAACCAAAGCACAATGTATACCCAAATAAACTTTCCTTACCTAGAGCTCAAAAGTGATCACAGTCCCCATGAAATGCAAGGTGATCTGTGATAAAGGACGTGTCAGAGTGGAAATACACAACAACGTTAATTAGTTATGATTTAAAAATCTTACCTTTGCAAAACTTATAAAAAATATACAACAGCATGAATACCTTTCTAGGGTCCCTTTCTGAGCCTTTGGAAGGCACCCATGCAAGCTGTGAGGGGCCCGAAAGCTTCAGCTTCATTAACTTCATAGTAAATCCACTTGTGTTCTTTGTCCTTTGGGCTTATGCCCTTTAAAATTTCATTTATTTTTGGTTATTATGAATAAGGCTGCTATAAAAATTCATGTGCAGGTTTTTATGTGAAGTTAAGTTTTCATTTCTCTGGGATAAATGCCCAAAAGTGTAATTGCTAGGTCATATGGTAAGCACATGTTTAGTTTTTTAAGGAACTGCCGTAATCTTTTTCAGAGAAGCTGTGCCATTTTGCAATCCCCTTCGTGACGAATGGTGATCCAGTTTCTCCACATCCTCACCGGCATTAGTCATAATCAACATTTTTTATTTTAGTCACTCTGATAAGCATATAGTGATATCTCACTGTGGCTATATTTTGTATTTTCTAATAAAGAACGATGTTAAATATCTTTTTATATATTCATTTGTCAACTATATATCTTCTCTGGTGAAATATTTTCTACCCATTTTCTAACTGTTTTGCTTATTTTTTTACTGTTGATTTATTTGTATATTTTAGATACTAGTTCTTTGTCAGACATTCGTTTGAAAATTTTTTCTCTGAGACTGTGGCTTATCTTTTTATTCTCTTTGCAGAGTCATTAGCAAAAAAAAAAAAAAAAATTCTCTTCTAAAAACAACCCAAAATTTTTTTCAATGAGTGAAAAGCTAAACATCTATGCCACCTATATTCCTTGGAATACTATTCAGCATTAAAAAGGAATAAACTGTTGATATACGTTAAAACTTGGATGGATCTCTTTACTTGTTGAGTGAAAAAGCCAATCTCAAAGGTTATATACCATATTATTTCATTTGTATAATCTTGTTGAAATGACAAGATTATAGAGATGGAGAACAAATTAATGATTGTCAGAGACTGGTGAGGAGGAAAGTGGCTATGGCTATAGAAGGTAGCACAAGGCATTCTTGTGATGGAAGTCCTCTATAGCTTCATTGCGGTGGTGCTCACACAAATCTTCACCTATGATAACGTTGCCCAGAACTAAATACACAAACAAATGAGTGCATATAAAACTAGTGAATCTGAAAAAGATTAGTAGATTAATGTCAATTTCAGTCATGCAAGACATTATTATTATTGAGGGAAAAAGGGTGAAGGATATAGGGGATCTTTCCGTATTATGTCCTAAAAATGCATGCAAATCTATAATTGGTTTTCAAAAAATTTTTCTTAAATCCCTTTGTCATTTTTGAAGGGTTTCAGTAGAGAATAGAGAGCAAGTGGGTGTGTTTGCTCTACCATGCTTAGCTGGAAGTTTGTGCCAAAAGATCTTTAAAGGATATATTTATATCCTGAAATATTCAGGAGAATAGGCAAAGCTCCCAGGAAAATTTAATAGCAGTTACTTTGGATGTAAAAGGTATATGTGAAAAATACATATAAAAATAATTAAAAGCTTAGATAACAAACAAATCGCAGATGGTACATTTAAATTCAACCACATCATCAATAATGTTAAATATAAGTAGTGGAGGCACACCAATGAAAAGTTAGAGAGTATCAGACAGGACAAAAAGCAATATCAGGCTATATGCTTCCCACAAAAATTCTGCTTTAAATGTAAAAAAATTAATAGGTTAAAAGTAAAAGGCTGCAAAAAGATACCATTCTAAAATTAGTCCAAAGAAAGCTAGAATAGCTATCTTAATAACAGAAAAATACATTTCAGCACAAAGAATATTACAGGGATACTGAAGTTTAATTTATTATGATAGTGGCAACTATCAAAGGAACACACAAATTGTAAACATTTATGTACCTAATAGCAAAGCTTCAAAATGCATGAGGCAAAACCTATAAAATTGCAAAGAAAAATTGACAAATCTACAATGTAGCTGGAGATTTCGGCAGCAATCTCTCAATAATTAACAGAACAAGTAAACAGGAGATGAAGAAGGATGTCAAAGTTTAGGTATCTGAAGAATTTATTGAAGATTGCAAAGTTTTAGGGTGATGATCTTATTGAACATACATGTGTTGACCATATTCATTAAGAATTTAACAAAACAGGCCGGGCGCGGTGGCTCACGCCTGTAATCCCAGCACTTTGGGAGGCCGAGGCGGGTGGATCACGAGGTCAAGAGATCGAGACCATCCTGGTCAACATGGTGAAACCCTGTCTCTACTAAAACTACAAAAAATTAGCTGGGCATGGTGGCGCGTGCCTGTAATCCCAGCTACTCAGGAGGCAATTCTCCTGCCTCAGCCTCCTGAGTAG
>NW_022436946.1:15456020-15490726 GCF_009761245.1 Sapajus apella | reverse complement strand
AAAAAAAAAAAAAAAAGAATTTAACAAAACAGAGATAATTTGTTCAAGTCATTTATACTATTGGTTGCTTCACATCTTTATTAGTGTAGTTTTTGTAACCATATGAATTCTCAGAAATCTAGGACTGTTATTGAACCTGCAGTTGCCCAGCACATGGGCTATATTTATAAGCCCACAGGTTCATCTTTTCTGTGAGTACACTTGCAGAATTTTCATTTCTATCTATGCATCCAGCTCTGGATATTTAGTTGTCCCATTGCCTATAACACTTGCAAGATCCCAATCTGAGCCAAGTGATCCTGAACACTACCGTTGCCCTCACCATGGTCATCTACTGCCATTAGATCCTGGGACTGAGAGAAATCTTCACTCTCTGTAGGGCAAAGTTTGTCAATGTGTGTTAGACCCAGAAAAGGGCCTTGAACATCTGGGTAAAATATTGATAAAAAGAAATTAAAGGGAAAAATTAAGGATTGGTGGAGATGTCAAGTGTGATACAAGTCAGAAGGATCCAAGGGATGAAATAAGGAACAGCGTGCAATTCAAAGTAACTTAAAAGCAAAGAGAGGAGATTTTGATGGATTTCTGTGAATACACTTGCATATAGTGTACTCTATATGATAGTGTCGCTTTACCCCTGACAATCTCATTTATGAAATCCTAGATGGAGAATTTAGATTATTTGGGTGACTAAGGTGAGGAATAAACTTATTTGTGATCTGTTTTAAGTGTTTATCACTGCAGAGTTTCTGTGAAAGAATACTTGATAGAATTCAGATGACCTTGCTTCAAATTTCATGAAGTCAGTTTTTGCAAGATCCTGTTCACTGTGTTGGCTTGACATGTCATTTAACCTCTTTCTTTCTTTCTTCCTTTTTTTTAACTCATACATAAGTGTTTATAGCAAAGCTATTATTCAGAATAGCCAAAAAGTGGAATGTCCATGAACAGATGACAAAAATAAATGTAATGTATTCACATAATTGAATAGTCTTTGGTACTAAAATGTAATAAAGTGATACATACTACAACATAGATAAACCTTGAAACCACACTGAGTGAAAGAAGCTAAAAGCAAAATACATTTAACCTCTTTCAATTGCAATTTGTTGTCTATAAAATATAAATAGTAATATTAACCAACTGAAGTTGCTTTATGAAAACATAAGATATTAGAAACAATAAGTTGAGCTATGGAGCAGCACTGTCCAACAGAACTTCCTTCAGTGATGGAAATAATCAGCACTTTATGCTATTCAGTATGGTGAGCACTAACCACATGTGGCTACCGAGCATTTGACATTTGACTAGTACAGCTGAGGGACTCAATTTTTAATGCTATAAATTCTGACTAACTTAAATTTAAATAGTTACCTGTAGCTAGTGGCTACCATATTGGACAACACAGGTAGAGAGCTAAAGAAAAACATTCCAATTCATTTTTTTGGATCCCATTTCACAGGCAGTGACAATGTTAAAGAGGTTATCAATCACAGCTATGTTAATTTCCATTTACGTGAAGAAAAAGAAAAACACCTGGGTTTTAACTTCCTGACTTTATGCTCCCAAATGTACTGTGCAAAACTCCCTTTAGAGTAATTTTGCAATTTTATACTGTTCTACTGTTTATACCATAGCTAGAATCCAGAATCTTGAATCTAGAAAACAGGCTGAGAAGTATATTCTCTCTCACTTGGCTGTAGGTTAGGGCTTTATATATTTTTCTGACAGCTCTAAGGTCACAAACAATATCTTAGACTTAATAACTGTCCCTATGGTTCACGGTATGAAGAAGGCCCAAAAGGCTGTCACCAATCAGCTACTTCATGGAATCGAATGTCATTTCTGAGCAGATCTCTTGGGGAGATGCTGAGATTCCTTTTTTTGACAATGTTACAATTTATCCCTCTAGAATGATTGAGGAATGGTTCCAAAAAGACAAGTAAATAAAATGATAGTCCTTCAAATCATTTAAGTACCCTCCATATTTCTGGAAAGGTTAATTTGACTTTTAGTCAGCCTAACCCTTACCCTTGGTTTTATTGGAGTATTCTTTTTGCAAATGTATCTTTCACCCGTGCCCTCAGCATTCAGCCATCTGTGTGGGTGTGTTCTTATTCCAGATCACAATAGTGGAATAATTTTCACATGATTTGAAAATAGTTGGCTGAGTGAAAAGAAAATTGATAGCTAGCAAGAATAAAGCTAATGGTTTATCCATATTCCTGTGTTCCTTATGTCGTCTAGCTGAAAAGTAGGAAGTAGAATCTTCTTTGTATTTAGTCGCTTATAAGTAAGAAAACCTGGGTATATACTTTAGCAGGTGAAGGGGACTCTGAATCACCTTTTCTGTGAACACACTTGCAGAATTTTAGTTTCTATCCATGCATCCAGCTCTGGATATTTGGTGCCAAGTAGCGAAATCACTTCAAATAATCAACTCAATTTTCAACCTTTCATTCAGATAACACAAAAAGAATCTCTCTGTGTTTGACAGCAACTTGAATTTCAAAGCTTTATGGGGTTGGCAAGTTATTCCATTTACTCTGATTCTTTTATATTGGGAAAGAAAATGCACTGTGTCTATTTCAACCTTTCCATTTATTCTACTGATTACTGTTATTATCTCCCCTTTCCAACATTCTTACATGCTGTAATAAAAACAATTTTAACATCATTCAAATTGATTTTCCTTTACTAAAGATTTTTTTAGCAATTGTTTTCTATATTATTTTATGCATTTACTTTATTAAATAACTATACTGTTTTATTGTTTATTATATTCCTATACAAAAAAGTATCCATGGGAGTTGGGGAGGAAGTGATTAGAATATACACTTTATAGCAAATATGAGTAATATATTATCACATTTTCTTTGCAATATTTTCATTGACATTTCTTATTAGAATATCTCCCGTCTTAGGACTATTTACCTATAACAAGTTGATATGATTTGGCTGTGTCCCCACCCAAATCTCATCTTGAATTGTAGTTCCCATAGTCCCCACATGTTGTAGGAGGGACCCAGTGGAAGGCAGTTCAATCATGGGGGCAGTTATCTTGATACTGTACTCCTGATAGTGAGTTCTCAGGAGATCTGATGGTTTTATAAGGGAATTTTCTCTTTTGCCCAGCACTTCTTCTTGCTGCCTCCAGGTGAAAAAGGATGTGATTGCTTTTCCTTCTGCATGATTGTGAGTTATCCGAAGCCTCCCCAGCCATGCTGAACCGTGAGTCAATTAAACTGCTTTCATTTACAGATTACCCAGTCTTGGGTATGTCTTTATTAGCAGTGTGAGGATGGACTAATACAGAAGTCTTCTTTTGTTTCCTTTACGAAAATGTCCATAGAAGAAGCTTAATATTTCCTTGTGGATTCATTGGCATTTACAGCATTTTGGTTATTTCTCTTCTTGTGAGATAAGAACTATTCCAGAATTACTGCTCTTAGTATAATTTTAACAGCCTAATCAGCAAAGGTCCTATTCGAAGGTAATGTGATTGGTAGAGACAATGATGTGTTTGTCCTTCTGATTACTGTGTATGTGGTCCACAAGAAATAGACTGCCTTGAAACAAGAACTAATTAAAGTTCTTGTTTGAAGGAATATTTCTTAGATGATTTTCTTATGTGTTTAAAGTGTAAATTAACTTCCCTGAGAAATATTTTCTCTTCAGTGTCCCTATCTGCCACCATTGATAACTAGAACCTTTCTACCACATCCTTGTCAGTCTGTAACAAGTGGTACATCCCTATATCTTGAATAGAGAGATAGCCAGCATCTACCTATCCTTGCGGCCATGATACAGATAAGCAAGGGACTGAAGCTGGCCAGCTATGGGTCATTAACAGCCCAGTGGGAAGCATTGCTTGTACAATCTCTCCAGAGTTTGGCAGGACTCATTCCATGCTATGGTGCCTCACTTTACAGTAACATAATAATCTCTAGAATAATTTTTTATAATTTTTTTATTTCCATCAGTTTTTGGGGGAACAGGTGGTATTTGGTTACATGAGTAAGTTCTTTAGTGGTGAATTGTGAGATTTTGGTGAGCAGTATACACTGAACCCAATTTGTAGTCTTTTATCCCTCACCCCTTCCCAGCCTTTCCCCAAGTCCCAAAGTCCATTGTGTCATTCTTGTCCTTTGCATCTTCATAGCTTAGCTCCCACTTATGAGTGAGAGCATATGATGCTTGGATTTCCATTTTTGAGTCATTTCACTTAGAATAATGGTTTCCAATCCAATCCAAGTTGCTGTTAATATCATTAATTTATTTCCTTTTAAGGCTGAGTAGTATTTCATCATACATATGATGAAATTATAAATACACAGACACACACACACACACACACACACACACACACACATATCACGGTTTCTTTATCCACTTGTTTATTGATGGGCATTTGAGATGGTTCCATATTTTTGCAATTGTGAATTGTGCTGCCATAAACATGTGTATGCAAGTATATTTTTTGTATAATGACTTCTTTTGCTCTGGGTAGAGGAAATCCCACCCAGGAGTGGGATTGCTGGATCAAATGGTAGAGAATGCTTATTGAGAAGAGAACAGTTTCATTTAATCGGTCCCAATTCTTAAATTGACTCTCATTGTTAGAGTAAACTCTTTTACTCTTTTATCTATACATAAACCTATTTGACCTTTTGGCATAACTGCAGGAAATGGCAAGTTACTGGCAGACTCCTGTTCTTTGACCCCACACAGAAAATATTTGGAACCACCATCAATTAAATCCTGTGTCTCCTGTTTTTTTTTTTAATTATTATTATTCAGTGTAGTATGCAGTGATAAATGAGCAGAAATATCTAAGGTACCTGATATGATATTATTGAGGACAAAAATTAATATTCTCCCTAGTATTTTGGTAACAGCCACATTTTGTCTTTTCCTGTGTAAGAAGTGCACAAGCATACTATTGTTAATCAAAAACAAACCTAGAGGCCTGGGATTATAAGAACGAACATATTTGCTTTATGAGGTTTGCCAAACCTTGTACTTGTTACAGTGATAAACCTGCTACTATGGAGAGAAGAGCAGTTGATGACTTTTAACTCTATGAGCCTTTTTGTCTGGTGGATCCACACATCTTACAGTCTGTAGAATACCTTAATCCTCTCAGACAGGATGAAGTGACATTAATTCTTTTATATGACAGGTAAACCAAAGCATTTCTTGGATTGTGAAAGTCTGGAAAATTATAGTCCACTTAAATAACAGCAGCTAGATGTTTTGTACTAAATAATGCATGAAAAAATTGGTATTGTATTTGCAGCTAAACAGATTTGGACCTAGCTAATAGTTGGAAATCGTCCGGGCAATGAACTGAGCCTACTTGCCCTTTACAGATTCCTCCTCTACAAAAATAGCTAGCCACAAAGAGGTGCGGTCTGGTCTGTATTCTACCCCAGATCAGCAAAAACACCTGCAGGAAAATAGGGAGCAAAAAGAACCAGTGAAGAAAAAAAGATATGTGGTCTTTGGGGGTATCAGACATGTTTACTTGTGGTTTCTTTTCTTTAATCCAATAAAAGTATTGGCATAGTGTTTGGTGTTTGAGGCATAGTAGTGGGAGTACTGTCACGATGTGACTAAAGATGGTGGGAAAACCAGTTTGAATAAAATGAGATCCAACTTGAACCTTTGCCGGTTCCTGGAACTAAAATCAAGTCAACCCACTGTTAAGTGTCAAAAACGTTGAGTCACTAGCCTCCTTTTTGTTCATCTGTTTCTGAATATGTGTAGATGCCTGCTTTTTTTTGTACTCTTAAAAAATAGACTTGCTTGTGGCACTCAGTATGCAATTCTCAGCTTACTACATCCCTGAGAAATTTATTTTTATTTATTTATTTATTTATTTATTTATTTTTATTTCAAGAGTTTTGAGGGTATAGGTGGTTTTTGGTTACATGAATAAGTTCCCTAGCAGTGATTTCTGAGACTTTGGGACACCTGACACCTGAGCAGTGTATACACTGTACCCAATGGGTGGTCTTTTTTTCCTCACCCTGTTCCTACCCCCAACCCCAAAGTCCATTCTATCATTATTATGCTTTGCATTCTCATAGCTTAGCTCCGACTTATAAGTGAGAATATATGATATTGGGTTTTCCATTCCTGAGTCACTTCACTTAGAATAATGGCCTCCAGCTCCATCCAATTGCTGCAAAGACCATTATTTCATTCCTTTTTATGGCTGAACAGTACTCCATGGATCTTCATGAAATTTAAATTTAAAGGAATAAATATTAAATGAAAGTTCTCAAAGCATACTTATCAATTTTGATGTTTTTATTTGATTTCTGATACGCTTCTTAGGATCTGTCTTTTGTATGGGTTTTGGAAACAGCAAACTGCTGTGAAATCTGCTTCATTAGGTTTCATTTCAGAGAACATTAGAATGTAAAACATATTTAAGTAACAATCACTAAGCCATTAGTCTTTCATCTTTGAGTAACTAATTATTCATTCCTACAAGGTAAAGCTTAGGCTTTCAGCTCATCTCATTTTGTCTGTCTTCTCACTTCTTTTACATGAGAGCATCACTTTTCCAACTTTTTTAGTTCCTTTAAACCACTTTGAGGAGTTAAATTACTTCCGAGACCATCTATTTTGGTCTCAGATAATCAGTGCTATAAAAACTCTCACTAGATTTAGTAGAGAGAACTGAACTGTGCCAGAAAGAATCTTAAGAAGAAAACAGCTAATTCATGTCAAAACCAGAATTGTAGTTATCGACAAGCTACATCTCTTAATATACCACATAGCCTGTCCATTGACCACACTGATGAAGCCCTTCTGAAAGCATACTGCCCATTAGAAGGATGAATACGTCTCCTAAAAAACGGAAGGTATAAAGCACTTAGGACATCAGAGGAGCTCACTCCACTTTTTAGAAATAAGACCATATATTGTTTTGGTGTTTTTTTTTTTTTTTTTTTTTTGAGATGGAGTTTCGCTCTTGTTACCCAGGCTGGAGTGCAATGGCGCGATCTCGGCTCACCGCAACCTCCACCTCCTGGGTTCAGGCAATTCTCCTGCCTCAGCCTCCTGAGTAGCTGGGATTACAGGCATGAGCCACCACGGCCGGCTAATTTTTTTTTTTTGTGTGTGTTTTTACAAGAGACGGGGTTTCACCATGTTGACCAGGATGGTCTTGATCTCTTGACCTCGTGATCCACCCGCCTTGGCCTCCCAAAGTGCTGGGATTACAGGCGTGAGCCACCGCGCCCGGTTTTTTTTTTTAAAGAAAATTAGGATACATTGAAATACTCCTTCCCCACACACACATCATGTTTTTCAGTATTCCTTTGGTCAAAAGAACTGCAATAATTGTTTGTAAAACCTTCTTCAACTGCCCTAGGCAGAATTTGTAGTTCCCTCCTCTGTGTTTTCTTAGTTCTTCAGACATCCCTCTACTATGAAATTTACATTTTTATGTTGTAATTATCTGTTTACATTTTTGTTCTCTTCATCTCCAGCTGGACTATGAAAGCAAGGACCATATCTTATTCAAATTTTTCCTCAATGCTCAGTACATTGTTAGCATTCAATAAATGCTTAATGGATGTACAAGTAAATGAACGAATTTGGTGGAACTCCCATGAGTCAGATTAGCTAAGACTGGGTTCTTTTGGAAGTCTTCCAAACTACCCCATCTGGCCTCTGCAATCGAGGATAGTGCTCTGCACCTGTGACATATGTCATTAACCACAACTACCATTTGATTTCCCCTGGGTTGAAAGAGACTCCCCATTTAAAGGAGGGGTAAATGGATTGCTCTTCCCTGGCAACCCCAAAGAAAGTCAATTGCATCAAGAACAAAGCTTTCTGATTCCTCGGGATTCCAGTGAAAGTCTTTGGTGGAGGGAGGGAAGGAATAGAGGCATTGTGCATCCCTGAGAAAGGTAATTCCTATGCCCCATCCTCTGCAAAAGGTCAAACCCTGGGGAGGAATGAAAGCAAAACCCCAGATAGGTTTGTGGTATCTGAGAAGACAGGGACCAAAGCTTTTTCCCTTGGTGTAGCCCAAGAGAGGGAGCAAGACCAGAGGAGATATAGCTGCACACTGTGTACAGGAAGAGAAAGCCTTAAACCTTCAGGTATCTTGTGTTCAGTTTGGATGAAAAAGCAGAATCTGAGAACATGAAGTGGTTCAATCCTTAGGGAGGCTCAGTCCTTTCATGTCACAAAGTAACTCTGGAGCAAGATTTGGCTTGCAATAAACCAAATCTGCAGTGGAGAGGAATGCTTTATAACAGAGTTGCATTGTATTCAGAAATAGAGATCACTGATAAAGACACCAGTAGAAGGTCTGCTCATGTGGGAATAGCATTGAGCCCAGGGAGTTTCTGATGGTCTAGCAGGGCTCAGGAGCAGCCAATGATTCTGTGCCCCCTATAGGGCCATGCTAGTATCTGAGAGACTGCTGAATGCTATGTGACTTTGCATTTGGGAGCATGAGACAACCCAACATCAATCTATCTGAACAAAGATGAGAGATCAGTAAGACCAAGTTCGTTTCAGATGACGCCTAGGTGAGAAGATGACCTGAGGACCAGCTGCGATTATGATCTTGAAGCCTTGGCCAGGGAAAATTGCCATACACAATCTCAGGACAACGGGGTTTGGAAATAGACATTAAATTAATTTATAGATAAATAAAAGTTGTTATTTCTGCATACCTGACTTTGAGGACTTCAATCCAATATATGCTGTAAGTATCATTTCAAAGAATTGTGTCTTTCTCAGTGATGCTGATTCACTCTAATCAAAAGCAGAGAGAGACTTGGCATCTCACAAACCTTCCAGACATACAGATACTCCTCTGAGTCTCAACCTCTCTTGCATCTACCCAATTCAGTATTATAATATAAAAAAATTTTGTGTTTAGTGTTGATAAACTTTAGCACTTTCTGAAATATCTACAATGGTAGCTCATGCTTTATTTAGTTTTTTTATATTCTAAAATTATATATGTATATTTTATATCATTTATAAATAATTATGTAATATATATAATTTATAATGTATATAATTACTACTACTACTGCTATAGCTTATTCTACTATCCCAGAAGTTGGAAATAAGAATTACACACAGTATAGCCTTTTTGTGTTGTGATGATAGAGATTTTGTTCTGTACATAGGGAGCAAGATTTGGCTCGCAATAAACCAGATCTGCAGTGGAGAACACTTTATAACAGAGTTGCATTGTATTCAGAAATAGAGATCACTGATAAAGACACCAATAGAAGCTATTCAACCTCCCGTTCAAATATTTTCTAAATTATTGGTCTCTCTGTGAGAACATTTTCCTCTGGTATAAACAGTGGCCATGAATAGGATGAGTGTTTGAACAGTACAAAAGTACCAGGTTTCTTCCTGTTACCCAAACAGCAATAAAGGCCAATGGTACAGCACCCTACACAGCAGCCCACATCAGACAATGAAGCTTACACACGAGAAGCTGAGATGTTCAGCTCTCTGATAACATGAATGTCCAGTCCCAGCTGGGGAGACACCAACAGCCAAAGTGAACAGTTGCAAAAGAGCCATTGAGCAAAATGGGAAGGCTACATTTCTCTCCAAAGCCATTGCAGAGTGCAATGGAGCTACATCTGGAAGTCTGAGAATGAATCGCGTTATTGTATTAAGGAACTGAGCACGCACTCTATTACCCTTCCCTGCACCCGCAACCTGTTCCCAAGGATGTGGTCCTACTGATTTATCTGTACATATCAGTGTCCAATGAAAAACAGGAAAAAATGAGGTTAAAAACTTTTTTTTTATTTTGAGAAACTAAAAGGCAGAAGTGACGATATACATAATCATTAAAACATGTTAAGTATTTAGGTTTTTTTAATGTAATATATGTAAACACATTTTAGAGGTAACTGTGATTATCTTCTCCATTTTTCAAATAGGGAAACTTAACCACAGAGAGGCTAAATAACTAAAAGTTTTGTGACTGAAATGCCAGCTCAGGTGTGTCTTGTTCATGGTCCTCACCTGGCAATGATAAAGATGATGACTTAAACCATGACTTTCACATTTTTTTGACTGTAACTTACAAAAAAAAAATTCATTTTTTTTTTTTTTTTACTGAGACCTACCATACTTTGTGTGCGTTTGTGTGTGTATGTAACACAAGTTTTATAAAATAATAATAAAATAATATGTATTTTGCTATTTCCTATTTTGTTTTCTTTAAAGGAAAGACAAATGCAATAATCCTCTAAGTCATTAGAGGATTCTAATCCATTCATTGATTATTCTCCAATAGGTCTTGCAACACAGTTTGAAAAACTCTTAACTGAAATATTTCCACCAAGTGGACTCCTGGCCTTTGAACACTCTCACTACAAGAATCTGAATTCTTCTGTAACTGTCCATTTTATTACTGGACATTTCTACATGTAGAGACAAGATCTATGTTTCTGTTATTCCTATGACAGCCTTCCAGACCCTGGGAGTGATTATCAAATCTCTCATGAGTCATCTCTTCTCCAAACTGGATATTCCCATTTCCTTTGTTTTTCAATATAATCTAGTTTCCATTTTGTCCACTAACCTTAGAATACACACCATTTTAAGATATCCCAAGTGTGTACAACAGATTGGACTCCAATCCTTTGACGTAAGTCCCAAACCTAGATTTACTACCCATTTCTCTGGTTTAAAATCACCTTAACCTGTTTGGCAGCTACCTTCACATTGTGGTGCTTCATGAACTTATCAGCAACAATTAGAATTTGCTTATGACAATCAAACTTACTTTAGCCTGATGCCAACCTAATATCATTGTTCATGATCATAAATTACATATGGACAGACTTTGAATACATAACTTGTGCCACAGATAAGTCAGGACATTCAAAAGACAATTCTACTATTTACTTTTAATTAATTACCTTTTTAGGGTGTCTATTATTTCAGAATGATGATTTAAATTTGATGCTCACCATGTATACTATTTCTTTGTAGGTCAACTGTGCATTACTTCTTCTATATAAATGTTTCTTCAGTATGCTTTTGTTACCTGAATTAGCTTTGGTTTTTTTCTTTAATCAAGAAAATTTTTATTACTAAGGCAATGATACAGTCAGTTGTTTTTATTTGACATTCCAACATTGACTATTGATTTCATTTTAGGAACCATGCTTTATGTTTATGTATCATGTAATTAATTTATGTAGTATTTATTTCCTAAATCCTACTGATATTGCTTCCCAACAGCTTCTCCCTTTCTCAGAAAAAAAAAAATTCTGTTTTCAGTATGATAATGTATGTAATAAGGAATAAGGCATAGATATATTCCAATGATACAGGTTAGTAATTTTGTAAAATCCTTTGATTTAAATAATCAGATCTCAGGATAAAATTTCTTAATGTGATATCAAAGTCTGCTGATAGACAGACGTTACAGAAAAACAAAGCTTGGTGGTACAGAGAAAAGAAGAACTGGCCAAAGAAAGAAACCTCTGCTTCGGACAGTGAGGTTTATTCCCTGCAGGTGGGAAGCTACGTGACATGGAGGCTAAAGAAGGAAATAAAAAGTTGGCAGCTGGCCTGGCATTTTTCAGACTCTGCTCTATGAGCAAGGAATGGGTAATGGTGAGAAGCCATCCAGTGGAGCTCCACATAAAGCAAATTATTAATGACCTACGAAGAGACTTAAGACTCCCACACAATAATAGTGGGAGACTATAACACTTCACTGTCAATATTAGACATATCAATGAGACAGAAAATTAACAGGGATATCCAGGACTTGAACTCAGATCTGGACCAAGCAGGCCTAATAGACATCTACAGAACACTTCACCCCAAATCCATAGAATGTGCATTCTTTTCAGCACCACATTGCACTTGCTCTAAAATTGACCACAAAATTGGAAGTAAATCACTCCTCAGCAAATGCAAAAGAGCCGGAATGATAACAAACAGTCTCTCAGACCACAGTGCAATCAAATTAGAACTCAGGATTAAGAAACTTACTCAAGACCACACAACTACAGGGAAACTGAACAACCTGCTCCTGAATGACTACTGGATAAATAATGAAATAAAGGCAGAAATAAAGATGTTCTTCAAAACCAATGAGAATGAAGACACAATGTACCAGAATCTCTGGAACACATTTAAAGCAGTATAAAGAGGGAAATTTATAGCACTAATGCCCACATGAGAAATGCGGAAAGATCTAAAATCGATACCCTAATGTCACAATTAAAAGAATTAGACAAGCAAGATCAAACAAATTCAAAAGCTAGCAGAAGACAAGAAATAACTAAGATCAGAGGAGAACTGAAGGAGATAGAGACACAAAAACTTCTTCAAAAAATCAATAAATCCAGGAGCTTGTTGTTTTTGGAAAGATCAACAATATAGATAGACTACTAACCAGATTAATAAAAAAGAAAAGAGAGGAAAATCAAATACATGCAATAAAAAACGATAAATGGGATATCACCACCGATTCCACAGAAATACAAACTACCATCAGAGATTACTACAAACACCTCTATGCAAATAATCCAGTAAATCTAGAAGAAATGCATAAATTCCTGGACCCTTACACCCTTCCAAGACTAAACCAGGATGAATATGAATTCCTGAATAGACCAATAACAAGGTCTGAAGTTGAGGCAGCAATTAATAGTCTACCAACAAAAGAAAGTCCAGGACTAGATGAGTTCACAGCTGAATTCTACCAGAGATATAAAGAGGAGCTGGTACCATTCCTTCTGAAACTATTCCAAACATTACAAAAAGAGGGAATCCTCCCTAACTCATTTTATGAGACCAAAATCACCCTGATACAAAAACCTGGCAGAGACACAACTAAAAAAGAAAATTTTAGTCTGATATCCATGATGAACATTGATGCAAAAATCTTTAATAAAATACTGGCAAATAGAATCCAACAGTACATCAAAAAGCTTATCCATCATGATCAAGTTGGCTTCATTCCTGGGACACAAGGATGGTTTAACATATACAAATCTATAAATGTATCCATCACATAAACAGAAACAAAGACAAAAACCGTATGATTATCTCACTAGATACAGAGAAGGTCTTTGACAAAATTCAACAGCCCTTTATGCTAAAAACTCTCAATAAACTAGATATCAATAGAACGTATATCAAAATAATAAAAGCTATTTATGACAAGCCCACAGACAATATCATACTGAATGGGCAAAAACTGGAAGCATTCCCTTTGAAAACAGAAACTAGACAAGGATGTCCTCTCTCACCACTCCTATTCAACATAGTATTGGAAGTTCTGGCCAGAGCAATCAGGCAAGAAAAAGAAATAAAGGATATTCAATTAGGAAAAGAGGAAGTCAAGTTTTCTCTATTTGCAGATGACATGATTGTATATTTAGAAGACCCCAGCATCTCAGCCCAAAATCTCCTTAAGCTAATAAGCAACTTCAGCCAAGTCTCAGGATACAAAATCAATGTGCAAAAATTACAAGCATTTCTATACACCAAAACCAGACAGAGGGCCAAATCATGAGCAAACTCCTATTCACAATTGCTACAAAGAGAATAAGATACCCAGGAATACAACTAACAAAGCATGTGAAGGACCTCTTCAAGGAGAACTACAAATCACTGCTCCAGGAAATAAGAGAGGACACAAACAGATGGGAAAACATTCCATGCTCATGGTTAGGAAGAATCAATATCATGAAAATGGCCATACTGCCCAAAGTGATTTATAGATTCAATGCTATCCCCACCAAGCTCCCATTGATCTTCTTCACAGAACTGGAAAAAACCACCTTAAACTTCATATGGAACCAAAAAAGAGCCTGCATAGCCAAGACAATCCTAAGCAAAAAGAAACAAAGCTGGAGGCATCACACTACCTGACTTCAAACTCTACTACAAGGTTACAGTAATCAAAACAGCATGGTACTGGTACTAAAACAGAGATATAGACCAATGGAACAGACAGAGGCCTCAGAAGTAACAGCACACATCTACAACCACCTGATCTTTGACAAACCTGACAAAAACAAGCAATGGGGAAAGGATTCCCTGTTTAATAAATGGTGTTGGGAAAACTGGCTAGCCATATGCAGAAAGCTGAAACTGGACCCCTTTCTAACATCTTACACAAAAATGAACTCCAGATGGATTAAATATTTAAACATAAGACTTAACACCATAAAAACCCTAGAAGAAAACCTAGCCAATGCAATTCAGGACATAGGTATAGGCAAGGACTTCATGACTAAAACACCAAAAGCAATGGCAACAAGAGCCAAAATAGACAAATGGAATCTAAATAAACTTAAGAGCTTCTGCACAGCAAAACAAACTATCATTAGAGTGAACTGGCAACCAACAGAATGGGAAAAAATTTTTGCAATCTACCCATTTGACAAAGTGCTAATATCCAGAATCTATAAAGAACTTAAACAAATTTACAAGAAAAAAACAACCCCATCAAAAAGTGGGCAGAGGACAGACACTTTTCAAAACAAGATATTTATGCAGCCAACAAACATATGAAAAAATGCTCATCATCACTGGTCATTAGAGAAATGCAAATCAAAACCACACTGAGATACCATCTCATGCCAGTTAGAATGGTGATCGTTAAAAAATCTGGAGACAACAGATGCTGGAGAAGATGTGGAGAAACAGGAATGCTTTTACACTGTTGGTGGTAGGATAAATTAGTTCAACCATTGTGGAAGACAGTGTGGTGATTCCTCAAGGATTTAGAAATAGAAATACCATTTGAACCAGCAATCTCATTATTGGGTATATATCCAAAGAATTATAAATCATTTTATTATAAAGACACGAGCACACATATGTTCATTGCAGCACTGTTTACAATAGCAAAGACTTGGAACCAACCCAAATATCCATCAATGATAGACTGGATAAAGAAAATGTGGCACATATACACCATGGAATACTATGCAGCCATTAAAAAGGATGGGTTCATGTCCTTTGCAGGGACATGGGTGCAGCTGGAAACCATCATTCTGAGCAAACTGACACAATAACAGAAAACCAAACACTGCATGTTCTCACTCATAAGTGGGTGTTGAACAATGGGAACACGTGGACACAGGGAGGGGAACATCACACACCAAGGCCTGTTGGGGGATAGGGGGGTAAGAGAGGGATAACAGGGGTGGGGGGATTGGGGAGGGCCAACATTAAGAGAAATACCTAATGTAGATGACAGGGGGATGAATGCAGCAAACCACCATGGCATGTATATATCTACGTGACAATTCTGCACAATCAGCACATGTACCCTGGAACTTAAAGTATAATGAAAAAAAATTCTTCAAACTAAATGACAATAACGACACACCTATCAAAACCTCTGGGATACAATAAAAGTAGTGCTAAGAGGAAAGCTCATAACCCTAAACGCCTACATTGAAAAGACTGAAAGAGCACAAACTGACAATCAGAGGTCACACCTCGAGGAACTAGAGAAACAAGAACAAACCAAACCAAAACCCAGCAGAGAAAAAGAAATAACCAAGATCAGAGCAGAACTAAATGAAATTGAAACAAACAAACAAAAAAATACAAAAGATAAATGAAACAAAAAGCTGGTTCTTTGAAAAGACAAATCAAATTGATAGACCATTGTAAAGATTAATCAAGAAAAGAAGAGAGAGAATCCAAATAACCTCATTAAGAAATGAAACAGGAGATATTACATGAGATCACTGAACTACAAAAGATCAGTCAAGGTTACTATGAACACCTTTGTGTACATAAACTAGAAAACCTAGAAAAGATGGATAAATTCTTGGAAAAAAAATGCAACCCTTCTAACTTAAATCAGGAAGAATTAGATACCATGAACAGGCCAATAAAAAGCAGTGAGATTGAAATGGAAATTAAAAAATTATCAACAAAATAAAATCCAGGACTGTGTAGATTCACAGTAGAATTCTACCAGATCAAGGAGAATTGATACAAATCCTTTTAACATTATTCCACAAGATAAAGAAAGAAGAAACCCTCCCTAATTCATTCTATGAAGCCAGCATCACCCTAACACCAAAACCAGGAAAGGACATAACACAAAAAGAAAACTACAGACCGATATCCTTGATGAACATAGATGCCAAAATCTTTAACAAAATACTAGCTAACTGAATCCACCAACATATCAGAAAGATAATCCACCATGATCAAGTGGGTTTCATACCAGGGATGCAGGGATGATTTAACATATGCAAGTCAATAAATGTGATACACCACATAAACAGAATTTTTTTAAAAATCACACGATCATTTCAATAGATACAGAAAAAGCAGTTGACAAAATCCAGCATCACTTTATGATTAAAACTCTCAACAAAATCAGTATACAAGGGACATACCGTAATGTAATAAAAGCCATCTATGACAAACCCACAGCCAACATAATACTAAATGGGGAAAAGTTGAAAAGATTCCCTTTGAGAACTGGAACAAGACAAGGATGCCCATTCTCACCACTCCTCTTCAATGCAGTACTGGCAGTCCTAGCCAGGGCAATCAGAAAAGGGAAAAAAATAAAGCACATCCAAATTGGTAAAGAGGAAGTCAAACTGTCACTGTTTGCTGACAATATGATTGTTTACCTTGAAAACCCTAGGGACTCCTCCAGAAAGCTCCTAGAACTGGTAAAAGAGTTCAGCAGAGTTTCCGGATACAAGATTAATGTATACAAATCAGTAGGTCTTCTATTCATCAACAGCGACCAAGCAGAGAATCAAATCAAGAACTCAACCCCAGTTATAATAGTTGCAAAAAACCTAAAATACTTAGGAATAAATCTAACCAAAGAGTTAAAAGACTTCTGCAAGGAAAACTACAAAATATTGCTGAAACAAATCATTGATGACACGAACAAATGGAAACACATCCCATGCTCATAGATGGGTGGAATCAATATTGTGAAAATAATCATACTGCCAAAAGCAATATACTAATTCAATGCAATCCCCATCAAAATACCACCAACATTTTTCACAGAATTCAAAAAACCAATTCTAAAATTCATATGGAACCAAAAAAGAGTCTGCATAGCCAAAGCAGGACTAAACAAAAAGAACAAATCTGGAAGTATCACACTACCTGATTTCAAAGCATACTGTAAGGCTATAGTCACCCAAACAGCATGGTACTGGTACAAAAATAGGCACATAGACCAATGAAACAGAATAGAGAACCCAGAAATAAACTGAAATACTTATAGCCAACTGATCTTTGACAAAGCAAATAAAAGCATAAAGTAGAGAAAGAACATCCTTTCAACAAATGGTGCTGGGATAATTGGCTAGCCACATATAGGAGAATGAGACTGGCTCCTCCTCTCACCTTATACAAAAATCAATTTAAGTTGGATAAAGGACTTAAAACTAAGACCTGAAACTATAAAAATGATAGAAGTTAATGTTGGAAAAACCCTTCAAGATATTGGATTAGGCAAGAATTTCATGACCAAGAACCCAAAAGCAAATGCAATAAAAACAAAGATAAATAGCTGGGACATAAAACTAAAGAGTTTTGCATAGCAAAAGGAATAGTCAACAGAGTAAACAGACAACCCACAGAATGGGAGAAAATCTTCACAATATATACATCTGAAAAAAAGACTAATATCCAAAATCTACAATGAACTCAAACAAATCAGTAAGAAAAAAATAAACAATCCCATCAAAAAGTGGGCTAACACATGAATATACCATTCTTAAAAGAAGATGTACAAATGGCTAGCAAACATATGAAAAAATGCTCAACATCACCAATGATCAGGGAAATGCAAATCAAAGCCACAATGTGATACCACCTCACTCCTAAGAATGGCCATAATCAAAACATCAAAAAACAGTAGATGTTGCCATGGGTGTGGTTTACAGGGAACACTTCTACAACACTGTGGGAATGTAAACTAGCACAGCTACTATGGAAAACTGTGGAAATTCTTTAAAGAACTAAAAGTAGAGCTACTCTTCGATTCAGCAATCCGACTACTGGGTATCTACCCAGAGGAAAAGAAGTCATTATTCGAAAATGATACTTGCACACACATGTTTATGGCAGCACAATTCATAACTGCAAAATCATGGAACCAAGCCAAACGCCAATTAATGAACAAGTGGATAAAGAAACTGTGCTATATATATACATGCATATATATGTATCTGTGGTATGTGTGTGTGTGTGTGTGCGTTTATATATATAACTGTGATAATACACATATATATATGCTGGAATACTATGCAGACATAAAAAGGAATGAATTAACAGCATTTGCAGTGCCCTGGATGAGATTAGAGACTATTATTCTAAGTGAGGTAACTCAGGAATGGAAAACCAAACATTATATGTTCTCACTGATATGTGGGAGCTAAGCTATGAGGACACAAAAGCATAAGAATGATACAATGGACTTTAGGGGCTTGGGGAGAAGAATGGGAGAGGGGCGAGGGATAGAAGACTACAAATATGGTGCAGTGTACAGTGCTCGGGTGCGCCAAAATCTCACAAATCTCCACTAAAGAACTTATATAATCAAATACCACCTGTACCCCAATAACTTATTGAAAAATATAGTTAAAAAAGAAACATAACTTACAGGTAGTAGAGTTGGAATTGAAATCTACATCTGAAACTTCAATGTCCATGCCATTTCACTATGTATTTATCCAACTTAGAGCAATTCATATTCCTTTAAGGTGTTTAAAACTTTAAACCAACAGCATCTTTCAAAGCTTTTAGTTTTCAGGGAGCGTAGTTCATGTGAAAACCAAACTTTTGGCTAAGTACTACCTGCCCTCAAACTGTGGAAAGTAAGAGTACAGCTTTATAATTTTTAATACTACTAACAGTAAAATCCACTCCTGCGATATTATGATTTGGCTGTATATGCCCTGTAACGTCCCCTGCAGCTCGTGGCCCCGACATTACCCCTTTCTCTCCAATTAAAGAATACCTCAGATTGCAAGTCAGAGTGACATCATTGGTGTGACAATGCTAAATCTGTGTTTTATTCTCAAATTGTCCTGCCACCCATCTCACAGTGATGGCAACACAGGAGTTTAAGACGTTGGGGATGGCAGGTTGGGAAATGATGAGCCAGTCAATTATTCACAGTTGCATTTTCATTACATGGAGCACCTGTTGTGTATCAGGCATTGCTGCATTTAGTTCAGGGTCAGTCCTGCCTTTTGATCCAAAAGGGTTCCCTTCGCTAGCCATCCTACACCATGAGGTGAACAGAACATGGCAGCCCAGGTCCCACCTCTGCCCCCAGACCATGCTCCAATTACTTGGGACCTGGAATTCCCTGCCCAAATGACCCAAGCCTTCTCATGGATTGATGCAGCATCTCCCAGGCCCATCTTCCATGGGGTGGACAACATCTCTGAAATGCACACTCCTAGATCCAAGGGATGGCCAAGGGAGGACTTCTTGATGGAGAAGGGTGAGGGAGATAAATTTTGGTCAGACTTTGGGTTTGTTCTCCTAAAGAATGAGGAAGCCAGGGAGTAAGAAGGGAAGGGGAGGGGTTAGACTGGAAGTGGGCCTCCATTTCTAGAGTTGCTCAGCCCAAGGGCTGCCAGGAATCCAAAAATGACAGATTAATTTAAATATTGTTTTAAGAAAAGTAAAGGCAAATGTGAGCATGGTATTGTTAAAAAAATTTTTGCTCTCAAGGAGTTTTCAGCCTGGCCAGAAAGGCAGACAAATAGATCATATCACTACAGAAGAACAGGGTCACTTAGGCCAGCCTGGCATGTAGATGTAGGGACTGACTGTGATGAATAAATATTTCACTTTATTTTATTTTATTTTTTAGAGACATGGTCTCACTCTGTCACCCAGAGTGCAATGGTGTAATCGTTGACTCACTGCAGCCTCAAACTCCTAGGCTCAAGTGATCCTTTTGCCTCAGCCACCCAAGAAGCTGATACAGGTACATTCCACTGTGCTCAGCTAATTTTCAATTTTTTTTTTTAAGAGACAGGGTCTCTTTATGTTGCCTAGGCTGGTCTCAAACTCCTGGCCTCAAGTGATCTCCCACCTTGACCTCCAGAAGTGTTGGGATTATAGGCCTGAGAAACCATGCCTGGCCAAGGATGAATCTTGAAGGATGAAAAAGGTAAACTAGGAAAGAAAACTAGGAAAAGCACTAGGAAAAACTAGGAAAGCACCGAAGACTTACAAAGAACCAGTTAGTAGGCAGTTGTTATAATCCAGGTGAATGATAATAAGAACCTGAGCTACATTAGGTTGAAACAGACAGTGGAGGAAAGGGTGGAGAGAAAGGGTACAGGCTCAGAGAGGCCCTGAGGCATACAGCAGGAAGGTTTCCAACTCTGCAAAACTTGGCTCAAGGCCCGCTATCCATGCTCTTGTTTCTTGCAAAAAAAAAAAAATCCTGCACATGCACCTGGAAACAAGTAAAGCTGAAAAAAAGTGTGTTTAATTGACACCATCATGGTATAGGAAAGGAACCGATGCATACCTTAGTGTCTTGAAGCAAAAGTCCTAGGTGGAGAAAGTATAAGAAGTGGGTAGAGACATTGGTATATCTCCACAAAAGTCATCTCTTACACTAGGAGGTTTAGCCTTATTGGAGAAGTGACAGGGTTTTAAGCACAAAACTGATATGATTAGACTTGATTTTAGTTAGCAATGTGAAGGAATATTTGAAAAGCAATGAAGACTGAAGACACGAAGAACCAGTTAGTAGGCAGTTATTATAATCCAAGTGAATGATAATAAGAGCCTGAGCTACATTAAGTTGAAATCTCAATATGGACACGGCTGTATCCCTTGCTTGCCACATAGTAAGTGCTCAGTAAGTAATTATTGAATGAATGAATGAAGTCAATGGCAATAGGATTGGAGAGAGAAAGGATATGTTTTGGAAATACGAAAATTATGAAAATAAACTGTGGGACTGACAAGGTCAGAAGTCAGAGATAACTCCAGAATGTCTTTTTGAAAGTCAAGTAGATGATGGTAACAAAAAAGGATGTCTTCTGAATGGGATACGATGAAAGAAGTTGAGATGACTCAAAGGCAACAAAATACAACCCTAGAAAAGTGGGTATTAATTTTTAGTTTGTATCAAAATACCTAGACCATTTGTAAAATGCAGATTCCCAATTCTCATTCCTAGATAATTCAGTTCACAAAAGATGGAATGAAACCTAGGACTCTGCATTTGGAATGTGCATCCCCGGTGATACCAGTGAAGGCTGAGGACAATTTATTTTGAGAAATTTGTTTAAATCTAGAGCTTTGGTGAGAGGTTGGAAATGCAGATTTGGGAATCATGACATAAAGAGAATAGAAATCAATACTGACCAACCACAATGTGACAAACTGTTCTATGCATTGTCCTATATTGACAAACAGGCCTCATGCCTCTCTCAAGTAGGTATTATTATTCCCTGAATTTTACAAATCAGAAAACTGAACCATGAAGATGTTTGTGAGTGACAAGTGGCAGATATAGGATTTGAACTCAGGCAGCCTAAGTTCAAGGCCAAAGCTTATGTTCTTAACCATTATTCTATTCTAGCCCTCGATGTGCTGTAATTAATAGTGGCAAAGGGGATGAGATTGCCCAGGAAGATATCATGCATGTTGGTCAAGTAATGAATCCTGAAGAACGTCAACTATGAGTGGCAGATGAAAGCAGAGGGTTAAAAGAGACTCAAGAAAAGTCTCTGAATCCATATTGTATTCTTTAAAGAATGCCAGACTTCTTAACACAGAGAGTAAAAAGGCAGAGATGCTCTTAATAAATATTTTTCATAATAACATTGATGATGACAACATAACTATTCTTAGGGACCCTAAAGCAATACTACACTAAGGTATCATCTAATGGCATGCTGTGATGTTTCTTTATAATATTTTCAACTACACTGGATTTTCTTTCATTGCTGAAAATGGAGGCAGTAACATGGAGACAGTATAATCTATGTTAAAAAATTTTTAAGAAACAAAATGATTATGTTGTACAGGTAGATGTTAAGTAATGGAACCAATATGAAGAAAACTGCTTTTATTGTTGTTGAGTTACCTATTTCCAACAATAATCAGCATTCAGAATGGGGATTTAAATTCTAGGGTTTTTTGTACAACTCATATTCAATATCTCAACTGGATGAACTTGAAAATGCAATTGGTTTTCTTGATATTTGCAAATGCTTAGTACTTATTAATTTTTGGTGTCCACAATCTTTGTATAATCACAGAAACACATTTTAACATCTTGAATTTTCCTTTATTTGTCAGCAAACATAATCTGCTAGTACTAGCAAGAATGTTAATTCACATTAGGAGATACAAACAAGGGACTTCTATACAGACAAGAAAACAATTTTCTGGCAATAATTTAATCATTGAAATAAATTTTGAAGACTATGAAACCATTTCACATTCCTTGGCTTTCTGAAATATATTTTCTTTCACTTTGTGGGCCCATGAATCCCTGGGTGTACTAAAAGCTTAAAGAAAGAATCAACTTCTTTTTCCTTATCCTATCTCTACTCAGTCACAGGATGGCCTTGACCTCTTTGTGTAAAAAAATCTCTTTTTTCCCTTGAGGGAGTTCCATCTGAAAGGATATTCTTCATCATAACTTTACTAGACATTTGTAAACAGAGGAACACAAAAATACTTATAGTAAGCAACTATGTCTGAACCCCAAGGTAGAGAATACAGTATTTGTATAAAAGTCTGTTCCAGCCTCTGCTTTTTCCACATGATGATTTATCTCCTGCTTTTGCCAGAGGATAAGCAAGTGATGAATGGGTGATTTGACACAGGAAATGCTATGTGGATGCTAGAAAGACAGGTAAATGCTTTTAAAAAATGTTTTCAACATACCTTGTCACTAAATCAGGACATGTGGGGTGGGAGAGCAAGAATGTAGAAATGATATTAATACAGTGAGGAGCAAGACCCTCATTTCATCACAGAGATGAATGTAGATCTGCAGCAATTTGCAAATAACACATAATTATGGATAGTTTTTCTAATGCAAAAAATAAACCCTCTAATTATATATAGAACTGATTGTAGATAATGATAGTGATCTACTAGGAATAGATTAAAGGATGAAGACCACTTTTTTTTCCATCTCATTCAGACATTGAGGTTTTCTGGATTGACCTGTGGAAATGTCATTAATGAGAGACGCTGAAGAGAGACTGTCTAGATTGTGGTAGGGGCTTGATTTACACATTTCCCAGAATCTTCCTTGTCAGAAGCCTTTGGGAATAAGATTATTCTTAAATCCTCAGCAGGCCCACTAGCTAGTCAAGCAAATGAGAGAGAGGCAAAGGCCATTCATTTGGATTAGTTTTGTACAACCCAGGGAAATGTTTTAGAACTTTGAAGATTCATCAGAAAATCTGTTTTTCCCCACTCCTACTTCCATGCTTTCTCCCTCCAACTTCTCTCCTCTCTTCCTTTCCTCTCTTCTTTTTCTTTCTTAATAGTGTATTCCTTGATCCTAAACAAGCCCTATCAACTTTTTGTTTTTCTAGGTAAGTAATAAAAGACAGAAATATCTGAAAGTACTTGAAGCTCTCCAGAAAACAAATTCATCTAAAGAAGCCCAAATATTACTATTTGTTTTCATGAACTCTCCTGCTACTCCCTGATATAACAAATGATTCCTATTATCAAGATGGAAAAGCAAATTTATGTAATGACTGTGGTCAAGAATAGTGTCTCCTTTAAGTAGAAAAATGAGATCACCTCCACTAAGCACAGTACTTAAGATCCCATGATGTCAGGTTTTCCTGGCCACCTGCTGCCACTGTTTTCCACCTTCTGCCTACTGGAAAGAGACAAGAATGACAGGATGCCTAGCAGCTTGCTCATCTAATATATAGTTATCTGGCACAATGTGACCCTATCTCTGAACTTTGATGACCAAAATTGATGGATATTATAAATGGGAAAATATAAAGGTACTTAGAGGTAAGATTTCTGTATTTCATCCAAACTGGTAAAATATTGACACTAGTAGATTGTGATAAATTGTGTAACATAAAATACCCCAAGCAATCATAAAAGAATTTATACAAGCAGGTACACTCAAAAGCACTCAAGATAAACCAAAACAAAATTGTAAAATATATTCAAGTAACCCACATGAAGGCAAAAGGAGAAAAGCAGAGAATAAAGAACAGAGAAAACAAACAGTAAACAATAGCAACATCAACAACAAACACAGCAGGTATAAGCCTTAACCAATCAATAATTACATTAAATGTAAGTTGGATAAATACTCCAAGTAAAAGAGAAATTGGGAGTATGAGTTTTTTTTTTTGTTTTTTTTTTTTTAAGAAAAACTATATGCTGCCTACAAGAAACTCACTTCAATATAGGAAGATTAAAAAGATGGAAAAAATATACACAATAAAGATATTAGTAAAAAGCAAAACAGAAGTGAGGTATTAACATCAGATAAAGTAGAATTCAGAACAAAGATAATTATCTGGGACATTATGTAACAATAAGTGTCAATCCACCAAGAAGATACAACAATCTTAAAATATATAGAACTGATTATAGATAATGCACCAAATAACAGAGTTGCAAAATATGTGGACCAAAAACTAATAGAACTGAAAAAACAAATAGAAAAATCCACAGTTATAATTAGAAACTTCAGCGCACTTTTCTCAGTAATGAATAGAATGATTAGACAGTTGGATGAGAAGTTTATGGTAGAGAAAACTACCAAAAATGATGAATATGAGGATCACGGGGACAGGAAACACTGAGGAGGAGCAGATTTTTGTAGAAGAGTGGGAAAGAGGGTGAGCTGGGATTTGGGTAAGTTGAGATATTCAAGAAATGCCAAGGTACAACTAGATGTCTGAGATGGTGAGAAGGATAGAAATAGACATTTGGAGTCATCTACATATATGTAATAATCAAAGCAATGAGCTCAGCTGAGTTTGTCAAGAACATTTCATGTCTGTGTAGAAACAGGTTAGCCTACAAAGGAAAACAAAGAAGTGGTCGAATATCTTAGAGAAAATACCAGTATGTGCATGTTTGGAAAATTAAGGGCATAACAATGCTATTTCAATCAAATTACCATTGACTTTCTTTGCATAATTAGAAAAAAACTATTTTGAATTTTGTATGGGATCAAAAAAGAACCTGTCTAGCCAAGACAATCTTAAGCAAAAAAAAGAAAGCTGGAGGCATCATGCTACCTGACTTTCTTTTCCTCAGCCTCTTGCTCACAAGTTTGCCTAGTTTTCCCCCTTCAAAGAAAGAAAAAAAGAAAAAGAAATAAAAGGAAAGAGAAAGATAGATAAAATATACAAAATAAAAAACATTATAAAACACCTCTAACCATCAATCAATCAATCAATTAATCAAAACCCTGCCTACCTCCATTTCCCCTGATCATCTTTCTCTTATTTATTTTTTATTTATTTTGGGGAAGGTACCTAATAGACATATATATTTATGAGGTACAGGAAATTTTTTGATACTGGCATGCAATGTGTAATAATATCATCATGGAAAATAAGGCACCCCATCCCCTCAAGCATTTATCCTTTGCGTCACAAACAATCCAATTATACTTGTTTAGTTACTTTAAAATGTACAATTAAATTATTATTGACTATTCTCACCCTGTTGTACTACATCTGTCTCTACTTCATAGTCAAACTTCACAAAAATCTTTTCATTACACTTTTCATCTCCATTTCTTAATTTTGTTACTCACTCCTTTACCCGTTCTTTTTTTTTTCCTTGAGACAGAGTCTTGTTCTGTCACCTTATACTATACAAGACTACAGTAACCAAAATAGCATGGTACTGGCACCAAAACAGACATATAGACCAATGGAAGAGAATAGAGACCTTGAAAACAACACCACACATCTACAACCATCTGATCTTCAACAAACCTGACAGAAACAAGCAATGGGAAAAAGATTCCCTATTTAATAAATGGTGCTGGGAAAATTGGCTAGCCATATGCAGAAAATAGAAACTGAACTGCTTCCTTACATCTTATACAAAAATTAACTCAAGATGGATTAAAGACTTAAATGTAAAACCCAAAACCATAGAAACCTTAGAAGAAAACCTAGGCAATACCATTCAGGACACGGGTATGGACAAAGACTTCATGACGAAAACACCAAAAGCAATTGCAACAAAAGCCAAAATTGACAAATGGGATCTAATTAAATTAAAGAGGTTCTGCACAGCAAAAGAAACTATCACCAGAGTCAACAGGCAACTTACAGAATGGGAGAAAATTTTTGCAATCTGCCCATCTGTCAGATGGTCTAATATCCAGAATCTGTAAGAAACTTAAACAAATTTACAAGAAACAAACAACCAACCCCATCAAAAAGTAGGTGAAAGATATCAACAGGCACCTTTCAAAAGAAAACATGTATGCAGCCAACAAACATATGGAAAAAAAGCTCATCATCACCCATCATAAGAGAAATGCAAATCAAAACCACAATGAGATACCATCTCACACCAGTTAGAATGGTGATTATTAAAAAGTCAGGAAACAGCAGATGCTGGAAAGGCTGTGGAGAAATAAGAACACTTTTAAACTGTTGGTGGGAGTGTAAATTAGTTCAGCCATCGTGGAAGACAGTGAGGCAATTCCTCAAGGATCTAGAACCAGAAATACCATTTGACTCAGCAATCCCATTACTGGGTATATACCCAAAGGATTATTAATCATTCTACTATAAAGAGACATGTACATGTATGTTTATTGCAGCACTATTTACAGTAGCAAAGACTTGGAACCAATCCAAATGCCCATCAGTGATAGACTGGATAAAGAATGTGGCCCATATACACCATGGAATACTATGCAGCCATAAAAAAGGATGAGTTAATGTCTTTTGCAGGGACATAAATGGAGCTGGAAGCCATTATTCTCAGCAAACTAACACAGGAACAGAAAACCAAACACCACATGCTCTCACTCACAAGTGAGAGTTGAACAATGAGAACACATGGACACAGAGAGGGGAACATCACACACCAGGGGCTATTGGGGGTGGGGAGGGCAAGGAAAACAAGAATATTAGGACAAACATCTGATGCATGTGGGGCTTAAAAACTAAATGATGGGTTGATAGTGCAGCAAACCACCATGGCACATGGAAACTTGCACGTTCTGCACATGTATCCCAGAACCTAAAGTTAAAAAAAAAAAAGAAAAGGGCATAGAGCTTTTGTTTGTTTGTTTGTTTGTTTTTAGATGAATACACAAAATAATGCTGCTGGGACGAGGTGTGGTGGCTGAGGCCTATAATCCTAGCACTTTGGGAGGCTGAGGCAGCTGGATCACCTGAGGTAAGGAGTTTGAGACCAGCCTGACCAACATGGCAAAACCTTGTCTCTACTAAAAAACACAAAAATTAGCTGGGCATGGTGGTGCACGCCTGTAATCCCAGCTATTCAGGACGCTGAGGCATGAGAATCACCTGAACCTGGGAGATGGAGGTTGCAGTGAGCCTAGATCGACAGAAGGAGACTCTGTCTCAAGGAGAAAATAAAAGAATGCTGCTGAAAAGACAAGTAAGACCAGAACTAAAATATGACCACGGGATTTCTTGACATTGAAGTCGTTAATGACCTTAGCAAGAGGAATTTGGTGGAAGAAAGGGATGAGAAGTCAGCTTAGAGTGGGTAAATAAGTGAGTAACAAAATTAAGAAATGGAGTTGATACGTGTAGTAAAAAGATTTTTGTGAAGTTTGACTATGAAGTAGAGATAGATGTAGTACAACAGGGTGACAACAGTCAATAATAATTTAATTGTATGTTTTAAAATAGCTAAACAAGTATAATTGGATTGTCTGTAACACAAAGGATAAATGCTTGAGGGGATGGGTGCCTTATTTTCCATGATGAGATTATTACACATTGCATGCCAATATCAAAACATTTCATGTACCCCATAAATATATATACCCACTATGTACCCCTCCAAAAATTAAAAAAAAAAAAAAAAGAAGAGAAAGATGATCAGGGTAAGTGGAGCTAGGGAGGGTTTTGATTGACTGATTGATGATTAGAGGTTTTTTATAATTTTTTTATTTGTAATTTTTACCTATCTCTTTCTTTTTCTTTTTTTCTTTCTTTGAGGGGGAAACTAGGCAAGCTTGTGAGCAAGAGGCTGAGGAATAGAGAAAGTTGATTCTGTAACTTTTTGCAAAAACAAGGAAAGGATGAAAATCAAAGCAATGGCAAAGGGATTGGTCTTTCACCGGGGGAATGATGCCTATCCTTAACAGAAAAAACAGGAAATGCATATCCACTTGATTTGATTGGTTGGTTTGTAGAGAGAAATTCAGAGAGTTTTTCTTTAGTGTTTTTAACATTCTTGATGCTCTTCTTTGCTAAGTCACATTTATGGAAAATAAGAATGTAAGAATAATCTTTGATATTCACAAAGCAACAGTGTTTTCTGTAACAAAAAGAGAAAAAACTATATGTAAAAAGGGGAAAACTTTTATTTTAAATTCATTTACATATAAATTCTACAGTGGTACAAAAATTAAGGTACACTAAGTTTTTGTGTTTTGGCTTTGTTTTTGTCTTTTTAGAGACAGGACTGTGCTCTGTCACCTAGGATGAGTGCAGTAGCGTGATCATAGCTATTACAGCTTCAAACTGCTAGGCTCAGGTGCTCTTCCCACCTCAACCTCCCAAGACACCAGGACTGCAGGCATATGCCATCATGCCCAGCTATTTTTTTTTTTCTTAATTTATTAGACCCTTGTCCAGCATAGGGTCTCACTATATTGCTCAGGTTCACACTGAGGTTTATAGGTAACTAACAATTACCTATTGTCTTAATTAAAATGAAGAAAGTTACTTAATATTGGCACTGTCCTGAAAATTCAGAATGTGTGGGAACTCTTGGTTGAAAGTGACACAAAACCCCAGCTAAAACAACTTATGCAGAAAGAAAATATTATCAGCTTAAATTACAGCAATTTTAGGATTAGAGGATGGTTTCAATATGCCTATATTCAAGGCTGGAATGATGCCACAGAAGCCTCGACCCTGCCTTCAGCTATATGACTGCAGTCTTAGCTAAATCACAAAATGGCAACCATGGAATCTTGTTCTATTCTCTTAGATCCAAATCCATAAAGAAAATCTAAGATATCTTTTCCAGAAAATCTAGCAAAATTTTATTGCATTTCATTGGCTTTTATCAGGTCATGTACCAATTCCTGAAATAATAACTGGGTTCGGGGAGAATGAGATACATTGAACTTGGGTTTACAGTCACAATTGGAGGTGAATGTGGTGTCACGTGGTCTACAATAGGAATAGGTAGATTCTTAA
This sequence comes from Sapajus apella, assembly GCF_009761245.1. NCBI lineage: Eukaryota > Metazoa > Chordata > Mammalia > Primates > Cebidae > Sapajus > Sapajus apella. The sequence continues at coordinate 15,461,306 of NW_022436946.1, read as the reverse complement.
ATTGCCCAGGAAGATCAAATTCTGATTGCTCAAAATAAAATCAAATGAGTTAACAGCTTCACTTTTCTGCCTAGTATATGGCCTTTGGAGAAAACAGTTAATAGATACAATTGATTTCTGATTTGAGTTTCTCTTCTGCTACTCTTTATTATAAAGTTGTCCTGAAGGTGCTGGAGCCCAGTGACACAAATGAAAGGGAGATGCCAGAAAGACGAATTTTGAACCATGGTGAATGAGTTGTAACAGTAACCAGTAATTAACACAAGAAAAGAATTCTTAGAGGAAAAAAGATAAGTATTTCTGTTTTTATTTGCCCTTGAACATACAGAGTTCACCATGATCAGAAATGTAAAAAGATGTAATTTCAATATATTGAAACATAAATCCATTAGCATGTATTTTTCTGATTAACGTCCCTGATATAATACATTCCTAAAATTAGTTTTTGTTAGCCATACTCATTAAGCATATTATATTTGGGCATATGAGGTGATGTCATTTACACTTAGTCAAACACAAAGTAAGATCTGTATGTAGTAAGGCTTATGCTGTGTGACCCAATGCAACGACATATGCACTTTAGCAAAATCAGCTCTAGTAAACTCTGTGTTCCTCAAAAGTACCAATTAAGTATCATTCATGTCTGTGTTTCTTTTGCACAGTCCTGGGCTTAGGATGTAATAAGCACTAATAAGGGTTGCAGATTTGATATTTTAGAAGCCCTCTTTTTTTTTTTTTTTTTTTTTTTGAGACAGATTCTCATTCTGTCACCAGGCGCCAGGCTGGAGTGCAGTGACGTGACCTCGACTCACTGCAACCTCTGCCTCCTGGGTTCAAGCAATTATCTTGCTTCAGCCTCCTGAGTAGCTGGGACTACAGGGGCATGCCACCATGCCCGGCTAATTTTTTTGTATTTTTAGTAGAGACGGGGTTTCACCACGTTGGCCAGGATGGCCTCGATCTCTTTACCTTGTGATCCGCCCGCCTTGGCCTCCCAAAGCGCTGGGATTACAGGCATGAGCCACCACACCTGGCCGCAAGCCCTCTTTTTAGATCACTTCTAGGCACAGATATTTGAAGGATTCAAAAGCATCATCTCTCCAATGGATTAGGCTTTTAAAACATTTTGATTGGAACCCTGGAGATGGGGAACTGACCAATATCCTTCCTTGTTTTTCTCCCTACCCTTAATTCAGTATATTGTGTGTTTCTTTCTTTTCTTTTTCTTTTTTTTTTTTTTTTTGAGATGGAGTTTTGCTCTGTCACCAGGCTGGAGTGTAGTATGGCACGATCTCAGCTCACTGCAACCTCTGCTTCCTGGGTTCAAGCAATTCTCCTGCCACAGCCTCCTGAGTAGCTGGGATTATAGGCATGCACCACCATGCCCAGCTCATTTTTGTATTTTTAGTAGAGATGGGATTTCACTATGTTGGCCAGGATGGTCTCAATCTCTTTACCTTGTGATCCATCTGCCTCGGCCTCCCAAAGTGTTGGGATTATAGGCGTGAGCCACCACGCCTAGCTCAGTATATGTATTTCTTCCCCTGAACTGCATGCTTCTTTCAGTACAGAACTTGTGTCTTAACTTATAAATTTACTTGTTCATTGGCTCATTTATTGACTGATTAACTACTTACTAATTGTCCTCTATATGTTAGGAACCATAGCGATGAAAACAAATGAGATAAAATCCCATGAGAACACTTGGTGAAGGGTTTAACTTGGCATGTGTGATGGGTTTCTCATATCCATTCCTGTCACAATACCCAGCAAAGTGTACGGTGTTAGCAATGCTTATTTAACTAATTGATTCAGTAGAGTTGTGCCAAATGTAACTCTACTCTGTAGACTTATTATGTACAGATACTAAATCAAATCACAAAGTATATTATTTTTCATCCTCTTCAGTTAACAACTAAATGATGACTACCATTTATTCAAACCTATCATGCAGGAATATATTATTTTTTAGAAAACATTATAACAGCCTTATAAAATTCCTTCTTTTATATAGGATGGCACTAAGACTAGAAGAAGCTAGAAAAGTTCTACCCATTAAGCAGCATGTCTAGGATTTGAACTCTGGTCTGTCTGAGAATGAAGCCCATGGTTCTATTCATTGCTGCATATTGGCTCCAAAATGCTCTTGAAATACTTGCCTCTTCATTCCCTAAGTTCCAGTAGGCAGAACCCTAATTTCAGCAGCTCCCTTTTCTCTAACTGACCTCAATGAACCCTAACTTTTGCTAATAGAAACTCAACTCCTCAAGCTCAACAGAAATTTGTGTGTCTGATCATGTCAATAACCATTGATCCTCTGCAGTGAAAGACACCATGTTCATCTCTCTTTTTAATAGATGGGTTGTTCAGCCACTATTTTATACATTCTCTGTTATGCCTTCACCTGTCTGAGCTCCATTGGAAAAGAACTAGTGCTTTCAGCAATGCTAGAGCAGGCCTTCCTTGGTTTACTGTTTCCTGGCCAGAGGCAGGTGATCAGCCAGTGGACAGAAAGTCACTGGGGGATCTCCTGCTCAGGTGGGACTCACATTCTTGTGCACAATGGGCTCTTTAAACTCCAAATGTTCCTGATTCTTCTCACTCTATAAAGGTTCACATGTGTAAACATCATCAAGAGAGCTTTGTTCTCATTGTTCTTTTACACACACAATACCTATATTTTGCTCTTGTTTATGAAACCTATTTCTGTTGCATGTTCCTACAGCCACAATGGGGCCCTTTTCATTTTGAAGTACTATCTCAGGGCTGTAGTGGAAGCAGATTCAGCTGAAAACCAGGATTATTGTAAAGAGTATAAACACAGACTCCCAAAGTGTAGTTGCTAGGTTATCATCACAATGAAAAATATCCACATAGGGCTTATTGCCAGAAGATAATAAAGGACCAAGGTGATGGGAAAAAAAATTAGTTGCCAGTGGTTCTATTGAGAGGTGGTGTCTGAGGTCAATGTCAGTGAGCATCTTCATTATTGCTTTTTTGAAAGGTTAAAGTTTCCCAGTCTGTATGCGGGAATGAAGAAAAAAATGTATACTCTGAAACAATAACATGCAGAGACAAGATAGCATCAGAAAGATAAGCCTGTTCAGCCGTGTTTCCTGACAGTCTTGCCCAGCACATTTCCACCTTGGACCTAGAGCTGGGTTTCTAAAGGATAATTACACCAAGTGATGTCATGATGGATGACTTCTTTCCAACAACTTCATGGCTTATCTTTTGGGACAGGGAGTTAAGAAAGATAGCAGGCTGTGAACTGTTGTCACAGTATGATTGTGGCAGAGGGAGACAACAGGTTAATTTTTGGTGTTCTAACTCATCTGGGAGTGCATGGCCTGAGTCCCTGCTTTGGAGTTCTCTGAAATCAATCCTTCATTAATGCCACTTCTTTAACAATACAAATATTGGCCAGGCACAGTGGCTCATGCCTGTAATCGCAGCATTTTGGGAGGCCAAGGCGGGCAGATCAACTGAGGTCAGGAGTTCAATCCCAGCCTGACCAACATGGCGAATCCTCATGTCTACTAAAAACACAAAAATTAGCCAGGTGTGGCAGTGGGTGCCTGTAATTCCAGCTACTCGGGAGGCTGAAGCAGGAGAATCACTTAAACCTGGGAGGCAGAGGTTACAGTGAGCTGAGATCATCCCATTACACTACAGCCTGGGCAACAAGAGCAAAGCTCCATATCAAGTAATAATAATAACAATAATAATACAAATGTCAATATATGATCAGCTTCACTTATATATGCAATTTTTAATCCAATTCTTTTGTAGTACTTGCTAAATACTAGACAATGTTCAAAGTGTGTTACATATATTTACTAATTTAATCATCATAGCACTGCTATAATGTAGGTAGTGTCATTGTTCCTATTTTATAAATGAGGAAACTGAGCACAGGGGTGTGGTAACCAGTGCAGTCACATGGCTGATGAGTGGTAAAGCCAGGACTCCACCTGGATCCTGGAGTCTGTCCTGGGCCTTTTCTTTTAACTCACACTGTTGCCTCTTCTAGGATTTAAAAAAAAATTATTATTTTAAATATTCTTTTTGTCAAAGCTTATAAAAATCATTATTTCTTAACAAAATTCAGAGTCATAAGTTCTCATTATAGGATACCTTAAACCTAATATTTAGTTTTTATATTTAAGTCACATGTAATTAATGCTTTCAGTCACAGGTGAAGTAGCTTATTCTTTAACAATAGTAAATGAGTCAGCCTCCTGATATTCTTAGCTCATGCTTCTCAAGCTGGAGTGTATGCATCAACGTGTGTGTTTGCAGCCAGGTCATGGGAAGTACAAGGTATATATATATCTCAGGAGTATCCACACTTATGTGAAGATCTCAAGGAAATTATGTGAAATCAAATGTGAATGTTTACTATAAGGCAGAAGAAGAAATGAATAAGATGGAAGAGGAGACATCCAAGAAATGTTGGGCTCGCAGCAGGAAGCTTGAAGACTAGCCTGAGACTGAGGGGCTCTGGGTTTGCGTTCATGACCCTCTGCCATTTGAAACCACTTTGGTTGAAAAGTCTGGTGGGACGCAATGGCTCAGGCAGGGCACAGTGGCTCATGCCTGTAATCCCAGCACTTTGGGAGATCGAAGTGGCTGGATTATCTGAGGTCAGGAGTTCAAGAGCAGCCTGGCCAACATGGTGAAACCCTGTCTACTAAAAATACAAAAATTAGCCTGGCTTGGTGGTGTGTGCCTGTAATCCCAGCAACTCGGGAGGCTGAGGCAGGAGAATGGCTTGAACCTGGGAGGTTGTAGTAAGCCGAGATCGTGCCACTGCACTCCTGCCTGGGTGACAGAGCAAGACTCTGTCTCAAAAAAAAAGAAAAGAAAAGTCTAAGAAGTACTTAAAAATAAAACTCAATGTCACTTGTATGAAGGTAAAGTTTCACAAGACTTTTCATGTTGTTTCCCACAGAAATATTTATAATTTTAGCACTTTTGTAATTTGAGGGAATGACTAGAAGTAAACGGTCAAAATAGAAAAGGAGCTTCTGATGTGAGTGCCATAAACAATATATTTTACAAAATGTGAGAAGAGAAATGAACATCAACCTTCTTTCAGGAAGAAAGAGAAAAAGAAAAAGAAAGAGAAAGAGAGAAAGAAAAAAAGAAAGAGAAAGAGGAAAGAAGAAAGAGAAAGGAAGGAAGGAAGAAAGGGAGGGAGGGAGGAAGGAAGGAGAAAAAGAAAGAAAGAAAGAAGGAAAGAAAGAAAGAAAGAAAGAAAGAAAGAAAGAAAGAAAGAAAGAA